>NC_049912.1:14863764-15174393 GCF_001411555.2 Juglans regia
TCTATATATTTTACATTATTATCTTTTTGCTCATTTAATTTTTAATTTTATCGTTCTAATCCCCTCGTGTTGGCAATGATTTCCAAATTAGACTCTTTTATTCGTTAGATTTTTTTAACGAAATTCTGATGGAGGGTGTTAATTAATTGAAAAGATTTACAAACCCAAAGATTAGATGCATAAAAAATAAAAGTCCAACCCACAAATTTGCAGGCAGCAGTAAGTTGTACATGATCATGATGGGCTAATATAGGGTCCAACCCACAACCTACACCACTGTATAAATCTCGGCTCCACCATAATTACAGCCGAGCCTATGTTTTTTTTGTTTGTTTTGTTTTGTTTTGTTTTGTTACGATGAATCTTGCGTTTTGAATGCAACTGAAAGCAACCTTTGGCCATGTACTCACCAGAGGTGGTGGCTCAATTTTATTTTTGTATTATTCTCAAGTGGCTTGATATATACTAAATTTTGGGCTCAATCTTTTTTGTCTTATTTCTAGCTTGATTTTGATTGGGTTGGTAAGCATGCAATCTTCGAATTAACGATGAGTTTGATAATCATTAATTATTAATTATTAATTATATACTACGGTCACACTCAAGTAGAAAATTTATTATTTACCACCAGTCAGTACCCCTTCATGTTCTTTTTTATTCCATTAATTATTGAATTTATTATTTTAAAAAATAAGAGTTGATGTAATTATTAATCAATAATATTAAAACTTTCCAATTCATCTTATCTAATCATTATAATTTTCTTAAATTTTTATACAAAATAAAATAAATAATTCAACTTTTTTAAATCTCAAAACAAAAATAATATTAAAAAAATATATTATAATAATATTTTATTTAATTTTTAAATTTTATTTTATCTCATCTCATCTGCAAAAACAAACGAGCTAGCCTGTTTATGTTTTCTTTTGCTGTTTAGGGACCTTTTGTTTACGTACTTTACGTTTTTGCAGAAATGACATGCCCTTTGATTACGAGCCTCAAATTTTCATTATAAGAAAGTAAGTAAATATGGAACATTCCCTTTGATTATGAGCGTCAAATTTTCATTATAAAAAAAGTAAGTAAATATGGAAAGTATCGCATTCACAATTTCGTATTGCAATTTAACAGTTCCACAAGTGTGAAAGATTAAGGGCGGCGGCCCTTTGATTCTCCGTAGCTTGACAACGTCTTAGGAAAGAAAAGAAATCGAAAGGATATTTAGTCAAGTAAAGACCTAACTTCCTAGCTTAGTGATCAAACGGCTTTATAGGATTATTCAAAACTCATTAACCCAGCTGTATTTATAAAAGTAAAAGATAGATTGATGGGTGGTACTTCCAGGAAAAAGCAGCAGAGAAAGAGATTTTCTGGAAATAAAAAAAATAAAAAAAAACAGGTTCTCTGGTTTAGTTTTGAACATGAAAAGGCATTTGAGATGGTTAGATTCAATGGAGAAGTGGACCAAAGTTGTTTTGGGGACCTCGATTCAGACCTGATATCAGAAAAGGAATATATATTAAAAGAATCAGATCCAGAAATATTGTTGTTCTTTGGATTTCAAAAGGTATGAATTTACAATTCAAAATGGAGACGAGACTTTGAATTTGTATTTGTTGCCAAAGATCATTATCAAATCAGAGAGCAACTTGACAGATAGAAGCAAATTCACCTTTTGGGTGCGTGAATTTCTTGAACTTTAGTCTCATTTCAGCTCTTGTCATGCATGCTTTTTAGTATTTATATACATTGGACTCAACAACTGCCACAGCATTTTTCCTTCTTCTCATGCATGCTAATGACCAATAATGCACTATTATTGGACTATTGTATGCCTAAAAAGTAAGAGAAATTCTATTAGCAGTGCTTAAATGGCCAGATTGCATATGCAAACCATTCATTAAATAGAAAAAAAAAATATCATTTTAAGAATGATATTATTGTAATTTTAAAGATAAAATTGACTAGGCTTGTATATACAGTCTCCAAATAGGGACTGTAGGTAACATTGTTATAAAAGTAATATATATATATAAATGTTGATGAATGCATTATGCTCCGCCCTCTTCGTGCCTAAGGATAATATAATGAATAATGGGGTGTAGTTGAGTTGAAATTGGTTATAGCTTCTAAACTAAACACATATTAATATGTAGTACATTTTATACCAAAAATAATAATAATAACTGATATAGAATTCAACCTTTTCGTCCGTTACTGGTTCTTAGTCGTAGTAGCACCATTTCCACTACTACAAAAGAGTTTTTAGGGTCCCAAAAATCTCTTTTTGTCCCTAAAAGGATATAGAGACCATACTTTTGGCAGCAAAATTTATGTGATGTAACGGTTGCATGCATGTGTTTGAACATAATTAGGATACTTGCTATAACATTAGTTTGACTTTGATAAACTGGTCAAACACTAGCTGGAAGCCATATATAGTTCAAAAACCTTGATTGACAAGTGCTCGAAGAATTCAAAGTAACATTCAAACACAATGCTCGATCAATTTCTTGAACTAAAATTTCAATGACATACTAGTATAGTTTACAAGTTTTGAACAAGCTGGTTTTCAATATATTTTAGCGTAGGTGAAGGCAGGAAAACTTCTTGAACATCATGTGTAGTTATGTTTTTTTCTCAAGATGCCATGTCACCAAGTTACTAACCTGAAATTACAAATTACACCATGTGATTGACACCGGAAGTTGCCAGGCGGGGGAGTCTTCGACAATCAAGTCAATTTTTTTTTTTATGGATGATATGCTAGAGAGCAAGTTGATAGAATATGGAGCGGAGATCTTGAGATCACACTCACACTAGCTTTAAGAAAGACCATTGTTGTGGGATCTGGAGAGAAATCACCTAGCCATATGGTTTCTTCACTTATGAAATAAGCGGTCCTCTATCATTGAGAAGGTACTAAGTTAGCAATATATAGAAAGAAGATTGAGAGAAGACAAGGCTTTGTTTCAGCAATGGAGCAAGGGAAAGGGAGAGCAAGAAAACGAATTCGCGTTAGTAAGCTAACGCGCAACTGCTTTCGCACTAGCGGGCTCAGTCTTTGCTTGTTGGGAAGTGGACCCCTTCTTTATTTTTAGTCGAGAAGCATGTCTTTTGTTTAATTAAAATTTGGATTGCTTGTGTTAAGCATCTGATAGTTAGCTCCTATATGATGGATAGCTCTAATTGTGGGATATCTAAAAAATATGCTCTTGTTTGTGGCCTTCCTGCTCTTTAGGGTAGCTAGATTAGTCACAATAGTCCTTATTAGTAAACTACAACCTCGTTAATTGACTCCCTAGTTCAATCAAAGCTATAGCCCCCACCTCCTTTTGTCCCCTCGCACTCATGTTTTTAAGCAGTCTTCTGGGCTTGGTTGGCTTCTTTTCCTTCCGCCTTGCCTCCTTCATAGGCAACCTAGAATATCATATCGCCAATTGGGATCTCATGCTAAATTTTGATTCTGGCTCAGGGGGAGAGGAAGAAGAAGGAAAATGGAACTCTAAAATAAGAAAGATAAATTGTACATGACAAGAACAGCATGAAGTGGCTCTTAATCACTCATAACCTAACCTTGAAGTTCAAGTAAACAAGTTCTTGACTCACTTAGTGTTATAGCACATAGGGCTTCGGCATTATCTATTGAATAAGAAAAAGAAGATCAACCCTAGTTTGATGATGAACATGTTTTCATTGCTTATGGTGAAAAACCCGGGGGTTTTGGGGAAGACCTATGTGGGGCACCTTTTGGGTGCGGGAACTCAAAACCCGGGGGAGAGACTAAAAGCTATCCTTTTTTCGGTACATTCTTCCTAGATAGGTTTTAATACCTTAGATGACTTTATTTATGATGGTAAAGAAAAGCAAATCCTACTCATTTAGAAGGGGGTGTCAGGGAGTACTAGACCACTGATTTGAAGTTTCTAGAATAGACCCCTATTAGAGATTTCAGGGGTGGAGAAGAAGACCAGTCAAGATAACTTGAACTTCGACATAAATTGAAAAGAAGCCTAGGTTTGACAATGACCTTGACCTCAATCTCACTACCATATACCCATATACCGAGAAGCAGGTCTTTCACTTTGAGTGCAGGAAAGTTTGCTGGTAGGAATTCCTTAGTGCGTATTACAGCTTTTCACCAAGGGGGTGGATCGAAGCAGCAAAGAATTGATCTAAAACGAAGCACTTCGTCTATGGACATTGTAGAAAGGATAGAATATGATCCTAATCATTCTTCTCGGATCGCTCCAGTACGATGGATAGAGAGGGTGCAGCTACACCAGTAGAGGAAATGCAACACGATGTTTAACTTAGTATTTTCCCAAGAGACTGCTCCTGGACATGGAGGAAAAGACTAAAATTGAAATCCCTTGCACAAGACAAGATAAATTGTGTGGTGGGAAATGGAAATTCTATTTCTATTTTGTATGACCATTGGCACCCTCTTGGTTCCTTTGTCAGCAAGTTTGGGAACAGTTTCACTTCGTCTTCTGGTTGGGAGAGGAAGCTAAAGTTGGGGCAATCTTAGAATGATGTGATTGGAATTGGCCTGGTGGGTCCGGGTGGCTTATTCTAAGTCTTCACTACCTGAGCTCTTAATGTATGCTTCTCCATTTGGGAGTCAGGCCTCTTTACTGCTATAGCCATGCTCGATAAACACGGAGGGCATGGTGCTTCAAACAAGCATGGCATAGAAAGTGGTAAGTGACAAGGCTATAAGCTAGTAGCATGTATGAGAGAGTTCAGTTGGATGAAACTAGGAGATGGGGCAAGTAACCACACAACTAGGCTCTCGCACGGGTAATGCCCTGAACAACACCATGTTCTTCTCATGTTCTTTGTATATGCATTTGCTATGGCGATGCGCAACACCCTCTTATTATTTTATATTAAAAAGGAGTTGACTCTATAGATTGGCTCAAATATCCTTGTATTCAAGTTTACAGTTCAATTTCTATAGATGGATCTAAGTTTATATTTCCAAATTGAGAGTTAGGTTCCTATTGATCGGCTTAGAGCTCATTATTTCCAGGCTTAGAGTTCGGTTCTTATAGATTGACTCTGAGCTCACTACTTCCAGGCTTAGAGTTTGGTTCCTTTAGATTGGCTCAAAACTCATATTTACAAGCTTAAAGTTTTGTTCTTATAGATTGGTTCTACGCTCACTATATCCAAGATTTGAGTTTGGTTCCTATATCTCCACTCTAGGCTCATTATTTCTGAGCCTAGAGTTTAGTCTCTATCCAAGATTCAAGTTTTCTTGTCTTCTAGCTTCTTCTTTAACAATTTCAATTTCCTTTTTGGCTGCCTCAACTTGTCCATTTGCCTATAGGTGACATGGGATGGATTAAAAATTATAGATCTCGAGCTCTGAAGACCTCTCTAAAAGCATGATTATCAAATTGTTACCTGTTTTCCATGATAAAAACATGCAGTGTACCAAATTTGCATATGACATATATCCACAAGAAACCAATTATATTTCGAGAAGTTATTGTTGTGAGGGCTTTGGTAACCATCCACTTCATAAATTAGTTGATTATGACAACAACAAATTCTAAATTCCCTTTCCAGGTGGGATCGATCTTACAAGGTATACTCCTAATTGCGTGAAAGGCCATGTTGAGGCGATCAACAAAATCTCCTCTGGTGGTGCCCTTGGGATATCTGCAAACCATAGTTCCTCTCCCAGTTTTTGAGCATCTCCATGGAGTCCTTCTACATGTTCAACCAATAAAACCCAGCTCAGATCACCTTGTGTGCCAATATTCATCCTCTAAAGTGATTTCATAGACGCCTTCATGTATCTCACTCAACATATATTCTACAACGTTCGTTGTTAAGCGCCATAGAATCTTTCAGAAAAATCATTTTTGATACAGTATTCCATTCTTTAAAGTGAACCTTGCTGCTTGATTACTTACATGTTGGGCTTCCTTCTTAAACTATGGAAAACTCTAACCATTATGTATTCGATGATGGGTTTCATCCAATATTCTTCTTTTGTCGCCTTACTATCCTACATTTCTCCAATTGTTGGTTCATTGAGTATGTCCATTGGAACCAGAACTCTTTTGGCTTCACGTTCGGGTGGGGTCCAAACCCATTCTTGTCAATTTATCTACTCTTCCATTATGTTCCCTTGGTACCTGCACAATTATTATTTTTCTGAAAACTTCCCGGATCCCTCGCCTCTTTGCAAGGTAGTCTACTATATGTCGAGTCCTTGCTTCATACTCTCCTTGTACCTGCCCCAAAATCACTTGTCAACCATTCCTTCAACTAATCTTGCTCCCAAGCCTCAAGCTATATAGTTGGTCTTGCTAAAAAGACCTTGTATTCGGCTTCATTGTTCATCACCCGGAAGGCTAACCTGGTTGCATACTCTTACTTTACTTGGTGGTTTAGTTATCACAACTACACCCCCATCGCTTGATTTAATGATCCATCTACATAGCTCACCTAGTTCTTTCCTTTCTCTGATGCACCTATCTACCGCTCTCACCTTTAGTGTACTTGGCTCTAGTTCTTTCAAGGCCGAATGAGGGCAATACTCTATGTCATAGCCGCAAAGTCCTATCAACCAATTGGCAAGTCTACCTGAGAGGTCAGGACTTGGCAGGATCGTAAAAATTGGAAGCTAGTAATAACTCTTATAGTATGAGCATAAAAGTAGGCCATAGTTTTCGAGTTTCCAATACTATAATGAATGCAATATTTCCATTTTCTTGTACCTCTCTTTGGCCCTTCTCAAGGCCTTGCTTGTATAATAATTTTTTTTATGCTCCCTTACTTTTCCCGAACCAAAGTCCAGTAGATAGTTGAAGGAGACAAGACCAAGAATAAGTTAAGCACCTCTTATGTGCTATCTTGGCTTAAAAGCATTACACTTGTCAGGTACACTTTCAAATGCATAATGGCTTCCTCACATTCCTTGGTTCACTCGAAAGCTATCTAAAGCACCTAGAAATAGGGAAAACACCAATTGATTGTTCGTGAAATGAATAGGTTCATTGTGGCAACTCGTCGGTAAGTCTCTCAAGATCTTTTGTACACTTCAAGAGTTCCATCAACATGATAGCTCAACCATTTATGGAGTTGGCTTCTATCCCCTCTTGAGAGACCATAAACCTGAGGAATGTCTTGAAAGGTACTCCATATGCACACTTTGTTGAATTTAACCACATATTGAATTTTCTTAGACGTAAGAAACTTGTAGCTGGATTCGTTATATGGGACATCACCCTTAAATTCTTTACCAGCATATCATCTGTGTATACTTCTGTATCTTTTCCATCTTGCTCCTAAAATATCAAATTTATCAATCTTTCATATGTGGCTCCAATATTCTTAAGCCCAAATGGCATCACCTTGTGGCATTACAGTCCTCAATGAGGTATTCTTCTAGTTGGGCTTGTGCAAAGGAATTCAATTGTCCCCTGAAAAAAGCACCCATGAATGTAAAAAGGCTCATGTCATGTGGCCGAGTCCACAAGCAGATCTATCCTAGGGAATGGAAAACTGTATTTTGGGTAAATTTTGTTGAGATGAGATCCACACATATCCCCTATGTTTTGTTTGAATTTAGCCTTATAACCACATTCGCCAACCACTGTATGGCTACTAGACCTCACAGATGAATCTGGTACATGTGGTTATGAGACTAGTTGGCGAATGTGGTTATGAGGCAAAGTAACTTGTCAACCTCTATGAAAGATCAATCAGGTGCATAGTTCTTCCTTTTCTACTTCACAGGTTAGATAGGTGAGTCTACATTAATTTTATGTATTTGTATAGAGGAATAAAAACCATGCATATTCTCATGTGTCTAGACAACCATGTCCCCATTATCCAAGAGGAACATCATTAGCTCTTTTAGTTCACTTTATGCTATTTGAATTCCAATTAGTACTTTTATATTCTAGTCTACATCTTTTAAATGCACTTCTCCTAGTTCTTCTATCAACTCACCATTTAGTAGCTCATTCTCATCTTGAACCTCCACTTCCAAAGTCATCATTTCTTTGGATTCTTTAAGGATGGTGTGTAACACTACTAAGTTGTCACCTGGTCCCCTTTGGCTTTCCCTATGCCTTTGCTTCAGGTAACCACCATGAACATATTAAATGTAGCTCTGCCAATAATGGTGTTATATGCCAACTGGCAATTGATCACCAAGTAGTTGACCATCACCGTTCCTTATCTTAGGCTAATCCTAAACATAGTTGACAAAGTGATCATACCCACCAAATAAGCCTTTCTTCTGAAATGCTACGAGTGGTGAACTTATGGGCTTAGTTTTTCATTCTAAACTTCATTTATTTGTATGTAGACTAGTACTATATATCCTCCGAACGACCATTACCATTAAAACACAATGCATTCTGTGATTGGCAATAGTGACACTACCAGGGCATTATCATGGGGGTGTTGGATCCCCTATTATCTTCTTCTTTGAAAGGAATTACCTTATCTTTCTTATTTTGTTCTTTATGAGACTTCTACATGGCATAAACCTTTACCTTTACATCCTAAAGGGCATAACCTTTCATTGACAAATTTGACTCCCCACTCAATGCAAAACCCCCCAGCTATCATCCTTATTGGCGATCTTCTTGCCGTTTTCACTAGTTATTCCCCAGGCCTCTATGTCCTCGGGCTAGCCGATCTCTTCCCATTTGCCAACCTACAACAAATTTTAACAAATTTTCCTATTGTACTTAGCGCTTCAACTCTCGTTTTAAATTTCCATAGATTCGATGGAGTAAATTGCATAGGTTGTGTTTGATACAGGTTATTTCTTTCTCCTTCTTGCCATGAATTGTTTGAAGAATAGCTTCCTGAGCTTCTCGAAACTTTCTAATTACCCAATTGGTACTCCTAATTAAGTTTGAGTTGCTCCTTTTTAAGTGAGGTTAAATGCTTGTCATGCTATTTCATTGGCACTCCCAGCAAGGCTACATCTCAATGTGTCCTACTACATTATTAGTCCCATCAAAGGTTCCCACTTGAAGTACCTTGAACCTCGGTGGCAAGGGTCATTCTTAGACTTGGATAGTGAATGGAGGGTGTGAATCAAGTATAATTTCATCCGCGATAGTTTGTTTACCCATCATTTTTCGCTCTATTATCCCAAACTTTTTAATCAAACCCTAGATCTGAGCTTGTACCTTCAAGTCTTCATTCTTATTGTCTAGTTGTGCTGTTGAGCTCCCATTGTACAATAGGAAGACTGTCTCCCTTTTTTAATACTTCTGTATATTTGTAGGGGTATGTTCAAAGTGGTTTTGCAACATAGCTATACACTAGGCTTGGGAGTTAAAGGATTAGGAAAACTCGGAGAACACATTAGAGATTCGATAACAGGGGCTTTAGAGTTAGTTGACAGATTCTTCTTTCTTTCAACCCATAGAAGACGACAAATATTGATGTTGTTTTCTCAAGAAGTCAAGTCACCAATTTATTGATATGCAATCACAAAATACACCAAGTGATTAATGCCGAAGGTTGCCCAACAAGGGACTCTCCAATGAATAAGTGAGTTCTTTTGATGGATGATATGCAAGAAAGCAAGTGGACAGTAGATGGAAAAAAACCCCTTTACATGTCACGAGTCCCTTTTTAATAGTTCTCCTTTGTAATTAGCTAATTCCTTTTGAGTTGGAGCATGTTGTAGGCTTTTCGAACAGTTACATGTAGTAGTACTTGAATTACCAAATTGTGGGGGTCAACGTTTCACCATTTATGGTTTTTCTTTCCTAATAATGTGAAGTGTGCCGTACATTTCTCTTGGAGGTGCGTTTGTTCCAGTTCCTTCCTAATAAGCTTTATGTGGACTAAGGCTTCGGAGTAGTCAAACATGTATAGCGGCCATTTGTAAATATAATTCTTGTCTTATTTATATTTGAACATAAACATTTTGTTTAAATGGATTCAAAACGAGGAAACTAGTATTTGATCAATCATATTGTTTTTTTTTATTGTGATTTTTAGAGGCAATGGTTCGAATGAAGGATGGACGAAGATTTGAGATTCCACTCTTAAGAGCATAAATACACTACAAAAAGTAGAAAGTTGAGTGAAGTTGTGCATCAGGCTCTCAAACTCTTCACAATGTTGTCCTTCAAGTTTACAGATTTTCTCTCTCATATGTATCCCATGATGCTGAAGAGGAAGTGAAAGAAGTGTAGGCCACCGGAAGTGTAGGTCGCCAATCTATTGGGATGAAGTAGGAGAGGCCCAGTTACTCAAACCAAAAATTGTCTAAGAGATGATGGAACAAGAAAAACTTATACGGGTGAGAATGGCTGCCGCCCAAAGTAGACAAAAGAGTTATGTCGACACTAGGAGGAAATTAACCTTTGAAGAAGGCGATTGGGTTTACCTTAAAGTATCCCCAATGAAGGGCATTAAGAGATTTGGGTTAAAGGGAAAGTTCAGCCCAAGATATATTAGACCTTACCAAGTAATGGAAATGGTTGGCCTAGTGGTGTATCAAGTTTGGTTGCCGATGGAATACGAAGGTATTCACAATGTGTTTCACATTTCATCACTTAGGAGAAGTTTTGGAAACCAACAACCCTGGATATTTCCAGATCTAGTTCAATTACAGTTGAATCTTAGTACAAAGAAAGGTTCGTATGTATCATAGATAGGAAAGATAAGTGATTGAGATCTAAGGTATAACCCTTGGTAAAGGTAGAATGGGGAATGTGGGAAATGTGGAGTTTACATGGAAAAACGAGCGGGTCATGTTTGAACAATTTCCATATTTACTTGAGCCGCAATTATGAGCTGTAACGCATGAGGTAAGGGTAAGATGGACAATACACAGGGAAGTACGCAGCTATAAATAGGTTATCATTCTCCCTAAACCTCAACTCAAATCGCAACCCTTGGAAGACAAAATGGTGAGAAAAAGAAACGCCAGGAAGGCAGCCATGCCTCCCAAAGCCATACGTCTATTCATAGAAAAACGATGTGAGAATGAGAGAAAAGGATCCAAATAATGATGAATGGAGGAGGAACACTGTCAAGACGAGGTGAGTGCTTGGAGGGCCAGGGATCTAATACCTGAAATGATGGATCACGTCAGCACGAGTTCAACATGATGGGAAAGGAAGTGGATGGTGTTGGAATGTGATGAGCAAGACAAGGGCAAGTGTGAGGATTCACCAACTTCCGGTGAAGCCAAACCTGGCCTGAGCACTAAGATACAAGAGACCATGACTGGTGGACACGATCGAAGAAAAGAAGACAGAGGAGACATGAAGAGTCATGTAATGTCTCAACCTCTGATGAAGAAAGTCAGCTTGTTGACAAAATTGAGAGAAAGTCTCATCTATAGTCAAAGGCTACCTACCAAAGGCATTGACGGGTTCCTTGTCTGAACTTGTCTCCCTTGAGAGGACCAAATAAGGGAGAGCCCTCACTGAATCTCGAGGATGAAATTCTTTGTAAGGAGAGGAGGATGTAAGGGCCCCACCTAAGGCTAAAGGGGATAGACCATTTGTAACACCCCCTTCCCGTAGCCTAGGTGTGTCACGTGTTTTTCATAAAATAAATCCGGCAAGAGATCTCATATTTAATAACTGAAATTAGGATTTATTTTGTAGAAAAACTGTCCAATAAAAATGTTTTATAAACATTAAATGAATAAACTGAATAAATTCATGTCATAAAAGCATGTTTTATTCTAGAAGGTCTGAAACGAATTTAACTGCTCCTTCTATTCCTGGCCTACCTGCTCGTAATCATCATCCTCACCTGGGTGGTTAAAAACATAAAAACAAACTAAAATGAGTCAAAGACTCAATAAGAAATCTATCACAACGTAAACGTATTAAACATAAGATTTTCATAAAAACTTTCATGCTGAGAGCTTAAAATTCATGATTGTTCATACTGATGCTTATGCTATGTATGACTGATTTAACTTACTGATCTGACTGATTTATCTGATTTATCTGACTGGCCAACACACTTGACCCTGTGTGCGAGGTTGTGCATCGGCCCCACGTCCCACGGCTGCAAGGGGAGCTGCTGATAGTATTCTGGCATACTATGGTGGACCACGACTGAGTTCGTGGCTTGCACATCCACCCT
This sequence comes from Juglans regia, assembly GCF_001411555.2. NCBI lineage: Eukaryota > Viridiplantae > Streptophyta > Magnoliopsida > Fagales > Juglandaceae > Juglans > Juglans regia. The sequence continues at coordinate 14,875,876 of NC_049912.1, forward strand.
GAACTGAACTGCATTAATTCCATGCATCTGAATGACCATCTTATTAACTAATCTGATCTTATCTTACACTTGAATTTAAGATAGCTTACGTGTCTTATACACATGAGATGCATGATATGATACATACATAATTATAATTTCTGAATCTGAATATGATGTGGAATGACATGATCGTATGCTATGCTGGATGACATGTTTGCATATAACATGAGTGGTTCATATTAATGGATGTCAATGAACTGGCTTGAATAATACTTATATATAAGCTGAACTGTGATGATCCTAATTTATGATCAAATTACTTACCTTGCTACGCTACTTCTTGAATATCACCTCGTAACTCGTCACCTATACGCAATAATAACTATCACTCAATCTGTCTAGAATCAACATGTACTAATATCCTACTTAATTAAATTTGTAATCTAGAAGATAGTCAAGTAATATTTTGTTTAACACCATAATCAATAAATCCTAGTATTTAAATTACATAAATACTAATAAACATGTTATAATTTAGAAGAATACTTGGGCTAGTTTAAATACGTCATAAAACTTAAATTCTTAAACTAAGTTTCATTTCTTAACATAGTTATTAAATCTTATAAGAAACCTAATAATTTCAAATATTGTTTAAATATTCTTAATATAATAATTTTATTAAAATCCTACTAAATTGACAAAGGAAATATTAACTAAAATATTAGGCTTAAAATTATACTTAAAAATATATTTCCAATTCTTTAAACACTTTCTTATAAAATGAGCCTTTAATTAATATATTTATTTAATTAAAAACCAACCTTTAAAAATATTAAGCCCAATAAAAATTACTAAAACTGTTGTTGGAATAAAATAAGATTAAATCTAATTTAAAATACCTTTCAAATTCTTTAACTATTTTCTTATAAAAATGAGCTCATGACTAATATATTTATTTAATTAAAAACTTTGGGTTTAAATTATTAGTCTAGTTTTAATTGAGGAAACAATTTATTTAAAATAATTAGAATAGTTTCTATAAAAATATAACCTGGCCCATAGAAAAAATATTATTACTACATGAATCCATCTACAAAAGCCCATCGCACATACATAAGGGACTAGGGCCCATTGGCCCATCAAGAACCTAAGGACTCCACTAGAACTGAATACACGGCCAAGCAAAAGAAACAAAGAGTTTGCGATAGAGAGAGGGTCTGCGATGGAGGAACTCACTGAGAGAGGGCTGAGGGCGACGGCGGCGCTGGGTGGCTGGGAGTGACCGGTGACGCGACTGGGGGGTTCCTTATGGTGGTGTGACGCCGAGTGAGGGAGAGAGAGAGAGAGTTTAGAGAGAGAACTATGCTAAACTGAAAACTACCGAAAACAAGAGGAGATTGGCAGCGGTCGTGGGCTTATCGGAAGGGAGTGGGTACGACGGGGTTGGGCTGGTCGTCTCTTTCTGTGGTAGCCGGGAGGTGGTTCGACCTCTCTCTAGGTGGCTACCGTGGAAGTGAAATAGAGGCTTCGGCCTTCACGTCCGTGGCTGCTGCGGCGTGTCTTCACAGTTGGGGATGGTCCGGTGTCTTCTAAGGTGGCTGGTGGTGGCACCGGCATGTTCCGAGCAGCATGGAGTCACCACGGAGGAACGTGGGTGATGGTGGTGTTGCTGCAAAGGGGAGGAGCAGCGCTGATGCTGCGGTATTGCGTGGCTGGGTAGCGCTTTCTCTTAGTCTGAACGTCACAGTGCAGCAGCAGTAAATTATGGGCTGTTCGGCACAATGCTCCGACGTCTTTTATGGTGGCTTCCGGCGAAACAAGTAGCTCGGGGTGGAAGAGAGGTGACTGCTCTGGGTTTTGTATATGCGACGGTGGTTTGTTGTGAAGCAAGGTTGAGACGTGCATGGGGAAGGTTTGTCCATGTTTTGTGTTATAATTAATAAGAGGCTTCGTGAGCTTTTATAGAGGGAAAAAAATGAAGGATATATGGTAGGGTTTCTCAATTCTCATATGAGTTGGTCTCCTAATAGGATTTGAATTTATCAATTTAGGGAATAAGGATGAGTATGAGATTGTTGCTTACGGGTTGGGATAGGAAGAAATAAGATTTAAATTCAAACTAAAACTCTAGTAAAATCTGATAAAATAATAATAATAATAAAATATTTTTAGTTATAAGAAAAAATACCTAAAACTTATCTTATGGCCTAATCTTAGGACCGGGTTGTTACACCATTCTTGGAGTTGATGGGAAGGCAAAAAGGAGGAACACTCTAATGGCCTAAGGAATCAGTAGCGGGAGATGAAGATTGCAACTTGTCCAACATTTAGGCAAGCAAGCACCATGTGAGAGGCCAGTTGAGATGTCCCAAAGTGGGGTGGCGATGAGTTTCTCGGCCATGGCAGGCGACAATATGGTGTCCTGCATGCCACGTGTATAATTATTAATTCTAAGCATCTCTCTCACATCAAAAGATATCGTCCACATCACAATATATATGTTTTCATTTCTTGACATCGATAGATCAAACTATATATTAATTTCGTAATTAAACAGCAGGAGTGCAAAGAATCTATATTTTTCTTACTACTTATTGCGCGCTCATGTACAGATACAAACATACACATACATACATATATATATATATATATACACACATGCATACACATTACAAGAAAACTGTTTATTTATTGTCAAAAAGAAATTATTCTTATCACAAATAGTCATATTTGTTATAAATAACTCGTCATAAATATTTATTTTTCTTATAGTTTAGGTACATACATAATCTCAATATATAAATTAGTATATGCCTTGAAACTCAAATGTCTAAGGCCATGTCAGGCTGGAACAGTAGGATTTTCTAAACCAGCCTCGAGGGAAAACAAAAAAACATTTAGTTTTTATCTTTCTTCTTCAGAATTCTGGAAAGAAAGACTAGAAACTCTTATCTTTACAGAACTTTTAGGTCGGATCATTTATCCTATTTTGTAAATTATGAATTTCGTCTGTACTTAGTAAAAGCAAAATATTTCATAACCTGGAAAGCACCATATGAGCCTGGTGGTTAGCCGATTTTAGTCGGACCAAGTGACACAATTTGTTACAGTTATAACAAATGAGTTTCTTATCATCCTTGTTGATATAAGACTTTGGTTTCAAATTGTGCCCATAACTAGTTTTATCCTTATTGAATTTGGACTTCTAGTGTAATAGGTTTCTATGTGTTCTATGGCTTTCTAAAATATTTGCTTTAAACTGTAAATCGGAAACTAATGGTGGGATAGGATCATTTTCCAGGTGTTCTTCTTGGATCCTAATGGAAGATATCAAGATTTTCATGATATCTTCAATCTTATGTTTAAGAGATAAGCTAAAATTCTTCCACGAAAGAGGCAACTTGTTTATTGTATAAACAACTTGGAGACGCTTGGTAATCCTCATTCCACGTTGGCCCAATTCATGGTAAAGAATAGTTAACTCATGAGCTTGCTCTACTATAAATTTGACATCATCCATCTTAAAGCCAATAACTTGACTTGCAGTGTACTTATCTATTCCAGCATCTTGTACACCATATTTATTATCAAGAGCATTCAAAATCTCTTTGACATATTTAATGTGTAAATAAATATAAAAAAGTGTATCACTTAAATGATTTAGAATCCTACAACGAAATTATCATTTTCTTTGTAGGTTTGTAATTCAATAGTACGTGCGGGTTTATGTAAATCATCATATTGAGGACCATTTCCAAGCATTGTAAGAAAGATTTTTATCTTTTTTCTTCCAATGCTTAAAATTGACTCCTCCAAATTTTTTGATTGCAATAGGCTCATTAGAAGTCATGGTGATAACTAATAATTAACAATACTCCTCTAGTTTAACAAAGAGAAGATCACCTCTAAGATTATTGTAAAATTTTGGATAAAAAATGATATATATGCAAATGATTTGTAAACTAGAGAATATGTAAAAGAACAAGAACAAATTAGAAAGAGAGAACCCAGTGTTGAGGCACGTTGTGATGGACGCTTTCCTTAGAATAAACTCTGCCTCCTCCAAATCTTAACATGCACTAAGCTTCTTGATAGTATACTTTCAAGATATAACAATGTAGGTTCTTGTTAATCTCTTTTTTGATGCACACAAAAGGAGATCCTCGAACTCGATATAAAATAGCCAAAGCCCAAAGAAAGAAAAAAAAAAGAATGAGGAAGTGTCTCTCTAATTTTTGTAAAGAATTTGGAGTTAGTAATTTGTGGGTGAGAGTCCCTATTTATAGAAAATGCAAGGATACTTGTGAAAAATTACAACTTATATAAATGAAATGGTACTTGTGAAAAATCACAACCTTTATAAATGAAAGGGTATTTGTAAAAATTAACAAATAAATGAAAGAGCACTTGAGAGAAGTCACAACTTTTCATATTGTAGAGAATATATTGAAAATGTTTCTAATTCACCAAAGGGCACAACCCCTCGTTTGGTGGCCAAGTGGTTAAGGCTCCTATCCCTAAGAGACATGCATTGATTCAAGTCACCATGACACATTTTCATTTAAATATTGATTACAGAACCAACACATTGAACAATAACTATGGTTCGCATTATTTTTTACTTAATAGTTAATATTTTAATCATTTCCAAGTCTAAAAGCTCACAATCTCCAACATGATTAAAATATTTTAAAAGACAGAATAGAAGAGAAACTTCTTTGGGCTAAGTACTATGTGTTAATAGAGGTAGCTTGCTGCATTGAATGTCTACCTAGTGTTAGGGTGTTTCCTTCTGAAAAATTCATGGTGAACCAAATTTTGAACTAGAATCTTTTAACTTGGGCTTCATCACACCACGCACATAATATGTCATATATCAAGCTCCTTTCAATGTGGTGCATAAAGGTTGTACACCTTGTCTTGGATTCATGAGCGCTCTAGGGAATCACCCAATTACCATAAACTATGGTCCCACAGTCACACTCACATAGGTGAGTCTTTCAAAGATACATGCAATTCAATATCTTACCTTAGTCTGGGATCCATTCAAAGCATTTAATTTATTTTTCCTTTGCCATTGCATTTGTAGCACTCATTGTAACAGCCTGATAGAAATTCAATGGTGGAATTTCTATAGGCTTTAGGAAACTCGTGATAACATCGTAAGTTTTCACGAATCAACTAATCGCGTAGGTTTTAGTCTGTCAGTATAGCTTGAGTTATTACTCACTATGGTGCTAGAAGTGCAATCTTATTTATTTTATGTAGTTAGAAGTGTCAGTTTGAGTTATGGTTTGCGCCATTAGACTCAATTGATTATTTAAGATTTTATGGCGTAATAATCTTATTTTCAGTTTTCGGACGAAATGCTTGTTTGAAAACGCGTTTTACTTATTTCAAGACACTTCAGGATTGAATTGCAATAAACGAATTGCGCAGTTAGGTTTGTGTGAATATTTAATATTTTAAAGTACAAAGTTTATGTTTCACTTTCCCAGGATGAATAGTAAAGTTTATTGTAGCATCTGGTGAATAGTATGAAATGTCTAAATTATGTTAGAGAAGTTTATGTCTCAATTGAATAGTAACATGCAATGTTTTCAAAATCACAGTATGAAATGTCTAAATTAGGTTAGAGAAGTTTTATCTAGACACTTGACCGGATCTTAGCCACACTTGGTGAATAATATTTGGACACTTGGCACAAAGAGGATCAATGTGATGAATTGTGAAGGAATCAAGGTGTGAGATCATGTCACCTAAGCGAAAACCCTATTCTTTTTTTCATTTGATCAACCAATTTGTGCCAGACAAAAGAGGGTTTCAACTCTAGTGAAACCCTAAATGGTTGGAATCCAATTGAAACCCCAAAAGCTTTGTTAAAAACTGAAACCCTAAACTGTTTCCCCAAACCTTAAAGTTGGTCTCCAAACCCTTTTTGATCTGATTTCTAGCATTGTATTTAATCACTTGATTAACCCACTTTCACATGCTCTTAATTCATCAAATTCTTGTTATGACATCATTATTCAACCTTTTAAACCTTGAGAAGTTGATTGGGTCAAGAAAAATTGGATTTGAGATTGATAGCATCTCAAACCCCAACCAAGCCCTCTTTAAACCCCAACTGAACCCCACTTGTTTAAGGCCTATTAAGGCATTTTGGCCACCTTGGCAAAACTTCTAGAGAAAGTTTCCACCCATGCATGGAAGATCAAGCTCTGCCCTCTACATCCTCAAATAGTCCCTTGGTGTGAGGGAAAAAGCCACCTCATCACACCATTCTAGAAGAAGGCAGCAGCAGCAGCCCACTCCCCGTCCACTATTCTTTCCTTTTTGTAACCTAAGCACCATCCCTCAAGGGTCATTCATGCCCACACCTCACCCTCCAGAAGTCTAGAGGTGTGCAAGGCACCCTTCCTTTCATTTCATCACTTCTTATCCCCGTTCTTAGAAAGAACCACTTAGTAGCTCTCTCGATAAGTTTTCTAAGTCATTGTGCATGGCCATTTGTGACCCTTTTTAAGTATTTTCTCGCATTAGCTCCTTCATAAAAGTTGTTTGTCTTTGCGTCTAGTTTCCATGAATATCTTATTTGTTTCATTTCGTAGCTATTTTGTTGGTGAAAAGTTATTTTAACTATGGAAAGGTCATTCTAGGTGTTAAACTGGAGAGTGTGTTATATCATGGAGTTTTTGACCAAGCTCATAGACATATCTTGGTCCAAAAATTTTATAGAGTGTTTTGAATATGTTTTTAAGAATTTTCATTGAGAATTTGTTGCACGACTAAAACTTTTGGTGAAAGATTTCCTTATATCTTGAAATTTGAAAACTAGAAGTGGAAAAACAGCTTTTGTTTGAGAAAGTTTCAATATTTCGTGGTTTAATCTTAGTTCAAAGGTTTTGATATTTCAGTTAGACCTAAGATTTGATTTTTTGGGTTAGATCCATGTTTTAGTGAATTTTAGCCATGTGATTTTAAGTTTGATGGTTGGATCTTCTTTAGGACATTTTTAAACCATGTGATGTTTTAGTTTGAAGATACCATCTTTTTAAACCATGGATCAAGAGATTGATCAAACTAGTTAAGGAAAAGTGTTTGTTTTTGGACTAAGTGTAGAACCGAAAACTTAAAGTGTTGTTTTGTTATTTTTGGTGACCTTTGTTTTATGATTTAAAGCATGGTTGATCTTAAGATGATGTTATGAATACGTTAGGAGTAAGATTTAAAATTTTTTGAATTCTTGGAGATGTTTTGAATAAAGTTAAAACTTGTGATTCAAGGGTTTGTTTTTGGTTAAAAAGTTTGGTGGTGATGATTAGCATTTATTTTTAGTGGATGTTTAAGTATGTTTTTAAACTTAGGATAGGAAGATCTTTGTTGCAAAATTTTGATTTAATTAAGAGTTTTGAATTTGAAAGAATTGCAACAAAAATCAAAAGAAATAACCTATATAAGTTTTGGCCCCTATAGAGTTTTCATGGTTGTGCATTTTAAATTTTTCTGATTTGATATTTGAGTTTAGGACAAAATTTACCTTAGGTTTGTAAATTTTGGTAATTTTTGGAGTTAGGATGCAAAATCCTTATGTTAGGGGTAAAATGGTCATTTTCTACACTTAGAGAATAAAATGATAATTTTATTCTAAGTTAATATTTTTTTATATTTATAATTATTAGTGATTAAGCTCTAAATTTTAAAAATCACTACTTTCAGTTTCTCGTAATCGAAGTGTGAAAACCAAGGTAAGTTAGCTTTTTAACTTACTTTCAGTTTAAAGTGTATGAGTGACAAATAAAGGAAATACAATATATGTATGTATGTATGTTATCTTATGTACCATGTCAAGCCATTACATATTCATCTGTCACACATAATTTATTCTGTCATGGTTTGTTCATCTGTTATGCAAGATATTCTGTCTCGTTTTACTATACATTGCAAATACGTCTTGTTAAGTATGCCATCTATTACATGTACATCATGCCATGTAATATTCATTGTTGCAAGCATGTCATGTTAAGTATGTTGTCTGTTAAATGTTATGACATGTTAAGTGTGTTGTTTGTTACATGTTACGAAATGTTTCTATTTCAAGTAAGTCATATATTTTGAGTTACATTCAAGTCATGTTGTGTTACATCAGGGCTTCTGTCCTTTCATATTCCAGTCACGTTTCGTCTCAAATGCAGTTTGTGTATTTCGAGAATAGTCATGTCAAGCTATTCATGTCAATCACGACCCTAAGTGTTAGGATGAGGTAATATCCTAATAAAACTCCTTTGTTTACGCTGGAGTGTCTAAATAGGTGTGAAATTTCTAGAGTTGATGAAATACTGTTAACGGGTAGTGGGCAAGGCCAAACTAGCTGGCCACCGGAGCGTGCTAGACACTAATGTCGATGGAGCCACATTTTATTTTATTTGTGTCCACAACAATTGTGGCGCAAACAATTCATGGGGCCACAACAGCTGTGGGGCATATACTACGTGAGACACAGAAATTGTGACACATAGAATACGTGGGGTCGCAATAATTGTGGAGTACGTATTAATGCACTCACAGCTAGTGCAAATACATGTGTTGTGATGTGATAATTAGCATGGACACATGGCTTTAGGGGACTCATGTAGCACCTAAGTAGTTGAGTTTAATCAATTAAAGAAAAAGATTCCATGTTCATATTAAGTTAAGTCTTAGATCAAGTTCATGTTAAGTCAAGTCTCAGATCAAGTTCATGTCAAGTCAAGTCTCAGTTTAAGTCCAGTTTAGATTAAGCAAGTCAACTTCAGTTCACGTTTCAGTTTAAGTTATGTCAGTTATGTTATATTGTATGTCAAGTTATATTATGATTATTTATGACTTTGATTATGCATTCATATTTTTACTGTCATATCATTAACCTGTGTTGAGATTTTCTATTAACTTGATGAGATTTGTAATCAAATCTTACTGTGGTAGTCCCAACTACCATTCTCCCCGAATGTTAGATCTTGTTACAGGACTCGAAGGAAAACCGAGATTCGACCAATTGGACACGATCGACTGAACGACGGTGCGACGTTATAGTTAATATAGTAGTTAACTTAAATTACTACTTGTACTATGGAGTTGCATCTCCAGTACTATTTTGATCATTGCCATTTTGGACTAGCGTTATGAACTCAGTTGTTTAGTATGCCATTTTATATGAAGTATGTTTTAAGTATTTGAGATATTTTCAGTTTGGTGCATAGTCTTGCTAACGAAAAAAATTATCCGCTGTGAATATTGCATAATGTTAGATGCATGTTAGGAACATTGCATCTTTAATTGTCATGAATGGGGGTAGGTAACCTTATGTTGCATGTCCCGACACTTTAGATGTCCGTTCGATCTCAAGTGGAATCTGGGGGCATCATACTCACACCCTAGGGATGAACCAATAATATTTTAATATGCTATCTAGTCACTTAAGTTACTTGTTCTTCCCATCAAATATTCTTCTTGGGATCTCCAATCATGAAGGTTGGGTTGCCGCTTTGACCTAATTAATGGACTTCAATTTCATCCCCCTTGATGTACGTATGTATAACCTTCGATTTCGCCAGGCCTTTAATCGAAAGATCTGCTAGGTTATCTTCTAACTATACATATTTCAAAATCAGGTATCCATTCTTTATCAGGTATCTTATAGGAGAATGTCTGATATTCAAATGTCTCTTCTTATGATTAAAGTGTGTATTATTACAAACACTTATAACAACTTGATTGTCACAAAGAACAAAAATAGTTGGCATTGTTTTTTTAACTAGTAGAATTTCTGACAATAATATCTTAATCAAATAATTAGAATTTCTAATTCAAATTTTTGTTCCAATAGGAGTGATTAGCATTCGAATGCTTTGTTATACCCGTTCGAATGTGCATTCAAAGATGTATGTGATCTGTTTGAATATTGAAGTTGTATATAGTTTAAACAATTTATGCCACGGCTAGAACACTATTGTGGTCAAAATCCTTACATTTGAATAGAAGTGGGTTCATTTGAATAAAAAAGGTACGCATTCAAATGAGATGACGACTTATAGTTCGAACTAACATTGTAACCGTTCGAACATCATATGTTAACGCTATATAGTTCGAATAGCGATTACAACATTCCAAACATAAAATAGGGTACCTGTTTGAATAAATTAAATTCGTTCGAATAGTAGGTAGTAAACTTGTATTCAAACATAATTTATAATCTAACAATTGTTCATGAAAAGGTTATGAAACTACAATCAAACTCTAAGTTAGTGTCATGATGCAAAATATTAAAAAAAAAACTAGAAAATTTGTGAAATGGAACTAGGGGTATAAAATGTTGAAACATTTCATCTGCATCTATTGAAGCATTTCTTCGCGCTAAATGATTAAGTCTGTAATGCCCCAAACCCAGTTGGTCTGGAGACTTACTACCTGTCTCTTAAGAACTTATTTTCCAACACAACTAAAATAAAACTCAAATCTTTAATAGCAAAACTCAATATCAAATGTTCTAAATAACCACATTGGAAACTCCACAAAGTCATTATTGCAGCTAAAAATAAACTAAGGAGTCCGTAATCTCCAGGTAGTCATAACAACCCAACCAATAATTTCATAAATCTCACTGAAACCCAAGATATAAATAAAACTCAAAGATATTAAAACAGTCCTTCTTCTAACAACATTCCTCAGCTTAAACACATTCAGCAATCTAATCCAGGTCCTCATTTGAACTCTCCACATCATCTGAAAAATATTATAATGATAGGGGGTGAGTTATCAACAACTCAGTAAGCAGAAGTCATATGCTAGCGTGCAAACATGAGCATTTACAAAGTATAGCATGCAGAACAAAATATTTTCTAGAGTTATCATGCAAAACAAAACATACTTTCAAAAGTAACAGAGCGATGGTTTTAAGACAAGTAAAACCCATGATACTTTGGCATAATATAAACTGAGTATCATCATCAGATCCAAACAGAGCATCAAACAGAGCAGAGACCATGTTTCACCCCCGTGGTAGGGTTGTGCTAACCCCAGTGGCCAAACCAGGCAGAGACAGAGGTGAAATCTTTTCTTTATTCTTCTCGGAGCCCCGAGTGTGCACACAGGAAAGACCACAATAAAACCACTTTGTTTCCAAAGTGGGTGCACTCAGAGACAGAGAAGTTGGTACCAACCCAAACAGAGCAGAGCATAACAAAGCAAAGCAGAGCAAAGCAGAGACAGAGTCAGATACAACTACCAGTACACCATGCCAAAGGTTTTCAGATATTATATCAAAATAATACAGAGTACCAAAACAGAATCAGGCAGTTTACACACGCTGACAACAAAAGCCAGAACATCTTTCTAAATAAATGCACAATTTTTCATATTCTCAATATCGCTCCCTTTTTCAGATTTTAGAAATCACATGATAGAATTTAGCTCATGTCTACACAATGCATGTCAGAAATATTTTTTCTTTTTCACATAGATTTCATGAATAATATAGATAAGTGACTGAGGTTGATCTTTGTTTTCACAAGTTTCCATCACATCACAAAATATGCAAGTTTTCATAAAATTAACCTCAGTCTTATTAACTTGTATAAAACCTAGCATAGGAACCCCGCTTACCTGACTCCTGCAGCGCATTATCTATGACTTGAATACGGTTTCTATCTGTCTCGTCACCTATTCATAAAAATAATATAAACTAAATATTAAAGTCCAACAACCCAAAATTGGTCTTAGACAACTTAAGACCCAATTTCTAGACCATAATTTAGCAAGTTTAATCCAACTCAAACAACCAAATAACAATCTCGACAGCCCACACTTCGACCTAAAATATTCTATACCAATCTCAGTATTGTTCAATACAAGCATCATAACCAATGTCAACTCCGATTATCACTAACTCACACTTATTTCAGCAGCTCATACTCCCAAGCAATCGTCAACAATTTAACCAAGACGACACTACACACTACTCTCTCTCCGTTCCCAACTCTACAACAGGAAAAAATATCTCAACACATCTAGATGTTAAAAGGCCCAAAAAAACTCTTCTAAACATTTCCAAAACACTAAACCAATAATCCAAAAATATATCATCACCTCCTAAAATCACCAATATTCACCATGACCAACGTCAAACTCAAAACACCAATATTTAAACCCGAAACAGCCAGCAAATTTCATAGTTTAAATCAATCTCATTCAAAAAACTCTATCATCCAATCCAACTGATCTCCTTACTCCTCGGACTCAGTCCGGCACAACCAAGAAATTCACAGTAAATATGAATTAGCGCATAAATACATTTAAATCTCAAAAGTTCTTTGGGAAAAATACTTACAATGCTATAATATAATTTTTTGAAAGATCACGGAGGTGCTAGAAGCGGCAACGTAGCAACAAAACAGTGCCAAATGCACTGTGGCCGTAGGTCTCAAAAACCCACTTTTGAACGGGTGTAAACAAAGACCCGAGATTGATAGGGTAGGGCTTAGGGATGTCGGTGAAGCTAGTGGTGGTGGTGGTTGGCCGTGAGTGGCGGCGCAGAGGGCGGTCGAACTCTAAAATACCCAAAACGGAAATATTGATGGTGTGGCTTCACCGGTGACAGATCAGAGGTGGGGTTGGGTCCATTGAGTTGCTAGGAGGTCGAGGATGATGTGGTGAAGAGATGGTGGCCGGAGGTGGCGCGACGGCGGCGCAGCGGCGCAAGGAATGCCGCGGCTTCAATGGGCTCGTAGTGGCTAATGGCGGCGCGGCTGGGGCTGGAAATGGAGGGGTGGCATCGTCGGCGGCTGGGGAAGCTGGGGAGCCGGGCGGTGTCGGCCACCGTCGGCTCATGGCGGCGCTGGGGTGGGAAGAAGGATCGGACGAAGAGAGAGAGGGAGGGGGGGTTGCGGCGCGCGGGAAGCAGGGGGAGAAAAAGAAAAAGAAAGAAAGGAAAAGAAGAAAAATAAAAGAGGAAAGAGAAAATGTAGGGAAAGAAATGAGGTCCAACGGAAACGATTTTAAAACAGCAAGTACAATAAAATAATTCAAACGTAATGATTAAAATGAAAATAAATAATTAAACCCAACAACAAGTTAATTTAATTTGAGAAGAAATTTAAATGTATTACAAAAATCAATTATAAGAAAGCACTTCAGAATAATTTTCACAAAATTAAAATCATAAAAATAAACCCACTAAAAATCTAATTAATTTTAAAACAAGAGAATAAATTTTTAAATTAATAACAAATAATTTTCAATTAAAAATAAATTAAAATACGGGGTGTTACAAAGTCCTTCTACAACTTTTCTTGTTGTTAAATTTGTATGAAAAGATTGCTACAATAATAAGAAAAATTAGATTGATGGTATAAAATGTGACGCCCCAAGATTTCATTTGAGATTAGATGGACATCTGAAATGTCAGGACATGCAACAAAAAGTTACCTCCCTCTGTTAATGATAATTAAAAATACAATGCATCTAGTATGCATATAGCAATATACAATATTCGTGATGGATAATCTTTTTCTCTGAGCAATACTATGCATCAAACTATAAGTATCCCCAAATAACTCAGAACCATATTACATAAACATAAAAGTGATACATATCCATGATTAAAACACAAGTCTAAACCATCTGCAATCTCAAAAGTATGGGAGACAGAGCTCCATAAGTACATGCATAAAACAACTACTGGGATAGTTTGTCTAATCATGGAGGTTACGAGCTTCGCATTCTGTCTGCGATGCCTAATCGACCGTCTCCAGTCGGTCAGAGTCCGTTGTAGTTCCTGATCCTGGCACATCTCTACCATTCGGGATGATGGTAGTTGAGACCATCACGGTAAAATTTGAGTACAAATCTCTACAAATTAACAAGAAACTCAACATACAGTTTACGTATGCAGGCATGATAATAAAAGCATGAATGCATAATCATATTCATAAATAAGCATGATGTGACTTAACATATATCATGGCATGAACTAACATGACTTGAACTGAATATGGACCGAACTTGAAACTAAACTTGACATGACCTGAACTTGAACATGGACTGAACTTAAAATTAAACTTGACATGTCATGAACTTGAACTTGAATAACATGAGCTTAAACTTAACGTAACATAAACTTGAACTTAATATAACATAAACTTGAACTTGAACTTAAATAACATGAGTTTGAATGTGAAATACAAGAACTTGTTTAAACATGATTAATAAACATGAACATATGGATGCTACAAGGTTGCCCTTGATCTGCGTGTCCCTACCGATTACCGTATCAGAATACAGGTATCTACACCAGCTGTGAGTGCATTAACATATGTGCAAGTTCACAGGTATCTGCACCTGTTGTGGAACATGTAATGTAGGTATCATGTGTCAAGTATCTGCACCAACACGAGTATGTATAACATGAAATTGAAATGTGGATGGTATCATCGGTGTTAGTGCCTAACTTCACTCCGATGACCAGTTAATTAGGTCTCATTCGAAACCTGTTGATCTTTATCTTGTTAACCCAAGAAATCTTGGACAAATTTAGACACTTCAGCGTGAACAAATGAATTTCACTAGGATATTACCCCATCTTAGTATTTAGGATTGTGATAAACAGAAACAGACTTGACTTGACTTGGAAGATTGTTCTCCAGATACACAAACTATACTCGAGACATAACGTGGCATGAAATGAAAGGACAGATGCCTTAACATAACGTAACGTGACATGTACATGAGATGCATGACTTGACATAACATTAAACAGACATACAGTACGTAACATGGCATAACATATAACAAAAAACATTATGTGACATGGTAGAACATGTAAGAGATAACACTATAAGACATGACATAACATGCAACAGACAACATTACGTGACATGACATAACATATAATGCATGATAGAATATATACATTGTAATAGAGAAATATTATGTGATAGAATATATATAGGTCCTATTTGGATAGTGAAATGAGATGAAATAGTTTTACATGAAAGTTGAAAGTTGAATAAAATATTATTATAATATTATTTTTTAATATTATTATTGTTTTGAGATTTGAAAAACTGAATTATTTATTATATTTTGTATGAGAATTTGAAAAAATTGTAATGATGAAATGAGATGAGATGAAACCATTTTTGTTTCCAAACGGCCATAGTATAACAAATAAATATTTTGTGACAAAATAAATGTGTGACAAATACATATGTCGTGATAGAATACAACATGCGTAACAATCATACATATAGTGACATGGCATAGCATGATATATAGGATAACATAAGTACATAAATAGTAGTTTCCTTACCCATCATACATACATAGTAATTTGATAGTAAGTTAGAAACTAACTTACAGTGATTGTCGAGTTTACGGAGAAAAGGACGAAACACAAGAAAACGTAAGTAAGAATTCTAAATGTCAGAAACTTCATCGCTAATAAGTTAGAAATATAAAAAATGTTATCTTAAAGTAAAATTATCTTTTTACCCTTTTCATGTGCGAAAATGACTATCTCACTCCTAACTTAAAGATTTCACATCCTAACTCTAATAATTACCAAAATTTACATTCCTCATGTAAATTTTGTCCTAAACTCAAATATTTAATTAGAAAATTTTAAAACAAATCACAATCATGAAAAAAACACTATGGCCGAAACATCCATAGGTTTCGGTCATTTCTATTGGTTTTTGTTGCAATTCTATCAAACTTCAAAACTTATGCTTAAACCAAAACATTGCAACATAGATTCACATATCCTGTGCTTAGAAGTATGCTTAAAACAACCAACAAAAATCCACTTCACAAAAAAAAAAAATCTAGTAAAAAGATCCAAATTTTTTTAACTAAAACACAAACCCTTGAATCTCAAATTTTGACAATCAAACGACCATGAAAATCAACATAAAAGGCACCCATAGAAACTAGAATTGAAGAGGAACAACTTTCATTAGGGATCTTTGTGTGAAAGTAGTTACAAAGGCTTCAAAATTGGCAAGTAAAAGGGGTCAAGAAAGCTGTGTGAGAGAGCTTCTAAGTTTCTCTCCAAGAAACATGTGAGAAAAGGGATGAAATGAAAGAGGGATGGTCTGAAAGCCTCTTACAAAATCTGAGTGGTGAAGATAGGGCTTGAGTGACACTTGAGTGATGGTGGTTTTGACCAAAGCAAGAGGCAAACCAGCCCATGGTATTGGCTGTCTAGAGCTACTGTGTGGATGGGTGGTGATGAGGTGGATTTTGCTCTCACATCAAGTATAATTTGGGGTTGCATTGGGTAGGGGTTGGTCAGCCATGGAAGGGGGAAAACTTCCTCCACAAGCCTTGCCAAGGTGGTCCAATTTCATGGGCCTTAACTGAATGGGCCTTAGTTTGGAGTTTAAAGAGGGTTTGGCTAGGGTTTGGGTTGCTATCAAGTGCAAATCCAATTTTTCTTGATCCAATAAAAATTTCAAGATTTAAAGGGTGGAATAATAATGTCATAATATGAATTTAATTGGTTAATCGGATGTAGAAATGATTTAATTAAGTGATTAAACACTAAACTAGAAACTAGATTCATATAGGGTTTGGAATCAAGTATGGGGTTTGAGGAAACCGTTTAGGGTTTCGGTTTCAATCAAGCTTTTGGAGTCAATTGGATTCCAAGTATTTGGGGTTCACTAGCATTGAAACCCTTTTTAGTTTGGCACATAATGGATGGTTAGGATGTATAGTGTTTTGCTTAGGTGTCATGATCTCAATGCTTGATTTCCTTCACATTTCCACCTCATGGTTCCTCTTGGTGTTAAGTGTCCAATATTATTCATCATGTGTGGCTAAGAACTTGCCAAGCATTCAAATAAAACTTCTCTAACCTGATTTGGACATTCCATACTGTGATTTTGAAAACATGACACTTGGTGCTACTATCAAGGTTACTATTCACTTCGAAAAAACTGAAAATAAACTTTGCATTGTACAATACTAAACATGCATACAAACCTTTGGGTGCAAATGATTTATTAAAATTCAACTCTAAAGTGCTTTGAAATAAATAAAACACGTTTTCGAATATACGTTTCATCTGAAAATTAGAAATGATTTTATTGCACTATAAAATCCTAAATATTCCAACAAAACTAATGGCGCAGACCGTATCCCATTCTGAGTCGATTCATGAAAAGTTTCGGGTTTGCATGAGACTCCTTAAGCCTAAAGAAATTCATCCCTTGCATTTGTAGTTGGCTGTTACATAAAAGATAATTAAAATGAATGGAATTAATAGAGTGAAATCATGCATTACCTGGTACACCGCCTCCACAACATTGAAACGAAAGTTGTGTTCCATACGATATGATTTTGCGTATTCTTAAATGATGTTTCTATTTCCACCTGAGTAATTTAAAAAATCGATCTAAGCATTCATATGCCAAAATTGTCAAGCCATTAGTTCTCAAAATTTAGGTACTGTTCGCTCATTGTTACTGCATTTGTCGAGGTCTGAGAGACTGTGTAGTGAAGTAATAATGGAAGCTACAAGTTTTTTAAAGATAATTCTCCATTCAAGCATCTGCACAAAAAGCCAGTATACACTTATTATTAGCTGTCTTGTAAAGTTATAAGATGGATAATAATAAGTTTATACAAGATTCCAGTCTTGTAGAAAATAAACGAAGAATTATTTGAAGAAATGTGTGGATTTTATCATTACTTCACTTGTTGAGTTTCGAGAGACTGTGTACTGAAGTAACAATGAGAGCTAGACATTTTTTCAAGATCATCTGTTGGTACAATTAGTGCAAGACAGAATGCCAGTATGGAATTATTGTTAGCCATCTATTGTATGATGGATAATAATAAGTTTATGCTGACTTCTAGTCTTAAAGATATTGAACGGAGAATCTGGACAAATGTCCGGCTTTCATTGCTAATTCACTTGTCAAGGTCGGGGAGAAAGCCCCTCACTTCTTCAAAATAATTTTCCGTTTACTCTCTATAAGACCGGAAGCCTGTATAGACTTATCATCAGCCATCTTCTAAGCTTGTAAAACAGATGATAAAAAGTCTATACAATGTTCCCGTCTTGCAGAAAATGAACGAAGAGTTATTTTGAAGAAATTGAGACTTTCATTGTTACTACATTGCACAATCTCTCCGGCCTTTGGATGTGATGGGCAATTGTGGCATATAACTATTAAGTTTGATTCTTTAAGTGAATCAGGAGAGAAGAGAAATGTCGTTTAAGAGTTATAAATAAAATCCTATGGAACTAAACTTTCATCTGACACAATTATGCTTTCAGAGTAATGAATCTAATTGTCTCGGAAGACCATTCCCAAGACATCGCCGTTGTTCATTTTAGACAATTTATGTGTTTTGAAAAAGACAAAAACTTCATGACTTAGACTAGGATTAGGTGCAAGTTCAAATATTCTAACTGGGAGCCGTAGAATAAGAATCGTGTGCCCTTTCCTCGTTTGTTTTTAGAAAATATCTCATATCATCTCATCTCATCTAATCATTACAATTTTATCAACTTCCAATAAAAAATAAAATAAACAATTCAACTTTTTTAAATCTCAAAACAAAAATAATATTAAAAAATATATTCTAATAATATTTTATTCTACTTTTTAACTTTAATCTCAATTCATCTCATTTCATCTGTGAAAACAAACGAGGCCATCTTGTGCACATTTCTTTCATTTTATTGATTGTTCCCCATCCATGCTTCTTTTGTGTTTTACCCATATTACATAACACTTGTAGTTTATGGTTTTTTATCATCGATTAATATTTGTATTGTTTTTATCGTCTAATTGTAATTTTAATCACTGATATTCTATTTGCTTGAGTAATTAAAACTAGTGTCTTGATGTTATTAACTAATTAGAAGTAGTAATCTAATTGTTGTTATCAAAATAGTATGTTATAGTATTTTTTTTTATCATGGACTAACAATTGCATCTTTATTTTATTCTAATTATAATCTTTATAGCTAGTTGTTACTTCCTTGACTTAGTATAATTAGTATTAATTTCATTAACTAATTATAACTAGCTAGTATTCTAAACTATGATAAAATTAGGGGAATGGTGTAACGACCCGACCCTATATTTTTTTAGGGATAAAATTTGAATAATTTTATTAAGGCTTTATTATCATTATTATTATTATTATTATTTCTGTCCAACCCTTGAATCCTCTTGATAATACAACTCCTCTTGCCGGATTTTTTTTCTTCTATTTTGAATTTCAAATGCGAAATCTAATCCACTCACATCACATGCACATGCACTCGCACGTCTCTTTTTTTTTCTAGGGTTTTCTTCTAGGTTCTCAAACATATATTCATACGCATGGCAAGCCGCAAGTTCTCCTCCGTAAATCTTCCTCTCACGCATCAAACGTACGCATGCACGGCTCCTTTCTTTTCCTCCGCTTGCACGACACTGTATTTATTTATACACTCACGCACACGGAGCACCTTTCACAGACCTCCTCCCCACAGTTCGTCCACACACTGGCCAGTTGCACCCAAGACCTTCTCCGTGTCGACCACCGTAAACCATAGAAATAACCTCACTTGCCGAGTTGGTCTGCGTCGATTTCTTCACACAGCAAACTCACGTTATCCCCACGCAAACCCAGACAACAAGCCCTCGTCGCTGCCCTCCACCATCGTCACGCAGCCAAGCCTTCACGTGCGCCACTGCACAAGCACGGCAACCACTTGCGACGCCTCTGTTTTCCACACTAAAAAACAGAGCACTGTGCTCTTCGACCGTAAGCCACAGCCCGGCCACCCTCAGCCACAGAACTCGCCGACGCCACCACTGACCACCATAGAATACATCGAATCACCCTCAGCCGCCAAGGCACGCCGTAGCAGCCACGGACGCACCACTATTTTTGCACGTCCGAAACAGAGCATGCAGTCACCTTCTCCGCAGTAGCCACCTCAAGAGGCGCTGAACTCCCGCTCTCCTCCTCTCGGCGTCAACTCCCACTCTCCTCCTCTCGGCGTCATACCACCACTGCCCAGAGAACCCAGTCGCGTCTCCGGTCCTTCCCCAGCCACCCAGAGCCGCCGCGCATCAGTTTCCTCTCTCGGTGAGCATCGCACCCTACCCGATTGGATGCTTTTCCTTTCACGCGTAAACCGGATCATGCAACCCGTAAACCATTCTGTTCTTTAGGTTAGTTATATTACAAAAATGCCACTCTATTTTATTTTCCCAAAATGCCCATGTGCAGTATGTTATTTTTCCAAAAATATACTTGCTTATTTAAGACTAACGGGTAAGGCTATTTTAGTGTCGGGGAGTGTTTAGGTTTAGAAAATATAGACTATTTTAGTAGTTAGGTCTTTAAATAGAATCACTTGTTTAATTAGAAATTTATGCAAAATACGTGTTTATTTTTTATAGGCGACCAATTTCGTGCCAAAAAAATAGTGGATTAGTATTGCAAGGTAAGTAGCATGATCATATCCTTACGCTTATGTATAGTGAGCTGTTTGTCTTTTTTATAAAAGATATTATGCATGTATGCCCTTTATTGGAAACCCTTTTTACGTACCCAAAACATGATAAAATTATGAAAAAGTCATGATTTTATGTGAAAGATTATTCATGAAATTATTTATGAAATGCATGATTTTATGTGAAAGATTCATGATTTCATGTGAAGATTATTCATAAAATTATTTATAAAAGAAAAATCATGATTTTATGCAATGAAACACGTATCACGACATTTATGAAAGAATGCGATTTCGTTTGAAATCTATGATACGATATGACAAGTATGTATGTGATTTCTTTTGAAATCTATGAAATGACAAGTATGCAAGTATGATTTGATAAAATATGTAACGGCCTATGTTATGATATGAAAATGGTACCTATGTTATGGGCATATTGCATTGCCAGGTCGTACATGCTGGTAGTGCACCCAGTATTGTCTTCCTTATGTATGGATTCCACAACCCGCGGCCACGGGCGGAATCGGAATCTTTTTAGATTCGCTAACCCTAACTCACGGGGGTCAACAGTGGGTAACGGCCTATGATAAGTGAAAGATCAGTTAATGTTCATGCTCATGATTTTTATGCATGTATTTATGAATATGCACGCTTTTCAAGACACCTTATGTTTATTTATGTTTACTGTATGATGTGTTGCTTATTGAGTATTCGACTCATTTTAGTTTGTTTTCATGTTTTTAAACCCCCCAGGTGATGACATTTATGAAGATGAGACTGCAGGACAGGACTTGACTCCGGGAGGCAAGGCTGAGGCCTAGACAGATTTTGCTATGATTATTTCTATGGTTTAAATAAATTATTTTGATAAGCACATAAGACTTCTGTATTTTTTTTTAATAAATGCTTCCGCAGACTTTATTTTGAATTTTCAGTATTTATTGAAATTTGTTATTTTATGGAATTCTTTCGTATCTGGCGCGTTGTTAAAAAGGAAAAGTTTTTTTATATTTAAGTTTAGTAGTAGCACACTGGCTCCTCGAAAATTCTAAAATGTCTTTTCGGGAACGGGGTGTTACAAATGGTGTTTCCTTTTATCATGAAGTAACACTTATACTATGTTGACAATAGTCTAGTTTTAATTTTTATAACAGTTTTATTTCCTTTACTAATTATAACTAGTACTTTTTATCTTATTAATTATAAATAGTATTCTGATTATAATCATTTCCATATTAACTTTTAGCTTTTTCTTCATGGCATCCACATTTGTATTTTTTTAATTTTATTATAATTGTGCAAGATATAATTAGTATTTTAATTACTTTCCTAATTATAGTTAATGTTCTCTTTTTAACTTTAATGCAACATGGAAACATAATACTACAATTTTTGTTCTTTACACAATTAATTATTCTAACAAATAATATAATAAATCTCAAGTGACATATATATAAAATCATTATATACTATAAAGCCCAACATGCTTCCTAATTCCAACATGCATTAAATCCCAATATGCAATAAATCCCAACATGCAATATTAAAAACAAAGTAATGAATCCACAACTTATATAGTGTATATCCACATGAACATCCACTAATTCTCAATATAAGTGTTCGAACATCCACAAAAATCCTAAGTAATCAATCCACAACATCCATTTTCTCCACAACATGCATTACTGCCAATTGTTCGAACCCTACCTCAGACAATTGTTCGAACCCTACCTCAGGCATATGTTCGAACACACACCAGCCATTCGAACACTAACTCAGAGGTGTGTTCAAACACGCACCAGCAAAACGAACACTAACACTCAAGGTTTCTGAAATATAACATACCGTTGGTTTGAACCTATCACCAGCCATTCGAACAATAAGCCATGCATGGAATTCCTCTATGGCATGCATGACTTGCGCTCTCTATCAGGTCAATAAACTCTCTCTCTCTCTCTCTCTCTCTCTCTCTCTCTCTCTCTTACCTCTCTCTAGATTTGTCGCACAACAATTTTTTGGGGAATGCCCAACAAACACTACCCGGATCCCGTTTGTCTCTCTATCTCACATGGTCTCTTTATCTCTAAGAGATATAGTAGCCTCTCTCCCTCTTGTTGTTTCTCTCTTGCCCTCTCTCTCTCCGACACTCTCTATTTTCAAGGTATCCTGATGGAGGCTCTCTCTCTCTCTCCAAGAAAATAGGGACTAAAAATGGATTATGCTCGGAGGATGGGAGCTCCAGATATATGATTTAAGTATTCAAACTCTAACTTTTCCATTCAAACTCAAAAATTTGCTTTAGCACACAAGTTTTCCCTCACTTTATGCCATGGCATTTGTTGTTCAAACCGTATGTTATAAGTTCAAACGCATTGTCCAACAAGTTGTTACATTTGAACAGGTAGCTGAGACTCCTAAATCCGCTCAAACATAAATTTTAAATAGTCCAAACACTCATTGAATTGTTTGAACACCAAAATTTTCTTTTATCCCGCCTTATGGTGCACACGCTTTAGCTCAAGGCACATCTGTTCAAATAGAGGTGAATGAAGTTTGAATAAAATAGCTTCGATCCCTTTTAACGTTCAAACAAGGTAAAATGTATATTCTTTTGAAAATTTGTTCGAATGGACAAAAGTACCATTCAAATATATGTTTGAACTACTTTATCTCCGTTCGAGCATACCACCACATGATTAATGTAAATGTGATTTGTTATAAAATGTATGTTACATACATGACTATATATGCATACAGTATATGATATATCTAAAACATTTATAGTATATTCCGTATAATACTATATTTAAATAATATATTAAGTCTCAAGTAATTGATTGAAGGTCCTTTCAAAGAAAACTAAAATAATTGATTCAAGGTAATTATGCTTGAATATATGAATATTCGTTTGAAAGGCTATTCAAATGATCGTTCGAATTGGGCCAGTTCACACATAAATTCAAATGGTATTTGTTTTCATTCGAACAAAAATCACATTGAGAAGCATCTCGGTTGGTTAGGGCAGGAAGGTTTCCCGCCTCAATGCATCACATCTCAAAGATATTCACCCGAATATTCCTATATTCATGTTCAAATAATCATAATGTGAGGTTTGAATGGTTTCATTTACCTGGATATGAACTTCTCTTTTTCATTTTAAAGGTTTGATCATTTAACAAAGCATTTAAACAATCATAAAGAGAGTGAGAAAGACAGAATCATACTTATGTCTTTCTCATGGAAGCTAGGTGATAGAGAGAAGGATCACACAAGAGAAAGAGAGTCAGAGAGAGAGAGAGAGCGCACGAGAGAGAGAGAGAGAAGGGAGAGAGAGTGTGAGAGTGTGAGAGTTAACTAGGAGATAGTGTTGAGTTGGGAAGGTTTAGGGTGGGAGTGTTTGTTGTCATAGACAAAGAGGAGGAATTTTGTCTGGTTTCTCAACTAGGGAGAGAAAGACTGTCATATCCAATGAAGGTTCACATTGGTAAGCGTTCAAACATGAAGTGATCTGATTGAACCACTATTCGAATAGTCTAATGTTTGGTCGAACACATGTTCGAATGCCGGACCGCAAAATTTTTTGATCAATTATATTCTACTTAATGATGTTTTATTTGTTACAGATGATACTAAATTATAATCTTTCTCATTTTTGTAGGTTTTAATTACTGCTTGGACTATTGATATAAGACTATACATTCTGAGGTAAGTGTTTTCTAATTAGTATATACACATATTATTATGTTATATAGTATCTATTGCTTAATGCATGTTTGTATCGATTGAATAATTGGTATAGCTACAATGTTTGATTGATTTGTATCATGTTTGTATAATACTTGTTTGTATGTATGGTATTTACCAAAATATCATGCTATGCTTTTATTATCGTAACATTTAAGTAGTTAAGTATATAGATTATACCATATGTGTCTTGGTTTCCTATACTTATGAGGAAAGTGTTTGAATTACTGGATTTTCTTTTTGTTTCACATGATTGATAGTAGTTAAATATACCCTTAGACATGTTCAAGTGTTATTTGCACCCATTACGTTTCTTTAGGTAATGGGTGCTACTAACTCTTGGCATTTTTACTTAGTCTATATTATCATGTCCATGTACGATCTTTCGTTAGCGTTCCTCTAATTGTCCTTTGGGTATGCAGTTGTGGTGTGCCACACAACGGTATTGGTGTGAGCACAATATGCAACAAGCATACTTGGAGAACTGTGGGAAAATGATGCCGAAATTTTATCGGCCATGATAATACACGACTAAGTATCTATGAGATATAGATAATGCAATTTCCAATGGGATAGGACCAATTACCCTCATCGTGGGAAGATCATTGAAGAATTTATTTTGCATTTTTTTAATGTATGTGGATTGAAAAGTTCTCGAAATTTATAGTGTAAGTTGCCATTACCTATGGATAAGAGTTGGATTTGCCTTGGAGACAAACTAGGTAGAGACTAAAAGAGATATGCATCCAGGGTAAGGGAATTTATAGACTTTGCGAGAGGTAGCGTAGACTCATCTAGATGTATTAGATGTCAATATCGAAAATGCAAAAAACTTGTGCAGTCACAATCTAAGGTTGGTTGAGGAGCATCTCTATGTCAATGGAATTGACTAAGGCTATAAACAATGGGTAATGCATGGCGAACTATTTGAAAGAGTAACTGTTCCCACTTACAAGACAGAGAGGGAAATGGTTGAGAAAAGTGACATGAATGCCGATGAATCATCAGACTTGGGTGACATCGGTGAAGACATGGATGACATGTTGGGTAATATTGGTGCGGGGATGTTTGGGAATGCCTATACAAAGGGGACAGGCAATAAGGATATGGCTGGCAATGATAATTTTGCAAGGTTGTGGGAGACGGCTCAACAAGAGTTGCACTTGGCATGCACATAATAACGATCTAGATAATTGTGTTTTTATGGATAATTTAGTCAATTGATTAAAATAGTTGAATGGATACAAGCATACATCTCTTATAATATGCTATATTATTAAAATTGAAAAATATATAACTTTGAATAGTTGAATCACATTTATATAGTTAGTTTGATTGATTTCTAGTACTATATATAGAATAGATTTATTTATAATATACTAAAACATATATTAGATAGCTTTACATTCTATAACAAGTTAACTAACTTATATAATTAATAGATTCATGTACATGAATGAGATAAATGTGATTTATTTTATGCCATTCGAACATAAACTATATTGTTCGAACACAATATAGAATGTTTGAACTCTAATATATAACGTTCGAATGACCTTTAATGACATTTTGTTCCAACGAGAACCAGTGTGAATAAATATCGAATCCTTCCCTCCTGCACACATTGAAATCCCTCTTTCTCAAACCCATTCAAATACCAAACCGCCATTCACCACCGTCTTCGTCACCACTGCCGTCACACAAACTTCCTAGCCACCAAAAGGTATGTTGTTTGCTATTGTATTTAATATAGCTTGTTTTCCAATGGATTTCATGTGAATCCAAAGTAAATGCATTATTTTCCAGCCACCACACAAGATGGATGGGCATGTGAATGAGGGAGTGAGTTCAAATGAACTCACATAATGGGTTTTCATTTCAAGAACAAATTGACTCAGGCATTGATGTCTTCTAGAGTCCCACGTTCGAACATCTCCTCCAAATGTTCGAACTCTTAAAGTTGCTAAACTTAACGTTCAAATACTAAACAATTGAATTTGAACTATTACCTAGCGTTCAAATATACGTTCAAACGTAAGCTCTATCCATTCGAACCATATATGTTATTTCAAACCTTGTCATTCCCACAATAACTAATTATATTATTCGAATGGGGTCAAGTTTCATTCGAACACCAACTTGAATACGTGTTTGGGAAGAACTTCTATCCACATATTGCTTGTTGTTATAGCGAAGACTCTATTAGTTTGAACAACAACCTGAATAAGTGTTCAAGTTACATCTTGTTTACATAATGCTTATTGTTTGAACGAAGGCTACATTCATTCGAACAAAAATCCAAATAAGTGTTCAAGTTATGTTTTGTTTACATATTGTTTGTTGTTCGAACACCAGCTCGAATACATGTCCAACTGTGCACTTGTTCACATACTGCTTTTTGTTCAAATGAAGTTTATATTAGTTCGAACACCAACTCGAGTCTCAATTCTAATACAACTCAAATTATGTCTTTTGCTCGAATGACGTTCTCGTTCGTTTGAACACAAACTAGAATACAAAATCTACTTAAAATACACAACTTTAGCGACTTCAACAACATCATCTGGGAGGGCAGGGGATGGGTTCCCAACTATGACCAGTCAGGAGTTCCCTATCCTAACCTGGTGTATAAGTTCTATCAGGGAGCCAGTGAGATGGGTGCCATAGATAAGGCATTCACCTTCACTGTACGGGAGGTGAATATTACATTCTCAACTAACAAGATAATTGAGATTCTTCACATCCCTCGTGAGCTCGATGCATATCCTACATTGGAAGTGGTTTAGCAAGAGGAAGGAATTGAAGAGTTCATGGGTCCTAGAGGATGAGCTTTCCAACAAGGAGGTACGTCGGTTGATGGTTAAGGATACAGTTCCTCCTTATCATGAGGTAAGGCCATCAGGCATGTTGACTGCACAACATTCTTTCGAAAGTTGGTTCTGATCGTTGTATATAACATAGATCCAATGAAGTATACGACGAATTTTAGCATCGATCAGGCTAAATTCATATTATGATTGGCGAGAGGCTATTCGATTTATCTACTCCTATATTACATGTCCTGTATCAGAGATGAGTATAAGTACTTGTCCGAAAGTAGTTTTTCATTTGTGTTGACAATCTCTAGACTACTTCTGTCTACGAGAGTGAAGGTCACTTCTTCTAAAAGTCGGCAACCACAAATCGGTCTAATAAATATAGTCATATTGGGTAAAAGTGTGACTCACCTTTGTACTAGGTAGCAGTCAGAGCCTGTTGAGGCACGATTATTCCACCCTTAGGGAGACATACTACAGCCACTGCAGTAGCTAGATGTACATATGAGATCACTGATATTGTGTGCAAAGAGGTTTGTGCGACATTTACTGATATTGTGCGCAGAGAGATACATGTTGCCACTGCTGATATTCTGCCTATAGAGATCTGTGCGGCAATTTATGAGCTGTGGACGAGCCATGTCGCTAATATTGAGAGGAGCATGATGCCTCTTATTGATTGACATATAAACAGAGTGGATAATCATTTGAAGGAGATAGAGCTTATTGTAAGGACTCTAGGCATGGAGTAAATTAATTAGTAGAAATTAACTTTTGTTTTGTGACATGTTATATATCTTAATATAGTTTTTTTTTTTTTTTATCTAATTAATGGTTTTACACAAAGGGAATTATGTAAAAATGTTTATACATGATCTGTTTTTATATTTAATGAAACTAAAACATTTTAAGTTTGAACAGAATTTGTGAGTTCGAACAATATTATTTACATTCAAACAAAAATATTTCGGCTCCAACAAAGCTCAATACTTCGCACCCAAAATATATGCAATTCTCCGGCCAAAGTGTCCAAACTACTATTATATGTTCGGATAGAAATTTATATTAGTTCAAACGGTCAACCATCAGTTCAAATAGTAAATCTATTTGGAGACAATAGATTTTTGTCCCAAATCCTTCCATTCGAAAGTCATGTATCTTGTTCAAACGATAATCGGACTGTATGAACATTCTGGGATGAACGAAGAATTTCATCTCTAAAAGTGACATTTTGGGACAAAATTAAATTCATCCCAAATTGGTTTTGTCCCAAAAGGTCAGATTTGTTATAGTAAAAGTGTAATCCGTTTGTGGTTAAAATATTTTCCTTAAAAAAATTACAAATCCTAGAACTTGGACAGTAATTTTAATATTTTTAACTAAATTCAAAATATTATTATTTTTATTTTTAAATAAGAAAAAGTGGTTTTACGTGACTGTTAGAGTGTCACATATTTTTCATTAAAATTTCTAACGGAGGGACAAAGTTCATCCCTAGAGTTTTTTTTAAGAATAAAGTTTCATTAAACTAAAAAAAGAAATACAAAATGAGGAGGTGAATTAGGTGCCCGACAAAACAATAACCTGTTATATATAATCCATACAATGCATACAACTAAAAATAAAATGAAAAACAAAATAAAAAATAAAAAGTAAAAATAAAGCAATAGAATGAATCCAAAATTTTAGTCCGAACCCATATTTTCGAGGAGAGCGTGGATCATGAAATGACCTGCTAGCTCTAAGGTGGTATCTCTCGTATTCAAAATCGTGAACAGTTTGCACTTCTACTACGACGAGAAGCCGTAGTTTCACACTAGCCATCAAAATCAATGTTTGTTAACCGGTTTTCAACAAACACTCTCGCCCTCAAAGGACGATGTAACCATTAAGTAAAAATTAAAAGTTTAAAAAATTAAAAAATAAAAAAAGTGATAAACAAATGATATGAAAGTAGTAAATCTATCATTATTCTTTTAATAAATATTCTCGCCGTTAAGGATGATATGACTTTCATTGAAAGATATAAAACAGGTTAAAAAACAAGAAATAGGAAAATCGGTTCAACCAACTTAATAATCCTATCATTATTCTTTTAATAAATACTTTCGCCTTCAAGGACGATATGACTTTCGTTTAAAGATATAAAAAAGATTAAAAAAAACAAAAAAATAGAAAAATCGGTTCAATTGACCCAATTGATTTGTAATATTATATTTGTTCTTCATTTTTCATGTTTTGAAAATTGATTTGAATATGTTTGTATCGGAATATATATATTTTAATATTTATATAATATATAAATTATTTTTTTATATTATTATATATAAATATATCATGATATCATGAAATTTTAATCATATTAGATACGTGGTGAAAAAAATTACAAAATCGATTAAATAGAATCAAATAAAAAAATCGAAAATTTCGATTTCAGTGCAAATTATTCGGTCCATATTCACGTGGGTTGGATTATAAAGTATACCGTTAGATAGGCGCAGTCAAAACCTATGTACGTACATCGGTACATGTATGGGAGAGTTACGTTTCGAAGCGTAAATAGCACGTAAAAATCCAATCGATTCACTCACTACTCTTCCCTCACTGTTAAATAAAAAAGAAGATTGAAAAGTCAACCCCTACTTATTTGATTAGAAAGGTTAAGATTGGCTTTAGGTAATATAGTAATGGCGCTTATCTTTTTCTTTTTTCTGTGTTTGTCTTTTGTTTTTTGAACCCCAGCCGCAACAGAGAGATTTGTTGAGAGAACGCCAGGAAATGTGCATGCGACAATATATTTATATAACCCCAACCGACCATTAATTAAAACCTTTGGAATCTGGATGCCCTCAGTCAAATCTTCGCCCAACATCCCCCTTTTTGTTTTTTCAACCTGTTCACTTTTCTTGTCTACGAGAGAGTCTCCTACTCAGAAATCTTGTGCTTTGCTCTCTACTATATATTCCTGATCGATCTCTATGTAAATCCCAGAGCCTCCCCGTCCACCATAGTCTCTCTATCTCTCTCTGTCTGTCTCTCTCTCCCTTTTTCTCTTTCATAAGGCTACGATGGCGGCTTCCACGGCTTTCATGTCAAACCCATATATGAACACAAACCATGTTACATTTTCAGAGAATGTTAGACCCCGGTCGCATTCTTTTGGGCAGGTTTTCTTGCCCAAGAAAGCTGAAACCTTGTCAGCCAGACACTCAGTTGTCGCTTCTCTTGTAGCATCGTCTGCTGTCGCAAGCAGGGCACTCAAAACGAGCTCGAGTTTGGCCCATCTTTGGAGAGAGATTCAAGGTTCCAACGACTGGGAAGATCTTGTCGACCCATTGCACCCTCTGCTCCAGCAAGAGATCGTCCGGTACGGCGAGTTTGTCGCCGCGTGTTACAAGGCTTTCGACCTCAACCCAAACTCCAAACGCTACTTGAATTGCAAATACGGGAAGAAGAACATGTTCCGGGAAGTCGGGATGGGGAGTTGCGGGTACCATGTCACCAAGTACATCTACGCCACTCCGGACATCAATATTCCGATCCAAAGTGGTGATTCTTGCGGACGTTGGATTGGATACGTTGCGGTCTCCGGCGACGACTCCGTCCGTAGGCTCGGGAGGAGAGATATACTCATTACTTTCCGGGGAACAGTCACTAACCAAGAGTGGATTACAAATCTAATGAGCTCGCTGACACCGGCACGCCTCGACCCCAACAATCTGCGGCCTGATGTCAAGGTAGAGGCTGGATTTCTGAGCTTGTACACTTCGGACGAGAGCTCCAGCAAATTTGGGTTGGAAAGTTGCCGCGAACAGCTTCTTTCCGAGGTATCCCGGCTGCTTACCAAGTACAAAGGTGAGAAAATTAGCATAACTTTGGCAGGCCATAGCATGGGGAGCTCTCTGGCTGTTCTTCTTGCTTACGACATAGCCGAGCTCGGACTGAACGACAAAGAGAATTCAAGCCGACACAAGATACCAATCACAGTATTCTCATTTGGAGGTCCGAGAGTCGGGAACGCCGGATTCAAGCAACGTTGTGAGGAATTGGGTGTCAAAGTCTTGAGAGTAGTGAACGTAAATGATCCAATCACAAAGATGCCTGGGGTTTTATTTAATGAGAATTTCAGGGTTTTGGCCGGAAAATATGAGTTGCCATGGAGCTGCTCGTGTTATGCTCACGTGGGTGTGGAACTTGCCCTCGACTTCTACGACATGCAGAACCTTTCATGTGTTCATGATTTGGAAACATATATCAGCTTACTTAAATGTCCCAAACGACAGCAAATGCAAAGAGAGAGCGCAGATATACTCAACAGAGCAAGAGAGTTGCTAATCACGAGTGCCCAGAATTTGAACATCTTTCCGTGGAGAAATACTGAGAGCAATAATAGCAGTACAGTAAACTTAGTTCAGTCATGAAATATATATTGTATATTCAGTTGGCAAAAACCTCTACTTTCATTTTTCAAATCCTCGGCCTTATACTTTGTTTTTTAGGTGGGTGGAGGTGATTAATTTCATTGATTGTGTGTATATATATAAATTGATATATATATATATATATATGAATATTTATTTTACCTAGCTCTGAAAATAATACAAGTGAATGAAGATTTTTGTATCCACGCATGGTCTGATGGTGTCATGTGCAATCGCCACAGCTTCAAAAACATCAATTGCTTAGTATCTATTCATGAATCATGTCTTGTTCAAGCGACGACTTATGCAGCAATGTACGTACAGATGATCAAATATGACTCTACAAACGCGCAACATGATGAGATGTTGTGGAAATGAAATATGCTCCAGTACGTACCGAAGTCACACAATTCTTTCATAAATTAGAAAACGAATAATAATCTTAGGATCTCAGGAGCTAATTAATGAAAAACTTAAACAAAGAGTATTTTCAAAATTTTTGTAAATAAAAATAACGACCAACAACAACATTAATAATACTCACGGTTTGCCCTATTACTGACTTACAAGAAACACGAACGCCCTACAACATATAAGGGTTTTTGGGACGACAATTTTTGTCCTAAAAATTTGGAATTTCATCTCAAAATATTTTGTAAAATGAAAAAAAAGCATCCCAAGATCGTTTCATGCAATAACAATGTCCCAAAATGTATTTTGGGATAAAAATATCAATTTCATCCTAAAAAATATATTTTGAGACGAAATTAAGCAGAATCGTTTGATAATGTTCGAAAGGAATATTGTCTTTTGGGACGCTTGAATTTCATCCCAGAGTCCCAAAATATTGGGATTTTGTTCCAAAATACTTCTTGAAACGAAAAAAGTTCCCAAGGTCGTTCCAATAACAATGTCCCAAAAGGTATTTTGGAATGAAAATATCAATTTCATCCCAAAAGATATCCTTTGAGACGAAATTAAGTAGAACCGTTCGATTACGTTCGAATCAAATATTGTTTTTCTGGAATGCTTGAATTTCAAACCAGAATCACGTTCGAATGTTACAAAATTGACGTTCGAACGTATTTCATGTTCGAACATGTCCTTCGTGAGTAGTTGATCGATACCAGTCTGTTCGACCAAATAGGTATGAGGAAATGTTCGAACGGACCATGATAGGATCGATCGATTTCATATCAATAGAATTTCTAACATTTAGTTCACGTTGAAGATTCGTTCGAACGGTTTTACATACTTTTCGAATGTTTATTTCGATTACATTCGAATGTTCTGTATCAATACTTGAATGGTTTTACTCATCTTGTTCCAACGATTTTTTCCCGTTCGAACGGTAACTATTTTATTTTACCCAATAATTAAAAACCAAATAGGTATACATAATATTTAAAAAAATATATTACAATTTTTTTAATACCCATAAAACTAGTCTAATAAGTGTGAATTAAATAATAAAACAGTAGTAGTACTAGCGTTCTTCATTCATAAATAGATGTCTAAATCTGTACATATAATGTAAATTAGTTGCTAGGAGGCCTGAACTGTTGCATAAGTATCTACATTTGGAGTTGCACATTTCTTCTAAACTTTTCTTGTTGTTGTTCTTGTTATTTTATGCGCATTTTCATATCTGCTTGTTTCGCCAATTGAGCCTCTAATGCATGCTGTCTTGCAGTCAATTCTTCGATCCTGAAATTTGCTTTGTCTAATGCTATAGATGTATTATAGGCAAACTCGAACGATGAGGAAGAGCTAGAAGGCTTTACACAGCGACCCAAACCCCTCAAATGTTCTGAACGTTGACCCATAACTTGTGTAAGAATTTCAACATTACTTGTTGAAGAATTTTTATTTGACACAGATTCAACACGTAGGGCAACTATTTTATCCTACACACAAGAGAAAAAATTAATATTTTTACAAATATTCAAATATGTTTAATTAAAATAGATTATAATACTTACATAATTTTTATGAGTATCGGGATGAGTCCACTCTTCATTACGATCAGTATGTGATGCAGCATAAAATTTTGTCAGATCATAATTAGTATCTGACTCTTGCTACAAGAGACATTTGTTGTGATATAAAATTATTAGAATACCTCCAAATAGCAAACTATATACAATAAAAAAAATAGCATCACCAATTTCTTAGAGAGGCGATGGAAATATCTTAAACTTGCATGATAAAAAATCTTTAACTTTGATCTATTTATTTATTTTTATAGAATTTCGCTCCTGCATATAAGTTGTAAATATTAGGAAGCGAAAATTATAAATAGGATGGGTAGAAAAAAATTTATTTAATTTACCTTATATGATGGATCCTCTAACATGTTACAAAGTTTTTTCCAATTGGAAGGTCGGACATCTTGGATAGGTTGCTGGCATGCATTTTCCTTGTTCTTGAACTTATTGTAATGCTCATGACACATCGCCTAATATTTGCGGAATACATTACACATAAGCTCATCGACAGTCTTATGCTCCTCTATCTGACTAAAATTTAGTTTAAAGTCATAATTCAAAAAATATATACACAAAGATATTATTATCCAGAATATTTTAAATTTTGCATATATATTAAACAATATTAATATAAATCAATTATTTAAACATTATCAAATTACTTTCATATGTTCCTGGAACAACTGCTAATGTAACTATGGATCACCAATTGAAGTCTAGAAAGGAGTTGTTCTCCTTGTTGAAGGAGAATATATAGAAGGTTCAGCAAATGATGAAGTTATTTGCTAATATGGAGAGAACTAAGAGAGTTTCTGAGATAGGGAATTGGGTTTTCTTGAGGCTTCAACCTTATAGACAAAAAATAGTTGCTATGGGGCATAATTGGAAGCTGTCACCAAGATTTTATGGTCCATTACAAGTGATTGAAAATAATGGATCAATTGCTTATAGGGTGAATCTACCAACATCTTCAAGAATACATTATGTCTTCCATGTATCATGCCTAAAGAAGAAGTTGGGTCAAGGTGTTTCTCCACTACCAGTGTTACCTCAAGTGGATACGCAAGGAAGACTTCAACCTGAGCGTGAGGCAAAACTGGAAAGAAGATTGAAGAAGGTGGGAAATCAGGCAGCAACAAAAGTATTCGTTAAATGGTTTGGGGCACTAATCGAGGATAACTCATGGGAACTATTATGGAAGCTGAGGAATCTTTACCTACACTTTGTGGGAAAGGTTCTTTGAGGAGGAGGGAAAGGTTAGGGCCTTGTGGACAAGGTCCTTAAAGGCTTAGAGGTTGTAAGGTGTATGCGTGTATGGGAGGAGAGGTTGAGTTCTGGAGGAATCGTGCTACAAAGAAGGAAGAGAAGTGAGGGTCACGATTAAGACAAAATGGTGCGCTTAGCTTTAATGAAACGGTGCGAAGTGTGAATAACAAAATTAACGAATTGGAGTTTGGAATGGTGCGTTTTATCCCTTTAGTGAAGCGGTGCGTTTGGCTTAGAAGGGAAGAAAGGCAAATGGGGCTGAACAACATCGTTTAATTACTCTTTTACATTCATCTGTATAAATACTAAAGTAGAACTTCATTGTTAGTTGTTTAGTTGCTTAAGATCATTTTTTGGAAGTGTATAGAGGTTTGAGGTTTCTCGAAAACCATATAAAGTGGATTCTCGGTTTCTTTCTCTCTTTTCTTGATCACTTTCTTGTTTCCATTCTTTTATTGTTCTGGGTTCTAGGTTCTGGGTTGGTGTTGGTATTTTGTGTGATACCTTACATTATGTGTAGGTTTTTTATTCCAGTGTCTTTAACTAAATTAAAGAATGTATGTGGTGCTTGTCAACCGGGTAAAAGCCACCAGTTACCTTTTGAGTAGTTTGTCTCTTTTTCTCAAGGTCCTTTAGATTTAATATTTTCGGATGTTTGGGGCCCTGCCCCCTGCCTTTCTACTATTGGTAATAAATACTGTGATTTTTGTTGATTATTATAGCAAATTTTCTTAGTTATATGCCCATCTCTAATAAGTCTAATGTGCTACCTACATTCACTCATTCTCTTTACATGTTGAACATCTCTTTAATCGCAAAATTAAAATGCTTCAATCTGATGGGGGTGGTAAATATTGCAGCCTAGGCAAATTTTTCGCCTCGGTTGGAATTCAACATCATCTCACATGTCCCTATACTCACCAACAAAATGACTTTGTTGAACTTCGGCATCGACATATATCTGAAACTTGGCTTGCCATGCTCTCCCAAACTTTTGCCTCATATCGGTATTAGGACTTTACTTTTTGACTTGCCCGTTACTTAATTAATCGTCTCCCAATGCTTGGCTTGTCAAATATCTCCCCTTTTGAACAGCTATTCCAAAACCCACCTACTTACACTTTATTGTGTGTTTTTGGATGTGAGTGTTGGCCTTACCTGAGGCCATACCAGTCACATAAAATGAACTTTCGATCC
This sequence comes from Juglans regia, assembly GCF_001411555.2. NCBI lineage: Eukaryota > Viridiplantae > Streptophyta > Magnoliopsida > Fagales > Juglandaceae > Juglans > Juglans regia. Next base: position 14,911,793 of record NC_049912.1, read on the forward strand.
AAGAAATGTCTATCTAGGGTCTAACTCCTCAACATCATGGCTATCTTTGTTTAGACCCCTCCATTGCACTGTCTACACCTCCCGCCGTGTAGTGTTCAATGAAGTCCAATTTTCCGTTCGCCCACTTCCACCCTACCATGTCTTCTCCACCTAATGACACAATCCACTTCCTGCAAACCTCAACATTACACCCACTATGCCTACCTCCAGTATTAAATCTAACCTTGGACCAGGCCCTCTTTAGCATGTCTCAACCTCCTGCGTCAAACACCCCGTCTTCTAATACTTCTTCCATACTTGGCTCGTATCCATCACCCTCTTCCCCATCTAGTCCCACACCTCCTACCATAACACGAACCTTGCACTCACCTCCACATCGACCACCCTTGCCAATCCCTGGTCCTATCGACTTTAGTATGCCACTACGAACTCATCTAATGTGTACAAGGCTCCAAAATGTGATCTCTAAGCCAAAAACTCACACTAATGGCATGATACGCTATCCACTACCCAAGGTTTTACTTATTGCCTATTACCCACAAAAAATAGAGCCTATTTGCTTCAGCTTAGTGATAAAATTTATAGGGTGGCGCTAGGCTATGGATACTGAGATCAATGCACTACTCTGTAATGGTACCTGGTCTCTTGTAGTGCCCACCTCTGACATGAATATTGTTGGGTGCTGATGGGTCTATAAAATCAAGCGACGACCAGATGGCTCATTGGAACACTATAAAGCTCGGCTAGTAGCCAAGGACTATCATCAAGAAGAAGGAATCGACTTTCAAGACACTTCAATCTAGTTGTAAAGTCGTGCACCATTAGACTCATCCTTTCACATGCAGTTTCTCATTTGTGATCTATTCGACAATTAGATGTATAAAATGCATTTTTCCATGGTTTTCTCCAAGATGAGGTTTATATGCAATAACCACCAAGTTTCATCCACCCTCAGAAGCCAAACCATGTGTGCAAGCTTCACAAAGCCATTTATGGTTTAAAACAAGCTCCAAGAGCCTGACATTCTCTACTAAGTGACAAGCTTCTCTCCCTTGGCTTTACAAACTCCAAAGGTGACACATCTTTATTTGTATACAAGGATACCTCGATCACAATTTACTTCCTCGTCTATGTTGATGACACAGTGATCATAGGTTCTAATGATCATGCTTTTAGCTCTCTGATCACAGGTTCTATAATGGAAGTTTGGGGCCTTAGATGAGATACAAAATTCTCATATAATCTGATCTCATTTCATTTTATCCCATCTTATTACCAAATATAATTAAAATACAAAATTTTAATTAATCATTACAACTTTTTCAAATTTTCAAATAAAAAATAAAAAAAAAATTTCAACTTTTTCAAATTCTCAAACAAAAATAATATTATAAAACTATATTATTACAATATTTTAACTTTATAATATTTTTTATTTAATTTTTTCTCTCTCCTTTCCCAAAATCTAAAAAATACTTAACTCAAACTATCTCACTACTATTCACAAACTATATTACTAATATTCACAAAATTCTTTTCTCATCTCACTCTCTAAACAAACCCGAACTTATCAATAGCTCAAACACTGGATAATGTATTTGTGTAGTATACAAACTCTCTAACTTGATTCTCTATGTAATAATATGTCCTCTGAACAATATGTAGAGCAGTGAATTGAGCCATCAATATTTTGTTATGGGTGGCTCTACAGCCACCGCTGGGAGCCCAACTGGGGGTCTCACTAGTGTATTTTGAGTTTTTTTTTTTTTTTTCGCATGTATTTTATTAACACTTTTAAATATTTTTTAAAAAATAAAAAATTTACATCATCATTGAAAAATACTTCCTTAATTACTAAGTAAAAAAAATTAAATATTCCAATGGGAGCCCCCAACAGGATGAGCAACATTTTCCTTTTGTTATTGATTTACCTTTTTTTTTTTAAAAAAAAAGGATGGTACCCCAGGTTTATTGATAACCATCACTTTTGATGAAGGAAAACTGTGGTTACAACCGGACACTTGTGCTACAAATAATCATAAAGGCCCAAAACAAGGAATAAAAAAAAAAACTAAAATCATAAGTCCACAATACAAAAGAAACTAAAATAAAAAACGATACAAATATAGAAAAAAGGAACACACAACCTGCAAAAATAATGTAAGCACCTGCAAAAAAGAAAACAAAATAATATCAAACAAAAAAATAAAATAAACCAGAATACACCAATATAAATAATCAACAACGAAGTGAAGGAAGGCCCAGCTTGTCCAATCTGATGATGCCTCGTAGCATTCTCGGCACTTCCCTAGGGCCTTGCCACTCCATTTGTTGACCTATCGCACCATACTTTGCAAGCCAATCAATAGCTATATTTCCCTCTCTGAATATATGTCACACTGAGCAAGTCATAGAATCCATGAGTGCAAGAATTTCCTCCCAGTAGTCTTTCCAGAAACCAAACTCCACATCTTCTTCTCTTCCACCACAACACCACCACTTGAGAATCAAGTTCAATATCCACAAAACCAATCCCCATATTTTTACATACTTTAAGACCATGCAGAAGGGCTAATAATTCAGCTCTATTATTCGACCCAATGTCTATAGAAGAAGCAAAAGTTTGAACCAAATTACCTTGACCATCTCTGATAGTACCACCCACCCCTAAAGGCCCAGTGTTGCCAAAACTGCTACCATTTGTATTTAACTTGAACCGACCTTGACTTGGTTTTTTCCAGGCCACCAATTGAGGACTGCACCATGATGGAACTAAAAGCGGAATAAACGAAGAATGTAAAACCTGAGTATCGTGTTTGGAACATTTAAAAACCTTATGAATGTCTTGACAAATCTCACTAAAGTTTTGAATGGATTGCCAAACCACACTGAAGGACTCTAGTCGACCCTCCATGCGAGCAACACATCCGACGCCAAGAAAGAAAAGAAGGGAGGAGCCCCACAAGAATCCCCACTTGGGTAGAAGAAGTAGCACGTCTAAACCATGCCTCCACTGTCTCTTTCTAATTGCCACCGATAGGTAAACCAAAGATAGTGCCACAATATCGCCACACCCTATTAGCAAATTTCCCTTGGAACATCACATGGTTTTGGTATTCAGAATTTCTCTCATTGCAACAGTCACATCTAGACACAATCGGAACACCAATTCAACAAAGGTGATCATCAACACTAAGAGCATTATTCCAAGCCTTCCACATGGAGACCGAAACCTTCAAAGGAAGCATCTTATGTCACACCCTAGTATGCCCTGCCATAATATAACCCCTTAGATGGATACAATCCCAAGCTGATTTGGTAGAAAAACAACCACTGTCATGCCTTGTCCAGATCAACACATCCGAACCCCCTTACAAATAGAGAAAGCATCAATAATATCCTCCACATTATCATGCCTCACCAACTGAACCAACAAATCTATGTCCCATGAGTTAGACATTTTACAATCCACAACTTTAAGCATAGGACGACCCACGATCGGAAGTTTATTAATTAAAGGACCCTGATCCCTCCATTTATCATACCAAAAGTAAAGGTTACCTTCTCTAATATGCCACTTCGAATTATCCTGGACCAACAGAATACTTTTAGCAATCATCTTCCAAAATCTCGTACCCTTGTTCATATCAATGAGAGTCCAAGGTTTAGAACCCACATATTTACCTTTAAAGAATTGAGCCCAAAGAGAATTACCTTAGAGTAAATTCCAAGTGAACTTCATATGCAAAGCCTTTTGCATGTCATCTAGGTTACGTAAAGCCAGCCCTCCTTCTTCCACTGGTTTAGATAGTGCCAAGCCACCCATTTTTTCTTCCCTTTCCCATTTGCCTCACCCAAAAAAAATGTACTCATCAATCGGTGTAGCTCTTTAATAGTGGATTGAGGAACCTATAAAACAACAAACAAATGCAAAGCCATACTAGAGAACACATGCTGAAGTAAAATAAGGCGACCTCCTTAAGAAAGAAGTTTCATCTTCCAACCACTAATTTTATTCCGAATTTTATTGATCATCTCTACCAGATGAACATGCTTAAGCCAGCTCCCCAAAATAATAGGCACCCCTAAATATTTGAAAGGAAAAAAACCTTCTGACAGCCCAGTCATATGCATAAGAGCTATCTTACGACCCAAAGAAATTTGTTGAGAAAATAATATTGCAGTTTTTTCTTTATTAATTCTCTGGCCTGACCACTTCTCATATGTGTCTAAAACAAATAAAAGCTCCTAAATAGATCTTGTGCTACCATTGGTAAAAATCATCACGTCATCAGCATACATGAGATGGGTTATTTGAATCGTATCTCGGGCTTGAGAAAATTGACCGAATCTATTCTCCACCACACTATTCTTTAGGAGTCTAGAGAGAACCTCTTGAAGAATAATAAACAGGTAAGGGAAAGAGAGGAACTCCCTGATGCAAACCATGACCGCCTTGGAAAAAATCTTTAGAAGTCTCATTCATCATAACTGAATACCAAGGCAACGAGAAACAAGCTCAAAGTAAGTCACATACCTAGGGGAAAAACGGAAGTAACGAAGAACCTCCAACAAGAAGTGCTAGTCAACCCGATTATACGCTTTAACCATATCCCTTTGAGGATGATATTGCCACCATGAGACTTATTCTTATTAATAGAATGAACTATTTCTTACATAAGAGAGATATTTTCAAATATACGTAGTCCAGGAATAAAATAAACCGATACAAAATTCAATTATATATACTCAGAAACGTGATTTTGACCGATCTGAAGCAAAACATGACCCAAATAACCTAACAGCAAGTATAACATACGGCCAGTCAAAAATAGTCAAGGACACCTGTTAGGACAAAACACATTAGAATTTCAACAATTTGACTTTTGACACCCCTCTGCTGCTATTAAAAACGCTATAAATATAAATGAAGTATAAAAAAATATTTTTATAAGTTAATATAATTTTATGTGATTTGTTAAATCTATTTTATAATAAAAATAATTTTATAATCAATCAAATTATATTAATTTATTTATTTTTATATAATTTTTTTATGATTAGAATAATATTTGATATAATTATAAATTATACAAATATTATATATTTGTTTTTAAAAAAATAATAAATATAAATTTATAAAAAAAATTAATTTTTTTAATAATAAATTTTAAAAATAAATGGTTCTCAAAAGAAACATGATGCACAAACTTTTTAACAACCAGTAAGTACGTACGAACTATTTCCGTCCAAATTTCTGATGCAACTGCAAGTATTTAATTCTTTCATACATAATTTTCTCCTTTGTGACCTCACATGAACTGCAAAACATCACAACTCCAGCTTCATGCAATACGTAAGCACACGTTGAGTATTCTCCGGGTCTCGAGAGAAATCAGTGAATCACCCTCAAATTTAATTGAATGGAAAATATTGATTTGAAAATACTAAGCGTCTCGCTCTTAGTTTTTAGTGGAAGCTACCGTTTGTATTAATATATATTTTTATATATATATTTTTTTAGTTTTTTTTATATAGATTTTTTTAATAATTTTAAATATTTAAAAAAAATAAAAAAAATTCATAATATCATTAAGAAATACTTCCTTAATCATTTTTTTATTTTACTTCGTGATTAAAAAAATATTTTTTAATGATATTTTTTTACTTTATGATTAAGAAAGTATTTTTTAATAATATTCTAAATTTATTTTTTTTAAATATTTAAATGTATTAAAATTTTTTTATAAAAAATAATTAAAAAAAATACATAAAAAAATATATGCTAGAGCTAACGGTAACTTCCAGCGGAAGCCACCAGTAGTACTCTTTTGCAGTACTCTTAATTTTTTTTTTTTTGGAAAATTTGCAGTACTCTTATTGAATACTCTTTTGCCTCATTTCTTTTTTTGGCTTTCCAATTAATCTCTTCCGGCCCTTCCATTCTTTTTTAATAGAGTAGCACTAGCGTGCCGCTTGCAGCTTACCGTTGCAAGTGACCGTTAGTGCAGAACTAGTATTTTTTTTTAATTCATATTTTTTATTACTTTTAAATATTTAAAAAAAATGAAAAAATATATCGAAACACTTAATTAAAATCACTTCCTTAATCACTATAAAAAAAAAAAAAGCAAGCGGTCATACTGTGCAGTATAAATGGAACGGTAGACTAGCTTTATTTTTTTTAATTAATATTGTCTCATCATAAAACCACAATATAAATATGAAATTTCTTTTACCAACCCGAAGTAAAATAATATTACACACTAATTTTTCACAAAATTAAATTAATTTTCTTCTAACAATATCCCAATTCTTGACTAATATTTTGCTGGAAAACTGGAATTTTTTTGTCAATTTTTAATACTCCAAAAGGATCCACATAATTATTTATTTTCTTGGAAGGAAAATGATAGGGGGACCGAGAATAACGTTGCCTCTCATTTTGACTGATACTGTATTTTGTTTTTATGTAATAGTTAAGAAAGTGATTATTAGTGAATTGATTTTTTTTTATTTTTTAAAATGTTTAAAAACTATTTAAAAAAATAAAAATGTACATTAATTTGCTCTTGTCGATACAATATTGTGGGGGCACCATTCTTGGTCCCCTAGCATTGTCCTTCTTGAAATTACGTTGTTTTTACTTTTTAAGCTTTTTATGTTGTCAGCTGCCGGCATATTTATCTTCTCCATATTGTAATCGATCTTCTTTCGGATAGATATCATGTATAGATGGCCATGGAGCTCCAATCTATTTAATTAAGAGTCTCCTTCTACGTGTTCTTCTTTTCTTTTGAGTATTCATTAATGTATATAGAGGATTGGAAGAATAAAAAGTTAATTTCCAACTTATTTATCATATATCCATGGATGCTTTCTTTTTCCTACTACTCAACAAAATTGATGGAGGTTTGATTGATCAGAGAGAGCCTTCGTCAACTGAGCAAACATCACTTCCATGGTTCGATATACGAGTAATGCTAGGTACACGCTTCAAATAGACAACCCTTATAAAAGATCTTTGTAAAAAAGTAGATCCCACTAATAAAAGAACAGTTTTTTAATATTTTTTTATAGGTGAGATCTATTTTTTTATAAGAGTTTGTATCTACGTGACTCATCTATTTTGAGCTTGTACAAATAATTTCTCTTGACATATTGCTCCTCTTCATTTTTCATGGTACGTACGTATGAGGAATTAATTCAAACTACAGCTCTTATGCGAAACAAATGCAGCATACTGATCAAATATGACACTACAAACATAGTGAACGTTGAGGTTACAAGGATAATTAATTAAGAAAACCTTCACAAACGTACGTAATTTCCAGAGTTATCATAATAAAAATAATGATCACCAACACCATAATAATAATCATGGCTTTCCTTTTTATAGGCTTAGAAACCAAGATCACTAGCAATTATATATAGCCCCTTCAAACTATCCAAAAATTATATAACCTAGCTAGCTACCCCAACCTTTAAAATTTAATATAGAAATAAAAACTCATAAAAATTTCTAAACAAAATCAAAGAAACTAAATAAAATTAATGGAAAAAATTTAGAACATAAATTTAAGATTAAATTTTAAAAAATAAAATATTTAATATTTAATCTCAAAGAAACATAAAAGCATTAAAACAAATAAAATTAAAACACAATAGTTTTTGAGAAAATTTAATTTGCAATTTAATTTTCGTTTTCTAAGACTGAAGAAATTAAATTTTTAAAAAAAGATAATCAAATAATATATATATAAATATATATTTTGTCTTTGTTGCTAATTGCGAATTTGCGTGTAGATTTTTTATATTTTCAAGGAAAAGTGGTATACATTGCAATTTCTTAAAAGTATTCAATTATTAGAAAAATAGGACGAAACTCAAATGACTTTAGAGTACTACAATTTCACTTCAACTTTTAAGACCCATACTGGTATATGACTAATTAAGGTCAACAGAAACTTGCATAAAGAAGAGCTTTACATTTTTATTTCTTGTTTATACTTTGTTTCATGCGTTATTTCCGTGCAACTTCCCAGTCCATTCATTCAAAACACGACTCCTACATGATCTTCAGTAGTTTCTTCTTCAGCAAGCTGAAATAGATATTCAAGTACAAAACCTCAAATTTTACCAAAATTTGGATATCCATATAATTAAGTCACTACAACAGAATTTGGCTTTTGTGACGGACTAAACCGGTCTAGGACCGTCACCTAAAAGGCATCGCAGAATCTTTTTTGTGACAGTTTACTGTTCAACCGTCACAATTTTTTTTTTTTTTGTGATGGTTAGAAGTCTTCCGTGAGGTGTAACGTTCTAATGCGATAATTTTTTGTGACAGTTAAAAATTGTCACAGAAAGTAACATTCGCAAGTATAAACCGACGTTCGAACGTTAACCCTACTGATTAACATTCGTACATAAAAAAATTGACGTTCGTTGTTTTTGCTTCACACAAATGATATTTACGTTCGAACGTAATAATGTTTGAACGTTAACTCGGAGATGTTTGAATGTAGCATTCAGATGTTAAAGGAGAAGAGTTCAAACGTAAAATTTTTAATGTTCGGATGTTAGTTTGTTGTTTGCATGTATATATTCTAATCATTAGAACGTTTAGATTGTTTGTGCCTTAAAACGTGTGAGTGTATTGTATCACGTTCAAATGTTTTGTTCGAATTCACTGGTATTTTGTTCGTACGTTAATTCGAAAGTGAAGCCATGTTCGAATGTTTGTTGTTTACATGCGAACATTATGATCAGGAATAGTAATTTCATAAAATAAAAAAGTATACAAATTGTTTTATATTATACAATAAATGTAACAACTAATAATGTGTTATAGAATTGCAAAAATAAACAATAAAAGTTTCTAATAATGATAATGATAATGATATATTGATAATTTTTTCTTTTTTTCCCGTCCACTGCGATCCTGAAGAATTGACATAACACGTTCTATCTGTACCATCATGTCCCTCTATATTTGCTCTTGGACTTCAAAGCGTATTCTCTCATCGCGGTCTCTTTGTTGCTCCTGCAAACGCATATCTAAATCAGACTATCGTGACAAAAGAGACTCCAAGTCCTATTGTCTCGACTTCATTTGCTGAATTTCTTGGCATGCTACATCAAAATCTTTAGTAATGTTGTTAACTTCCAAAGTCGAGGTCTTAGAGGATGAACTGACATGCTTGAAAGAACGTCTCAAACCTCTTACCAAACCAGATTTGGCGCCGAACACTTGCGTGAAGATATCTATGCCGCTAGAAGATGATTCCTTAGAGGCTGATTGGATCTCAATCATTTCTTCATGCAATTACAACAAAAACACACAATAAGTAACATATTAAAAGAAATGAGTAATCAAACATAATATGAATTCACATGTTGCAAAATTTATTCACAGAAAATAACCTCACTTACATAATTATCTTTAGCGACATGATCAACCCACTCACTGTGCTCATCAGTGTGAGTAGTAGCATAGATATGAATGAGGGAAAAATTTTCAGGATCATCACGTTTCTAACAAAGTCACATTAGTAATTTTAAACAATAATATTAGTACTTAAATAAAAGAATATGATAAAAATGAGTGAGAATTAATAAGTTATCAATTACTATTTTATCAGCAAGATGTTGGAATGACATTGAGCCAGTGAGATGATGGATTGTCAAAGCTATTTTATTCTGTATATTGATAAAACATAAGTGTTGTAGAAGAAATTAATAATGTTAAATATAATATATGAAATCAATATAGATGTAAATACCTTATAGGGAATAAATCTAGAATACCTGATAATTTGGACTTGCAAAAAGATCATAACACTTCCTCCAATCGTCTACCTCCATTTTTTGAAAAGGGGACTGAACAGCTTCCAACGTCTCGAACTTCTTGAAGTGGTCATGGTATCGTCCCTTGTGACGCTGAAATAATGTAGCCATCAACTCGTTCACAGTTCGCACATCCTCGCTATGGCCAAAATTGATGTCGAATTCATCCTAAGAAGTGAATTGCGTCAAAAATATAAAATCAAAATGTCTCTAAAAAAATTTACGTTCGTATATAAACTCACCAACACATGACTCCGAATGTGATCCTTCACCTCATTCGGAACATCTCTCCATGATCGCACATAAAATGGGGCATAAGTTCGGACTAGTGTGCCGACGTAGGAGGAAAGCGATGCTACATTATCTTCCACTCTTCCAGTGAAGTTATCAGGAATGTTGACCTTGATTTTTCCGTGCCTTCTATTTCTTTCCAGAGCAAGGCCATGTTTTTAGCCTTGTCTGTGACGTGACAAGGCATCGGCTAATATTTTTAAAATTATTAAATACAATCCTTAAAGTATTGAAATATAATTAATTATCAACAAAATCTCCTTATTTGTAGGTGTCGAAAGTCTATCTATCTCTTGTGTATTAACTTGTTCAGGAGCGAAGTCCTCAGTTGGGGAGTCGTGAATGGGTTCGAGACTTGGGGGAGGAGGCACATTTCTTCGTTTTCATTTTGGTGGCATCCTTGAAAATGATTAATATTATTAGTATAAATAATTTATAAAAAAATGTATTGTACTGTCACCTATGTAAATAAAATATTTAATACTTTTATTCTTCATCTTCAGATGTATTTTCCATACTTGTTTAAGAATTGACTTCAATAACATTTTCGTCATCGTCATCTTCTTCTTTGTCTTCTTCATCAACTTCCTCTTCCGACTCTTCTTCTTCTTCTTCTTGATCACTTAGTTCATGATTTGAATGATCATTTAATACGGATGGGTCAAGATGTACGGGTGAGACGTCATCTCTACATAAAGGGATTAGTTCAAGTGCACTGAGGTCAATAAATAAATTAATACCGTTTCTATCTTTCTGGTAGGCCTCTATAATCGGAGTGTCATCTTTGACTCCACTATGATCGTGATCCGCTATCATTCCTACATCAAGTATATTCCGAGGCACAAATTTTTGTACGACTTGCCAAGTTGTCTCTCCACTATCTTCATCGATCCCTTTCGTTGGATCAACCAAGTAATAGACTTGGGTAGCTTGACAAGCCAATATGAATTGATCATTTCCGTACTATTTACATGCAGTATTGATACTCGTAAAATGACTATCCATATGTATCGCAACCCAACCACTGCCTATATCCCACTAATCACATTTAAAAACATATGTCACATTCCCACCCAGGTATTTTAATCCGATAATGTCACGTATGACACCATAGTAGTCAATGTCATATGTTCCATCACTTCCCTCGACCAACACACCACAATTTTGCGTCTTTTGATTATATTCACGGTCCATAGTATGGAATCTATAACCTCAAACCGTGCATGCAGTGTATCGAAGTGCTCTGTGTGAGGGACCACGGGCTAATGCATGCAATTAAGAAGAAACTAATGCGGGAATATTAGCACGTTGATCCAAAATCTAACAATTGAAATAGTAACAAAATCATTAAAAGTAAACAAGAATTAAAATGGTTCAAAGTGATTTTAAGTCATGGGAAATTAGAGATGCTCTATTTTTTTCTCTATTTTTTCGATTGCTAGGAAATTAGAGATGCTTTGATCGACTAGTATTGTAGAGGGTAAATGGCCATGTGTATTTTTAGGGGTGCCATTACATGTGGGAAGGTTCACCATTCGTCTTTTTGAACCTTTGCTTTTGAAGGTGCAAAAACAATTAGCAGGATGGAAGAGTAAAGTTTTATCCTTGGGAGGTAAAATTACTCTTACCAAGCACGTTTTACCAATTCATATTTTATCAGTTATGAATTTACCCAAGCGGGTGTTGAAAGCTCTTAACTCTATTTTCTCAAATTTTCTTTGGAGTTCTGGGGAGGAGAGGAAGAAGAGGAAGTTGGTGGCTTGGAGTAACATTTATTTACCGGTGGAGGAAGGCGGGTTGGGTATTAGAGATATTTCTGAAGTGCAAACTTCTTATTCGTGAAATTCACTTGAAAATTACTGGAAGGTAGATCTTTTTGGGCAAGATTTTTTACAGTGAAATATACAAGAGCTGAACATCCTGCAGCAATATCTCACTTGGTGGGGTCCAGATTTTGGAAAACAATTCTATCAATTATGCCTCTGGTGATTAAAAATTCTAGAGTTTTGATCCGGAGTGGGGAGGCTAATTTCTGGTTTGATAATTGGCTGGGGGATGATGCTATTCTTGATTCACAGGAGGTGGTGGGTGATCCTCGGTTGTAGGTTGTGGAGCTTATAACGCCGGCTGAGTGGGTTATGGAAAGACTAACCTCTCTTTTAGCTGTGCAGATGGTTGAAAAAATAATATCTTGGCTAGGGAAGTTACGAAGTGACAAAGATATTCTGGTTTGGTAGCCGACATCGGATGGGTTGTTTTCGACAAAATCCACTTGGCAGATTATCCGGGTGCATGGAGATTTTTTTTCTTTGGTGCAAATGGCTATGGCATAAGTATATTCTGTAAAAAATTTCCTTTGTGTGTTGGAGAGAAAGAAAAGGGGCTTTACCGGTGGATGATAGATAATATTGCTAAACTTGGGATTTCATTGGTCTCAAAGTGCAATTGTTGTGTGCCTCCTAAACAATAAACTATTGATCATGTTTTATGTGGGGGGGAGTTCGCAACTAAAGTTTGGAATTATTTTGCTAATATTCTGGGCGTTCATTTACTGCAGACTCGGTCTTGGCAAGGAATTCTCAATGTATGGTGGCTACGTGCATCGACGTCTACACATATAGGTGTGTGCCGTGGAATTATACCTATTATAATTACTTGGGCGTTGTGGAGAGCAAGGTGTGAGGTACGGATGGAAGAAAAAAATGTGGATTGGAGAGGGGTAATGCGATGGGTTAAGTCTACTCTGATAGCTATTTTCTCGATAGAATGGAAATTCAGACAGATGAGTGTTAAAGACCTGGAAGTTGTGAAGGCATTAAATATTCCTTTCGTGTTGGTTGAGAAGAAAATGCCAAAGGTGGTTACGTGGAAGAAACCGAGAAGGGGTGGATTAAAACTTAATATTGATGTTAGTTCCTTCGGCAATCCTAGGTTGGTTGGTGGGGGAGGAATCTTCCGGGATGATAAGGGCCGAACCGTGGCTTGTTTTGCAACACATTATGGTGTGATTTCGAATGCTATAGCTGAGGGTCGTGCACTTCTTGATGGTTTACGGATGGCTCAACAAATGGGACTTAGGGATTTTATTGTGGAGTTAGATTCGGCGGTCATTGTTGGATGGATCCAATCGGGAAGGTGTATGCTATGGTATTTGTGGGATTTTTGGGAAGCAATTTAAATGCTATTTAGTGCTTTGAATTGTAGTATTTGTCATATTTTCAGGGAAGCAAACATGGTTGCGGATTGCCTTGCTAAACAAAGGGCCAATAATAATGGTGTGTCATTCACTGGAGCAGATATAGGACGCGAGATGTTAAGAGGATTGATGCACATGGATAATTGGGAACTTCCTTATATGCATTTATAATTCCGTGTTGTTTTGGTCCAAGATTGCTGGAAATTTTGTTTGGGCATCTGAGGTTGCTATGATTCGGGCGTGGTTTGGTTGTTTTGCAAGGTATTCCTCCGCCACAAGTGAGGGTTTTCTTTAATAAAGTCGGGAGGGGGTCACTCTTGGACATGTAGCCTTCGCTCTTTTAAAAAAGAAAAAAAGTCATGGGATATTTAAAATGCATACGTGTTGTTCAAACCATCTGGGAAATTCTTCTTCATCTCTCATCTCTATATTCTCTATGCATTATGTCCTAAGTTTGTCCTTGTGCTTACTATATGGAAGTACAAAAGAATAGAACATGTGCATTATATAAGAGTTATATAATAAATTTTTAATTAGAACTATTCTAAGTATGCAACGACATACCTTAGATAGTGTACCTAAATGTGGTACATTCTGGAAAAACAGTGATAGCTCACGAGGGGGAGGAGTAGCAGGATCAGCATTCTGCTTTTCACGATTAAATCGTGTCTCAATACCACCAAAATATAGAGAGCAAAATGTCAACTATTCATTGTGTATATAACTCTCTGCTATTTAACCCTTAGCTCGGGCTTTATTCCCAACAGTATGCTTCAATCTATCCAAATATCTTTCAACTGGATACATCCAACAGAACTGCACCGGATCACCTAACAGTACCTCTATAGGTAAATGTATTGCTAAATGGACCATTACATAAAAAAATGATGGTGAAAAGATCTGCTCGAATTTACATAGTATTGTAGCAATGTCTTCTTCCATCTTTCGTAACATATCTCGATTTACGAACCGAGAGCACAAATCTTTGAAAAACATGGAAAGTATGGTTATGGCGACACGTACATTAGAAGTCAGTTTCTCAAGAATTCCCACTGGTAATAATTTCTGAAAAAATACTTGACAATCATGAATTTTCAGTCCACTTATTTTTCAGTCATCAGGGCTCACGCATCTATCGAGATTGGACGCATAAGCATCTGGCAACTTCACACCTTACAACCATTTGAAAAAATCCATCATATCATCCCTTGTTATCGTAAACATGCATGCGGCATAACCACCCCGTTGCCTTCTATTCGCAAATGCAGATTATGTTTAATTCTCATTCTCTCAAGATTTTTTCTCGTCTTAATAGTGTTCTTCATCTTTTTGTCAATGCTCATCAATATCCCCAGAATATTATCACAAATATTTTTCTCTATGTGCATCACATCCAAACTATGTCGCAACATGCATGATGGCCAATACGACAAGTCAAAGAAAATACTACGCTTTGTTCAATTCAATTTTGCAACGCCTCGTTTTCTCTTGTTCTTTTATTGACCTTTGCCAAAATTGTTTGCTCTAACGTCCAATAATTGTTCGAGTATTTCAACTCTTTAATTACACGTGGGACACGCTAACTTCTCTTTAGTACTCTAACTGGAAAGGTTCCCATATACTAGAAAATCATTTATCGTCCACATTACTGCAACATGCATCTGAAAAGATGTCGACGTATATGCATCAAAAGTTCTGATTCTTATTTCCCATAGATATTTCAACTCTTCAATTAACGATTGCATGAATACGTCAATATCATTCTCAGGTGATCTTGGTCCGAGGATAAGTAAAGTTAACATAAAGTTTAGCGCCTTCATTGTAACACCCGGACCTAGTCAAGCCCACTTTCCAAAATTTTTCTTGGGTTTGGATGTATGAAAAAGCCCATTTGGGATTCGAGTAAATTTTTTGGAAGAGTCTGTGGGCCTAAGATTTTCATTTTGGCGAAATATGATTTTGTTCTTTGTTGGGTTTGATAATTAGGTTAAAAATCTTTTTTATGGGTTGAAAATTTTTTTGGACAAGTTGGATTTTTTTTAGTTGAGTTGAGGCCCAAATCTTTGGAAAAAAGCCCATGTATTAATCCCATACAAGATCCAAGACGTGGGCCAAACCTTTTTTTTAGTAGGCTAAAAAGCCCAAGGTCGTAAGAACCCATGATTAGTTCCACTCCCATGCACATATGTCTCTCCAGGGTTTTTAACTTTCTTTATTTATACACAAACCCAGTCTCTGCAGGCACCATACATGGACTACCGCACCCTCCCACCACATTCTGAGAATAAAAAATTGAAGCCCCACGTCGCGCTCTCTCCTCCATGCCAACCTAACTGCAAACTACAGCATCCTCCAGCACCAAAACTCCTTCACTTCTTAGAACCACCAGCTGCAACAAACGACTGAGAGACCATGTATGCCCCAAACTGAAACCAGCCACTACCCAGCCAACTCGAAACCGCTAGCCCACTGCCCAGCCAATGCAAAACCACAGCACCACCGCAACCTAGTTTTCCTCCACTCGAAAAGAGGTGCAAACCTCCTTGCACCACCACCACCCAAGCTTTTTCAAACCACCAAACAACCTACTTGGTTCTCCCTTCTTTGACAAACTAGCTTATGTTTTTAGCAACCATAATAGAGCACGTAAGTCCCTATTTTAAGCAAGATAGCAACTTTGGACACCACCGTAGTGAATAAATTAATGGGCCTAACTCATCTCATAAAACCGATTCTACAAGAGAGGATTTGCTCATTGCTTATAAACATATCCAATACCTTGTCCACAACCAATGTGAGATTATTCCTCAACACCCTCCCTCATGTGCAGGCCAATATTTTTTTTTATCCTTGTCATGGGGTAAGTGGTGTGGGCCCCCATTCGTCCTGTGGCAGGCTCTGATACCATGAATAAATTAATGGGCCTAATCCATCTCATAAAACCGGTTCTACAAGAGAGGATTGCTCATTGCTTATAAAAAAATCCAAGACCTTGTCCACAGCCAATGTGGGATTATTCCTCAACACGTAGACCCACATTCCCTCCTCCATTTTCAAACATTGTTCCTCATCGAAAACGACCACACCACACTGCCACAGCTTGTTTTAATACCCCCTGGACTACCGTACGCCAGTACCTCTCATTTTCTCTCACTCTCCATCTCTCTATCTCTCTCTCTCTCTCTCTATTCTCACTCTTTCCGCTGTGAATGATAGTATACTCTCCCTCTTTCTCTCCCCATGCTCTGCCACCACTCCCAGCCGAGCCGCGCTCAATAGTCACCGAGGTCGTCGCCGCACGTAACTCTCTCGGCAAGGAACTCTCCCCTCTATGGCACGGGTTGGTCTGGAGATCAGTTTTTAGTTTCAGAAAGTTTTATTTTTTAAATTTATAGCCCCTTCCCAAAGAATCCATTCATGTTTTGTTCAATCCCTATAATACCCTTGTCTTTAGACAAGTTCTTCCTTGGCCATAATTGGTCTATATTTATTAAAACCACTTTGTGTGGGCTTTGTTTTAAATACAAAATTTGTATGAAGAAAATAAATAAGGCTGTAAATTCTATTTTTGGTATGAAGTTATTTTTAATGAATCGAATTTCAGAAGCAAATAGTAAGCCTATAGTTTCATTTTGAACATGATAAATTTGATTGTCTATCTTAATTAAACGAAGTTTTTTTTGCTAGTACTTATATTAACGAAATATTTTTTAATTTGAAAAATAATGATTTTTTAGTGTTATGAGAATTTTAGGTTTTTAAGAAACATAGGTTAGTATTTCAGGTTTAAGTATCGAATTACGTGTTAAATTGGAAATTTATAGAAGTTACATGATAATTTTATAGGTGACAAGTAATTTTTGACCTGCATTATTGGGGAAAATTGCTGAAAAGCTAAGAAGTCTAGATAAGCGGGATTCTTATACTAGTTTTGCAAAAAAGAAATAACATGAGGTTGACTTTGAAAATAAGAATGTTTGCTTTTGAAAAGAAATCTGAAAACGACCTTAGATGTTTGTTCTGCATTTGCATAAATTCTATATAAAAGAAAGTATTTTCTGCCATGACTGGTGTAGACATGAGCTAATTTTGTGTATTCTGTTTCTGAACTATGCAAAAAGAGCGAATATGAAAATTAAAAAGTTTTTACTATGAATAAATAAAGATATTTTGGTTCTGTTTATTTCAAATATGTGAAATGATCTGAAGTTGTTTAGTATTCGGTTTTGATATGATGTGGCATCTGAAAATCTTGGCATGAATTTCTGATTTTGTATTTGAATATGATTTGGTTCTGATGATATTCTGTTTTGTTTCTACTAAGGCCTTGCCACAGTTATAATAGTAGTATACGGCCCAACCACGAGTATAATGGTTGTTTATAACCCTACTACGAGGGTTAAACATGTATGCACCCAAGCCACGGGTCTAATGGTGGTTTACAACCCTACCACGGGGGTGAAGCATGGTATACGACTCAACCACGGGTATAATGGTGTTTTATAACCCTAGCACGGGTGTGAAACATGGTATACGGCCCAGCCACGGGTATAATGGTGGTTTATAACCCTACCAAGGGGGTTAAATATGGTATCTGTCCTGATGCAATACTCTGATATGATATGAAGATGATTTTATGATATGCCAAAGGATTTTTGAATAAGAAAGTTTTTATAAAAATTTCGCTTTGATGTTTTGTAACAAGTTTTGTTTATACATTTTGAAAGTAAATATGTTGTTTCTGCATTCTGAAAGTAAATATTTTGTTCTACATACTGAACTTTATAAATGCTTATGTTTACATGCTAGCATAAGTTTTCTACTTACTGAGTTGTTGATAACTCACCCCTTATCTCTACATTATTTTTCAGATATTTTGATGGTTTAGCTAAGGATCAAAATTATGAGGCATTGAGTGAGATGATTTAAGTATAGTGGATTAAGCATAGAAAGTTTTTATGAGTATTGACGATTTTTATTAAGAAATTTTATTGTGTTATGATGACTTGGCATTTTGAAAAATTGGTTATATTGAGGATATTAGTTTCAATCGAAATTTCTATATGATATAGGGGATTTAGAGTCTATAATTATATTGTTGAAATATGAGTTTAAGTGATAGAAAGTAACTCTCTGACCCGTGTGGGACCAGGACTTTACATTCATGCACCTCCATGGTGGAAGATTATACGGAATCAACACAACGGGCCAAGTGCTGTAACTTGTACTCAGATTGCCAAAGGGATTGAATGCATCCGTTATTAGTCCTAGAGGCACATTACGAGCTTCGTTGCCAAACTTTGGGTATTGATCATCAAACCTTTGCCACGCAAGTGAGTCAGCTGGGTGCCTCATATATTCGTCATCCTTAACTCTTTTCATCTCGTGCCACCTCATATCTTGAGTTGTTCCTTTACACATATGTAGCCTTTGCAATCTGGGTTTCAGCGGGAAATAATGCAAAATCTTCACCGGAATATTTTTCTTACCCTTCCACCTCGACTCTCTGCATACGGGACAAGCCTGCTTTTCCTCATTCTCCTTCCAAAACAAAATACAATCATTCTTGCATGCATGCATGGACTTGTACTCAAACCCTAACCCCTTTCTTAACTGTTTCACTACATAAAAATTCTTTGGGTAATGTAGAACCTTTAGGAAGCACCTTATTAAAAAAGTCCATGACCATGTTGATTGCTTTTGTCGACATCCCACACAACGACTTAATGTGAAGTAGCTGCACAATAAATGACATTTTGCTGTGTTTTGTACATCCAAGATAAACCTCATACTTTGCATCTTCCCACATTGTAGAGAAATTCTCCGATTCAATCACTCGGCCACTTGAGGTGTCCTCGTCCATTTCATCCATAAACATCTCAGCTTCAATGTCACCTAACATCTCCTCCATCTTATCTCGCTCAATATCTTCATGCATGTGCCACATATCAATACCATGACCAAACATAACCTCGGTTGATTGTTTGTATGGCTTACCATAAAATACCCTTAAGGTATATCCCAAATCCATACCATTCACAAATATATGACTTTCTACTTCATCCAATCCTATAGCGCACAGATTTTTATACCCTCGACATGGACACTTAATGTAACTGCGATTATTGGCAGAGGCTTGAACAAAATCAATAAAGGCTCTAACTACACGTGCATACATAGCATAGTCTTTTCCAAGTCTATCGCCAAGACGCATCTATCTTTTATCCATTTTTAAAAAAACCTATCAATTAGTATAATTTAAACTAATTTCACATGCATCATATGCTCCAATTCTCACTGCTCTTTAGATCTTCCGTATATATCATCCATATTGCACAAATTTCGTCATTCTTCTACTTTTCATGGTAGTGGAAATTTTGACAGCACCTCCCCATAGTTCTCCAAGTATACATGTTTACAAAGAACAAATGAGGAAGACACAGAAATTTAATACTAGACGTGTAAAGTAGGAGTAACAAAAATGTACAATATAGATAATATATTCCCAAACAGTCCACACTTGACAATTCAGAAATTAGTGAACACCTGAGTGTACACTAATTTACAAATGGGTCTAAGGTTATTCATGTAATGTCACACAAAATCTAACAACTAACGTATACATATATACTAAGTATGTTATCATGAATTACTTTGTTTTATTAGTTATATAGTATAATCTAGCATCTTATTAATATATAGTATTTGTTAAATTAGCTTTTTGCATAATATCTTATTAATTAATTTATATTAGTATATATAAATTAAATTCAAGTTAAAGCTATTTTTTAATTATTAGTTAATTGTTTTTATTAGTTATTTACTAAGTAGGTTATGAATTACTTAGTATGCTATGAATTACTTAGTTATTTTCTATCTCCTACATTCACAATATTATAAAATTCTTAATATTTTTTCAATTATCAATAAGTTAAATTCACAACATATTCACAACATGCATATTCACAATATCCAAACATATTCACAATCAATTATCTAAGAACATATTCACAATATCCAAACAAATCCACAATCAATTATATAACAACATATTCACAATATTCACATCATATTCAGAATCAACTATACAACAACATATTCACATGAACCACTTGAGTGAATATCATACAAAGTTGTACTGGTGATGTGGCACCCAAAATTTTTTTTCTCTCGACCCTGGTAGGTGATTAGGGTTGTGATTGTCCTAGCCGTAGGCCCCTTGGCTGCATAGGAGGGGCATGATGGTGGTATACTGATCTCTGATCAGGGGCGACGGAGAATCTGGCAAAGATAGTGGGTGTGGTGCCTAGTGGTGGCAGGGGCTTCGTAAACGTAGTCATGGACTGACTTCAAATCATTCCTGAGGTTGAGATTCCATTCAGAGATCCAAAATTCTCAGATGGAGAAATGTTCTTCCTTTTTTCCCGAGAAATGTTTCGTTTCTCGGTGCTTTGGAAATTCTTGTGAAGACGGCCCTTGCTAGACTATGTATGCGGATTCATCAAACCTTGGTGGGGATTGAGAGCTATGCTGGTTGTTGGGCAATTGAAGAATCCTCGGAATATTCTTGTTCGATTATCTAACAAGGATGATTTTATTTGGGTAATGGTTAGGGGAAATTGCACCGTATAAAGTATTTGATTGGACACCAGATTTGGTTGAGGAAGAAGGTTCACCGCTGGTTCCAGTCTGGTTATCTCTTCCAGGATTGCACCAAATTTCTTTCAGGAGTCTATATTGAGAACGATTGGTAGAGGTTTTGGGTAGTATTTGAAGCGGGACAATGCAACGATGTGTGTGACTTGGCCTGAGGTGGCTCGCATTTACGTTGAACTAGACGTATCAAAGCCTCTGAAAAATGTGTTCTGGTGGGGCGTTACGGGAGTGTCGTCTAGCCATCATCAGGAGGTGTTATATGAATAGATTCCTCTGTTTTGTTGTTTGTGTAGAAAACAGGGACATGAGAGTAGATGTGGTTGTCGACAGCACACGGTTATATCTGGAGTTGAAAAGGATGATCCAAATGAGGGAGGGCAAGGGAGGGAGAAAAGGTGTGGAAAGTAGTGGGGAATAAAAATATGAATGAGGAAGTGAGAACAAACGGGAGGGCAGAAGTAGTGGACAACAAAAATACTGATCATGAAGTGAGGGTGGTTATGGAACTGTTTTGTGTAAGTCGTTGGGAAGAGATATTGAATAAAGTTAATCAACGTAAATGGGGGATGGAGATGGCTGCAGTGGAACTTTTGTAAGTGGATTTTAAGGGCAAAACTCGAACTTAGCCGCAATTTGAGGAAGAAAATGGAAGTGGAAGTTTGGAGGCTGGTTATGATGGGCGTCAGAACATAGAGCCACCTTTGAAGAGAAACGGGTCACCTAGTTGGTTTGTTATTTCTGAGGGAGAATCGGGTTCAATGCCAGTAAAGGGTCAGCCAGTTACGATTGAGGGGTGGGATGATCGGGAAGGTTCTCCACAAAGCTTGCTGAGAGTGGTGGATGAAGTGTTTGAATTTGAGTTGTCTAGATTGGCTAGTGTGGGGGGTGTTTGAGAAGAAGGAGGGATTAATAAATGGTGCTCTTTGTCTGAGGGAGAGCCTGATGAGGATGTTGAGGAGGGTGCCAGTAAATGTTTTGACTCTGACTCGGAGCTGAATATTCTGTTAAAATGACTACAAGAGTGAAGAAAAAAGAGCCGTTTGCTGTAATGGATATGGAGATTCTTATATGGAATACTAGGGGGATTCTTTGTCGAAAAGTCGGCTTCGACGTATTATGAATAAAAATAAACCATTGGTGGTGGCGATTATAGAGCCTTTTCTTTGTTCTAATAAATGTCAGGGATGGGCTAGGTTGTTGTTGTGGCGCCCCCAACCCCCGTGTGCTGGAATATGAGAATCGAGACACCAGGATGATGACAATACGGTCACGCGTTTCAACGATAGTGCCAAGTGTGTGTACATACAACAGTGTACAATAAACAACGCAGTGAATAATTTAAATAAGTCAACTAAGTACCAGAATTTTTAATACAATTTAACATAAGTAAAAATGGTTTAAAAGAGTTATACAGTCATTCCAAATAAAATATAATACAAGGCTAAATACAAAATCGAGTGATCTCATATCACTCCTCGGGCGAAGCCGAATCCACAACCTCACCCTCAGCATCATCTGCATCAAAATCTACGTTACCATAAAATGGTACCGCAGGTAAGTATAATCCAAACAACTTACGAGATAAAAATGCATTAATGCAGCCAACAATAATGCATGCATATGATGAAATATGCATTATGCCCAAAACATCATTTTCTCTGAAAATGAATACTTTCAACGCACTCCAAAATCCCATTTGGCCCAAAATATTTCCATAAAGACATTTTCCCATAAAATGTTCCAAAACAATAATTCATCATTTTCCAAGAAAATGATTCACACAAAATCTGTATCCAACACACGTTATTTGCCTAGAAAATAGTCCAATAATCAATTTTACCATATGCACCATGATCTCCGCTAGGGACCATCCGCATATCCTGGCTCCCTTCGCCACGTGAAGTAACGAGCGATGCCCAGTTCTACCCCCAGCGCATACATGGCCAAGCATCCTCTAGCCCCTGTCAGCAGAGGGGCCACAGAGTTGGCAAGAGAGCGTTACCATCTCATCCGATCCCGTTGTCGCCCAGTGACAACCTAGGGGACGTCACTTAGTATATTCCGCTTCCCAGTGACTAGAGGAGCTCCATCGAGATAATGCCCCATCTCGGCTTGGGGTCGTGATACACACGCACCCAAAAAATCCTTTCACACATGAAAATTCAGTTTTCAATAAATACATGAACACGAATGCAATTATATGAAAACCCAGTTTTCATTTACAAACATGAACATGTGTGCAATTATGCCATGTACATGAAACGACACCAATAACCAACAACCAACAATTGCCAACACAATCCAATCACATAAACAACTCCATTCTCCAATCCATCCGATCCCCTTACTCCTCGAACTCAGTCCGACATAACCAACTAGATCACAGTGAAATGAGTTAGTGCAAAAATACATTTAAATCACGAAAGTTCTTTGGGAAAATACTTACAGGGCTATATTATAATTTCAGATGGATCACGGAGCTGCAAGAAGTGGCAACACAGCAACAGAACAGTGCCAAATGCACTGTGGCCGTGGGTCTCAAAAACTCACTTTTGAACAGGGACAAACCAAGACCCAAGATTACTAGGGAAGGGCTTGGGAATGTCGGTGAAGCTAATGGTGGTGGTGGTTGGCTGTGGGTGGCGGCGTAGAGGGCGGTTGAAGACCAAAATGTCCAAAACGGAAATGAAGTTTGATGTACTTCACTGGTGACAGATCAGAGTTGAGAATGGGTGCATTGGGTTGCTAAGAGGTCGAGGATGATGTGGTGAGAAAATGGTGGCCGGAGGTGGCGCAACGGCACAAGGAATGCCGTGGCTAGAGGCCGCGCGCGGGAGCTAACAGCGGTGCGAGAGGAGCTCGGATTGGAAGGAGAGGGGCGGTATCGATCACGGCGGCGCGCGACGGTGGGCTGGGTGGAGAAGAAGAAAACACACATGGGAGAGAGGGAGCAGGTCATGCACGTAGGGAGAGAGAAAGAAGAAAAGAAATGGGGAAAAAAGAAAAAGAGAAGAAAGAAAAAGGAAAAAGAAAATGAAAGGGAAAGAAATGAGGTCCAATCTCCACATCTTGCTTCACACAAATGATCCAGCGAAAAAGATTTCAAAATAGCAAGTTAAATAAAATAGTTCAAACGTAGTGATTAAATGAAAATAAAATAATTAAATCCAACAATAACTAATTTAAAATGAAAAGAAATTTAAATGCATAACCATAATTAATAATAAGATAGCACATCAAAATCATTTTGACAAATTAAAAATCATAAAATAAACCAACTAAAAAATTCTGCAAATTTAAAACAAAAGAATAAATTTTTGAATTAATAAAAATAATCGTTCAATAAAAATACACTAAAATATGGGGTGTTACATCCTCCCCCCCTCCTTAATTAAAATTTCATCCTCGAAATTAGCAATGTCAAATATTAAAGATAGGACAGGAATACGATTCGACTAAGAGAAGACATAAGAAATATACCGCCAGAGTCAATCAAACAAATACGGATATTGCTCCCTCATATCGGCTTCTCTCTCCCAAGAGAAATCTTGAGCCAATGGATTGCCCTATGACACTTTCACAAAAGGTATTGTCTTGGACCTTCACCTTTGCTCTTTTCAATCCACGATCTGCGTCGGGGCAACTTCATAAGTAAGGTTAGGCTGAAGTTGAATGCGTTCAGGGTCAACAAAATGTGGTTCTTGTTGTCCAAAACTCTTCTCCAATGATGACACATGGAACACATCATGAACTTCCCCAAAATAGTCCGACAATGCAACTCTATAAGCAACAAGCCCAACTTTCTCTACAATCTGGAAAGGGCCAACATACCTCGGACTAAGTTTTCCCTTCTTACCAAAGCACTTAACACCTTTCATAGGAGAGACTTTGAGATAAACCCAATCACCTACTTCAAAGGATAAGTCTATTCTCCTTGTATTTGCATAACTCTTCTGGCGACTTTGAGCTTCCGCCATTTTAGTCCTTAAAAACCGAACTTGACCTTTCATTTCCTGAATTATCTCAGGCCCAATTAATTTACTCTCACCAACTTCATCCCAACACAAAGGTGATCTACACTTCCTTCCATACAAAGCTTCATACAGGGCCATCTGAATGGAGGAATGAAAACTATTATTATAAGCAAACTCAATTAGCAGCAGATGATTCTCCCAACTCCCCTGAAATTCCATGACACAAGCCCACAACATATCCTCAAGAGTCTGAATAGTGCGCTCTGATTAACCGTCAATTTGAGGGTGATATGTAGTACTACACTTCAACTTATTGCCTAAAGCTGCCTGCAAACTCTTCCAAAAAAGGGACGTGAACCACGAGTCCCGATCCGACACAATACTCTTTGGTACTTCGTGCAAACGCACTGTCTCTTTGACATACAACCGAGTCAACTTACCCAAAGAGTCGGTATTATTGATAGGCAAGAAATGGGCACTCTTGATCAATCGATCAACAATCGCCCAAACTAAGTTCTTTCCACTAGGGGTCATTCGCAAACCCACAACAAAATTCATAGAAATATCATCCCACTTCCACTCAGGAATGGGGAGAGGTTGAAGTCTACCAACAGATCTTTGACGCTCAGCCTTAACTTGACGGCACGTGTCACATCTCTCAATAAACATGGCGATATCCATCTTCATTCATTCCCACCAAAAATTTCTCTTTAAATCTCTGTACATCTTTGTGCTTCCAGGATGAACTGAATAAGGAGCTGTATGAGCTTCTGCCAAAATTCGCTCTTTAAATTCTAAATCTCGGGGAATCATGCTACGATCCCGAAATTGAAGAATACCATCTTTATCCAAACTATAATGCAAAGGTCCTCTAGACTTCCTGACTCTCTTCCTAATGGCTAACAACTTAGGATCCTTTCTCTAGAGAGTCTTCAATTCTTCAAAATCAACTACTCGGACATCCAAAATCGAAGATAACAATTCTTCTTGCTGCGAACTCTCAATAAGGAGTCGTCTCATCCCACAAAGAAGAGAGTCCAAATCTGATGACTCTGCTTCGTCCACCTGTTGAGACTTCCTACTCAAAGCATCAGTGACTAGATTTGTCTTTCCTGGATGACACTTGATCTCGCATTGGTAGTCGCTAATCAACTCTAACCACCGCCTCTGCCTCATATTGAGATTCTTCTGAGTAAACATGTGTCTCAAGCTCTTATGATCAGTGTAAACTTCACAGACTTCACCATACAGATAATGTCGCCAAATCTTAAGAGCAAAAACTATAGCCGCCAATTCCAAATCATGTGTGGGATAATTCCTCTCATGAATTTTCAATTGATGAGATGCATAAGCAACAACTCGTCCCTCTTGCAAAAGAACACATCCCAACCCGAACTTGGATGCATCACTAAAAATCACAAATGGCTTGTGTGGCTCCAGGAGTGCCAAAACAGGTGATGTTGTCAATCTCCTCTTCAACTCTAGGAAACTTCTCTCACATCCGTCTGACCATACAAACTCAATATTCTTCCTAGTCAAAGCAGTTATAGGTCCGGATAGCCGAGAAAATCCTTCCACAAATCTTCGATAATAACCGGCAAGTCCCAAGAAACTCCGTATCTCACGTACTGTTGAAGGGCGAGGCCATGACAAAATAGCTTCCACCTTACTAGGATCTACAGCCACTCCTTGGGAAATCACATGTCCAAGAAACTTAACTTCTTCCAACCAAAATTCACATTTACTTAGCTTAGCACATACAACTGATGTTCTCTTAACTTCCCTAGTGCCAGACGAAGGTGACAAGCATGCTCTTCCAAATCTCGAGAATAAATCAGAATGTCATCATGGAACACCACCACAAATGAATCCAAAAAAGGACGAAACACCCGAATCATCAAATCCATAAAAGCGGCAGGGGCATTAGCTAACCCAAAAGACATCCCTTTAAATTCATAATGCCCATATCTCGTCTTGAAAGATCCTTGTCCCTTATCCTCAATTGGCAGTACCTCTGACCTCAAGTCAATCTTCGAGAAGACAGCTGCTCCTTGAAGCTGGTAGAACAAATCATCGATTCTAGGAAGAGGGTACTTGTTCTTGATGGTCACCTTGTTAAGTTCTCGATAGTCTATACACATTTTGAGAGTACCAACCTTCTTCTTGACAAATAAAACAGGTGCTCCCCACGACAAAGTACTAGGTTGAATAAATCCCTTATCAATCAGTTCTTACAATTGAGTTTTCAACTCTTTTAACTTAGCCGGTGCCATACGGTAGGGAGCCTTATGCACAGGAGCCACTCCAAGTTCCAAATCGATAACAAATTCCATCTTGTGAACTGGAGGTAATCCGAGTAACTCATCTATGAACACATCAGGGAATTCTTCCACAGCTAGAATATCTACTAAAGACTTCTTCTCAGACGGCGTAGACACCACTTGAACCAAAAAGGCATCTGCTCCACAAGCTATATCTCTTCTTGCTTGAATGGCCGATATAACTGCCAGTCTTGCTTTCAACTTGCTTCCCACGAATTCCAAATAGTCTCCATCCGGAAGTTGAAAGCCAATTACTCGATTCCTACAATTAATGTTTGCAGAATACTGATGCAACCAATACATACCCAGAATTATGTCAAATCCAAGCAACTTGAATACAATTAAATCTACCTCAACTGTCCTCTCACAAAAAATCAAAGGACAGCCTAAAGCAACTTTGGTGCACCACACAATCTCACCATTTGGAAGAGTCACTACCAAGGATTGTGACAAAGGCTCTGTGCCTAGATTGCACATCCATGCAAAAGTGGTGGATACAAAAGATTGAGATGCCCCAGAGTCAAACAATGTACATGCATAAAAATCATATAGACGAACTCTACCTGAGGCAAACACATATACCAGTGAAATTCAAAAAGAAACCCACGCCAAACATTAAATCCAAAAATTAAACTAAATGCATATCAGTAATCACCCCGGCATTGTGAGTCTCTGGAGCCTTGCAATCCACATCTCCAGGAGTCACAACATAGACTCGAGCTTGCACCAGCTGTCTCTGGTTGTTCCTCCCACCACGTCGACCTACTTGTCCTCCTTGAGCTTGGTTGGGACACTCACGAGCAAAGTGTCCCAACTGGCCACATATAAAACACTGGATACCCTTCTGACCGCAGTCGCCCTCGTGGGCTCTATTACACCTATTACATATTGGAGCTCGACCTCCTGCACGAACAGCGCAGGTTGTCTGCGAACGGGTCCTAGTCCTCTGTACAAACTTGGGTGGCGAACCAGAGCTACTCCCCTCACCAACAAAACTCCACCTTTTCTAGCCAGGAAGGGAGCCTACCCCAAAACTATTTTCCCGCTCTGCAATAGTGGCCAAATCCACCAACCTCTGAAAATCTGAAATCTGGTGACAGGCAACTTGTCTATGTACCTCATGTCGCAGACCCTCTTGAAAGTGCTCGGCTTGCAACTCCTCAGTGGTAATGAGGTGGGTAGCGAACCGCCCAAGCTCCATAAATTTTCTAGCATATTGCTCGAGAGTCATATCACCTTGGACCAAACTATTGAATTCTCGCACCTTCTGTCGTCTCACAAAAACAGGGAGGAAACGATCGTCAAATTCTTTCTTGAAATGTTGCCAAGACACAGCTGCAAAAGATCCCAACTCCATCTCTAGGAGTTCTCGCTTAGTTTGCCACCAGTTTGCCGCTTCACCTTGCAGCAAGTAACTTCCATACAACACCATCTGAGCCTCCGTGCAACCACAGACTTCAAATGTCATTTCAAAATCTTCAATCCACCTTCTAGCCCGTAGTGGATCCTCTTCACCAGTAAAGGCAGGGGTCCTATGCACTAGGAAGTGCTCATAGGTGCACCCGGCCTGCACCGCGCTATACTAATCTTCTTGCGGCGGCCGAACATTCTGTTGGAGGAACTCCGTCATCCTATTTAACGCCCTTGCTATGGCATAATTCCCATCGCCTCTCGATAATTTGTGACGCCCACAAATTCCGCTTGGGATCGGACAGACATCTGAAGTGTCGGGACATGTAACATAAGGTTACTTGCCCCTGTTCATGACATATAAGATGCAATATTCCTAACATGCATCTAACATTATGCAATATTCGCAGCGGAGAATTGTTTTTTTTTTTTTTAAAGCAATACTATGCACCAAACTTATAATATCCCAAATACTTACAACATACTTCATACATAAAGATATACTAATCAACTGAGATCACAACACTAGTCCAAAATGGTTGTGAACAAAAGAGCGCTGGAGATTGAACTCCACAAAATACAAGTAGTAACCTAAGGCAACTACATCTAAGTCACACCCTCGCTTAGTCGACCGTTTCCAGTTGGTCGTTTCCCGGTTCTCCTTCAGATCCTGAAACAAGATCTACCATTCGGAGGGAATGGTAGTTGGGACTACCACAGTGAGATTTGATTACAAATCTCAGCAAGTTAACAAAAAACTTCACACAGGTTAATGATGCATGCATGACAATAAATGCATGAATGCACAATCAAAGTCAATAGTAAACAATACATAACCTGACATAACATGGCATGAAATAATAAGCATAACATGCGTTGACATAACATGGCATGGAATAATAAGCATAACGTGACTTGACATAACATGGCATGAGCTGACATAACTTGAACTGGAACTGAAACTTAGCTTGACGTGACATAAACTTGAAATTTGACATGAACGTAAACTTGAACATAACATAACGTGAAACATGACTTGAATGTGAAATACATGAACTTGGAATCTTTCTTAGTAGACTTAATTATAAGTGACCATATGGATGCTACACATGTCCCCTTGAGCCGTGTGTCCCTACCGATTACCGCATCACAACACAGGTGTCTATACCAGCTGTGAGTGTGTTAATACGTACTTTACAGTTGTTGTAGCCCCACATATCTTACGTGTCACAATTGTTGTGTCTCACGTAGTGTATGCTCCACAGTTGTTGTGGCCCCATACTTCATGCTCCACAGTTATTGTGGCTCCATGAATTGTTTGTGCCACACTTGTTGTGGACACACGTAACATAATGTGTGGCACCATCGGTGTTTGTGCCTGGCGCGCTCCGGTGACCAGCTAATTAGGCCCCATTTGTAACCTATTGACTGTACTTCGTCAACCCAGGGAATTTCCCACCTATTTAGACATTCCAGCGTGAACAAAGGAGTTTCACTAGGATATTACCTCATCCAAGCGCTTAGGGTCATGATTGACATGAATAACTTAATAAGATTGTTCTCGAGATACATAAACTGTATTCAAGACGGGATGACAAGGATACGAAAAGACAGAAGTCTTGACGTAGCGTAATGTGACGTGAACGTAAGATGACAGACATGACATAGTTGGGACATAAATGTAACAGACAACATTTCATAACATGGCATATATGTAACATATAATATTCCGTAACATGGCATAACATGTGACAGTGAATATTACGTGACGTGAAATACATGTAACATATAGCATACTTAACTTAACATGATATACTTGCAATGCAAAGCAACGAAACATGAGGAACTGTAAAAGGTTATTCTAAAAGTTAGAAATTAATTACTAGACACAACTTAGAGTAAAATTACCATTTTACCCTCTACATGTGGGCAAATGACCATTTTATCCCTAACTTAAGGATTTGATATACTAATTCTAAAAATCACCAAAATTTACATTCCTCATGTAAATTTTGTCCCAAATTCAAATATCAACTCAGAAAAATTTAAGACCAATCACAACTATGAAAAACTCACTATGGCCGAAACCTACATAGGCCATTTGTCTTGATTTTGGTTGCAATTCTTTCAAGTTTCAAAACTCATGAATAAACCAAAATCTTGTAACAAGGATCTTCCTATCCTAAGTTTAAAAACACCCTTACAAATATCCATTAAGAAAAAGCTAATTATCAACACCAAACTTTTGTAAAAAGACCCAAACTTTTTAACAAAAAGTAAACCTTAAATCACAAGTTTTGATCTTAATAAAAACATCTCCAAAAATTCCAAAAAATCAAATCTTACTTCTAACATATTTATAACATCATCCTAAGATAAAAAATGCTTTAAATCATCAAACAAAACTCACCAAAAATTACAAAACAACACTTGGAGTTTTTGGTTTTAAACTTAGTCCAAAACGGAAACTGTTTTTCCCAACTAACTATGATCAATCTCTTGATCTATGGCTTAAAGACATGTGCTCTTCAAACTAACACATCACATGGTTTAAAAATGTGTCCTAAAGAAGATCCAACCATCAAACTTAAAATCACATGGCTAAAATTTAATAAAACATGGATCTAACTCAAAAACATCAAAGTTTAGGCCTAACCAAAATCCTCTTGCATAGAAAATCATATCTTTAAAACTAATACTAAATATCTTCGAAATAACATCCTAACATGTATATAAGAGACTTAGGATCATCATATAAAAATATCAAAGCCTTTGGAATAAGATTAAACCACGAAATATTCAAACTTTCACAAAACGGAAATTGTTTTTCCACTTCCAGTTTTGAAGTTTCTAACTCTAAGAAAATCTATCATCAAAAACGTTATTCAAGCAACAAAACCTCAATGAACATTCATAAACACATGTTAACAACACTCCATAAAATTTTCGGGCCAAGATATGTCCATTAGCTTGGTCAAAACTTCCAAAACATAACATACTCTCCAGTGTCACTCCCAGAATGACCTTTCCATGGTTAAAAATACTTTTGACCGATCAAATGAGCATATAATGAGACTAATAAGATATCCACGGAAACTAGACTCAAAGAAGAACAACTTATGTGAAGGAATCATCATGCAAAAATACTTATAAAGGGTCATAAATGGCCACGAAAAATGTCTCAGAAATCTGCCCGAGAGAGCTCTTTTGGGTTTCTCTCTAAGAACGGGGGAAAAGAAGTGTCTAAAGGTTCCTTCACAAATCTATCTAAAGGTTCTTCTTTGTGCCAAGTGTCTAATACCATTTACTATGTGTGGCTAAGGTCTTGCCAAGTATTCAAATAAAACTTCTCTAACCTAATTTGGACATTCCACACTGTGATTTTGAAAACACTGCAATGGGTGTGCTTATTGAGGTTACTATTCACTCTAAAAAAAACATAATAAACTTAGTACTAAAAAATTCTAAATTTTCATATTA
Source organism: Juglans regia (assembly GCF_001411555.2). Taxonomy (NCBI): domain Eukaryota; kingdom Viridiplantae; phylum Streptophyta; class Magnoliopsida; order Fagales; family Juglandaceae; genus Juglans; species Juglans regia. The sequence goes on from NC_049912.1 coordinate 14,943,970, forward strand.
ACCTATAGTGAAAATCGTTCACTGAAATTCAACCCCGAAGCGCCCCTAAAAAATAATTTCACAATTTCCAACAAACATTTCGTCCAAAATTATGAAAATTGGCTATTGCGCCATAAAATCCTAAATAATGCACTGAGTCAAATGGCGTAGACCATAACTCATTCAGACACTTCTAACTATCTCAAATAATTAAACCCATAAATCTAGCACCATAGTGAGTGATAACACTGATCATGATGACAGACTAAAACCTAAGCGATTGGTCGATTCGTAAAAACTTATGGGTTTTCACGAGATTCCTAAAGTCAATAGAAATTCCACCAATGAATTTCTAGTGGGCTATTACATCCTCCCCTCCTAAAAGAAAGATTTCGTCCTCGAAATCGACGCAAGTACCACATTAACAAGCTAAGTAAAAGATGTTGCTCACCAGAACTATTGTCCATCACTGGACGTATCACTACTGGTTGGCTCCGGTGGAGGTGCATTGATGTCCGTCGGCACGGTGTGTTGGGGTAAGTAGTAGAACACATTGTCCTCTGAATCATACACCAATTTTTCAAAATGACCTGGGTTGGGGAGCTGCAGGACCTCCTCATCACTGCTATCAGGTTCCTGACCATCCTCCAACAAACGACCACTGTGAGTCGACGACATGGATGAGCCTGAGGTAGCAGGCTCAGCGTCCACAGCAGCAGCATGCTCCTCAGCTGCTCTACTGGACTCTGCTCGGTCCCGTGCCATCCTAGCCTTGAAATTATCTCGATCAAGCCATGTGGTAAAGTGTAACGGAGGGTAACGCTCCTCATGAGGTAAGGCCCTCCTCTCGTAACCTACTCCACTACTGTCAATGTCTAAAATGTGTGTGCGGTGGTGCTCTTGGCATTCCATCTTACGCCAATAAGCAGACACCTCCCTATTCAGTTCAGCTAAATGTCTTCTACGACGCTGTTCTCGCATCTCACGCACTCGTTGTGCCGAAAGGGTCGATTTACCGGCAGTCTTGCGCTCTTGAGCCATGGAATTGAGAAAAGAATACAATCAACATGGAGAACATTCTATAGTATACACACTAAAAATGGCCCACAAAACTCTGTAATGGAAACATATACTTTAGTAATAACCAAACAACGAAGTACCACATCTGATATAACAATCCCATACAAAGTGAAGCACAAAATATCGACTGAGCCGAAAACAAAACAAGACAAGACTGGATTAGGTATCAAATAACTGGGGTACTTGCCTTGCATATCGACTTCCTTCTCCCAAGTTGCCTCTTGAATATTATGGTTTTGCCAAAGTACTTTGACTAGTGGAATCTTGCGGTTCCGTAATTCTTTTTCCTTCCAGTCAATGATCTGAACTGGCTTCTCCTCGTAGGTCAAGTTGGACTATAAAGGTACACTAGCGGGATCCACCATTGCCGGTATCAGGTTCCCAAAACTCTTCTTCAAAGAGGACACGTGGAATACATTGTGGATTCCATGGAACTCAGTTGGCAACTCCAGTCGGTACACAACTACTCCCACCTTCTCCACTATTTCATAGGGTCCCACATATCTTGGACTTAATTTTCCCCTCACTCCGAAACGACTTACTCCTCTCATAGGGGATACCTTCACATAGACCCAATCTCCAACTTCGAATTCTAAACTCCTCCTTCGATTATCAGCGTAACTCTTTTGTCGGCTCTGTGCAGTTTTCATCCTTTCTCTGATCATGTGGACTTGTTCCTTTATCTCTTGCAAGACTTCGGGCCCAAACACTTTGCTTTCCCCTACTTCGTCCCAATACAACGAAGATCTACACTTTCAGCCGTACAAGGCTTCATAAGGTGCCATCTGAATTGTGGCCTGGAAACTATTGTTGTAAGCAAATTCTATCAAAGGTAGTTGCTTCTCCCAGTTCCCCTCATTTTCCAATACACAGGCTCTTAGCATATCTTCCAAAGTTTGTATCGTCCTTTCTGTTTGCCCATCTGTTTGCGGATGGTAAGCACTACTGAACTTCAATCTAGTTCCCATTAAGTCTTGCAAACTTTGCCAGAAACGCGACGTGAAACGAGGGTCTCTATCGGACACAATCGTCTTAGGCACTCCATGCAATCTGATAATCTCTGCTATATAAATCCTCGTTAATCTCTCCAAAGAATCTGTATTCTGGATGGGTATAAAGTGAACACTTTTTATCAGACGGTCCACTATCACCCAGATAGCATTATTTCCAGCTGAGGTTCTTGGAAAACCCACTACAAAATCCATTGAGATATCCTCCCATTTCCATTCCGGGATTGGCAGTGGCTGCAATTCACCTGCTGGTTTCTGGTGTTCCGCTTTAACCAATCTGCATACTGAACACTTGTTCACAAATTCTGCCACGTCCTTCTTCATTCCTTCCCACCAGAAATGCTGCTTCAGATCCTGGTACATCTTTGTACTATCGGGATGAGCAGTGTAAGGTGTGTTATGAGCTTCCTTCATTACCTTTCCTTTTAACTCTTGGTCTGCTGGGATGACCCTTCGGTTCTTGAAATACAAAGTTCCATCTTCTCTGATGCTAAAGTCCTTCGGTCCTTCCGACTTCTCAATTTTCCAGGTGACTTCTGCAAGCTTACTATCTTTCTTCTGACGGTCTTTCAGTTCTTCCCAATCCAATGGAATGAACTCTTGAACGGTGGTCAGAACTACTTCCCGACTACGATTCTCGATCAACAGTTTCCTCATACTCCATAAGGGTGAATTTACTTCTGACGACAAGATAGATGTATCCTCCGATCTGCTCTTGCGACTCAAAGCATCAGCTACCACATTGGCCTTTCCGAGGTGGTACTTGATGTTGCACTGATAATCGCTGATTAATTCCAACCATCTTCTCTGCCTCATATTAAGGTTCTTCTGCTCGAACAGATACTGGAGGCTTTTGTGATCTGTGAAAACTTCACACTTTTCGCCATACAAGTAGTGTCTCTAAATCTTAAGAGCAAAAACCACTGCAGCTAATTCCAAATCATGCGCAGGATAATTCTGCTCATGATTCTTCAGTTGACGTGAAGCATAAGCAACTACTTTCCCTTCTTGCATCAACACACAACCGAGTCCTGCTTTAGATGCATCACTATACACTACAAAAGGCTTAAGAGGCTCCGGCAGTGTAAGTACCGGTGCGGTCGTAAGTCTTTTCTTCAACTCAATAAAACTTGCCTCGCACTTATTGTTCCAAACAAACTTTACGTTCTTCTTAGTCAATGCCGTGAGTGGTCCAGACAAACTAGAAAATCCTTAAACAAACCTCCTATAATAACCAGCCAGTCCTAAGAAACTTCGAATCTCATGCACACTAGTCGGTCTCTGCCAGTTCGTTACTACTTCAATCTTGCTTGGGTCCACTGCTACTCCTCCACTAGAGATCACGTGACCTAAAAACTTCACTTCATCAAGGCAGAACTCGCACTTGCTAAGGTTGGCATATAGGTTTTGGTCCTTGAGTATAGTCAAAGCCATAATTAGATGTTTTCTATGCTCCTCCTTGCTCTTCGAGTAAATTAGGATGTCATCAATGAATACGACAACAAAACTATCCAGATAAGGTTTGAATATTCTGTTCATCATGTCCATGAATGCGGCTGCAGCATTGGTTAACCCAAAAGGCATTACCAAAAACTCGTAGTGGTCGTACCTTGTCCTAAAGGCAGTTTTCGGCACATCCTGTTCCTTAACTTTCAGCTGATGATAACCGGATCGCAAGTTGATCTTCGAAAACACGGATGCTCCTTGTAACTGATCCAACAAATCGTCGATCCTGGGTAACGGATACTTATTCTTGATCGTCACCTTGTTCAGCTCCCTATAGTCTATGCACATCCTTATAGATCCATCTTTCTTCTTCACGAATAGCACAGGTGCTCCCCACGGGGAGGAACTAGGGCGGATAAAACCCTTCTCTAAAAGTTCTTCCAACTGCACTTTGAGCTCCTTCAACTCGGCAGGGGCCATACGATACGGGGCCTTGTGAGTCGGAGTTGTTGCCGGTTCCAACTTTATCTTGAACTCAGTTTCTCTATCCGGTGGTAGACCAGGTAGTTCGTTGACAAAAACTTCAGGAAAGTCTTCAACTACGGGTATCCCATGGGTTTCTTCACTCCCATCTGTCTTCTCCACAATCATCAACAGAAAAGCTGAGGCTCTAACCTCAATACACTTCCTAGCTTGTAAAGCCAAAATCACTGGTGGGGTGGCCTTAACTGATGCTCCCACGTACCTAATTATGTCTTCACTTGGGGATTCAAATACCACTTCTTACTTCCGACAATCTATCTTAGCATAGTGCTTGAATAGCCAGTCCATACCCAAAATTAGGTCAAACTCCATCTGATCGAATACTAGTAGGTCAGCCTTCAACGTCCTTCCATCTAGCTCTACAGGACAATCCTTAACTAAACGGGTACAAGCTACCGTATTCCCATAAGGAATTAACCCTACAACCCGTCGAGGTAATAGCTCAGTTTGCAAACTACAAATTCGTGCAAACGCTGCAGACACAAAGGACTGCGACGCGCCCGAATCAAATAGCGCACAAGCTGTGAACCTTAACAGATTGACGTTTCCTAATAAAATATAATGTGATTCTATTAATAACCATATTTCCAACACTCAGGTTAATAATAAAAGCATAAATACTTTAAGGGAAAATACCAGTGATGACGCCAGCTTCCTCAACCTCTGATGCGTCAGCATCAATATCACCTGGGGTTACAGCATACACGCATGCTGGGATGTGGGGCCTTGGCTTATGATCACCAGCTCCACTACCTTGTGCAGTGTTGGGACAATCTCTGATCAAATGTCCTGGTTTCCCGCATCGATAACAAACTCCATAACCACTACGACATTCTCCAGGATGACGCTTTCCACACTTAGGGCATAACGGATAAGCAAATGGCATATGTCCTCCTATCACTATTCCCTTGCCTTTCGCTGGGCTAGAAAAAGACCTTTTCTTCTCGGCACTACCGCTTGCAGCAAATGGCATGGTCCTCTTTCGTTCGAAATTGATCTGGATTGCTAGACCTCTCTGCTCAGCCTCTGCTATTGCAGCCACATTTACCAACTCTTGGTAATTCTCTATTCTTAGGCAAGCTACTTGACTACGGACCCTTGGCTGAAGTCCTGCTTGAAACTTCTGCGCATGCATCCTTTGAGTAGAAATCAAGTGTGGTGCAAACCTTCCTAACACCATGAACTTAGCAGCATACTGTTCTACGGTCAAACTGCCTTGAGTTAAACTCGCAAACTCCTGCGCCTTTAGCTGTTTGGCAGAATCAGGGAAGAATCTATTGTCGAACTCTTCCTTAAATCTATCCCATGATAGTGCGGCGAGACTTCCTAGTTCCCTAACTAGGAGTTGTCTTCGTGTATCCCACCACATTCCAGCTTCTCCTTGGAATAGGTATCCAGCGTATAGAACCTTCTGGTCCTCAGTACAACCACAGATCTCATATGTCCTTCCGAGATCCATAATCCATTTCTCGGCTTTCAATGGCTCTACACTACCATAAAAGTTTGGATAACGGTGGATCAAGAACTTCTCATACGGACAACCCCTGACTTCAGGTCTAGGTACGTGTGCTTGTTGCTGTTGTTGTTGTCTGAGCACCTCAGCCAGCAGACGTACAGCTTCAGCTAATCCTCTATCCAATGGGGGATTCTGATTCTCTTGATTGATGCCTCCCTCTGGGTTCTGAGGTATCCTACCGCGAGTCATGTGTCACTTCCTGGAACACACGAGTACACATATTATAATCACGTACTATCTCTCATACTTAAAAAAATCCAAGCCTAATGAAGACTAAAATTTCAAGCCTAATATTTGGTGCATTTCCTAAGGACATGTGGATTTAAACCCAGAGACGTATTGCTCTGATACCACCCTGTGACGCCCACAGATTCCGCTTGGGATCTGACGAACATCTGAAGTGTCGGGACATGTAATACAAGGTTACCTGCCCCCGTTCATGACATATAAGATGCAATGTTCCTAACATGCATCAGCATTATGCAATATTCGCAGCGGATAATTGTTTTTTTTTTTTTTAAAGCAATACTATGCACCAAACTTATAATATCCCAAATACTTACAACATACTTCATACATAAAGACATACTAATCAACTGAGATCACAACACTAGTCCAAAATGGTTGTGAACAAAAGAGACTTAGGATCATCATATAAAAATATCAAAGCCTTTGGAATAAGATTAAACCACGAAATATTCAAACTTTCACAAAACAGAAACTGTTTTTCCACTTCCGGTTTTGAAGTTTCTAACTCTAAGAAAATCTATCATCAAAAGCTTTATTCAAGCAACAAAACCTCAAAGAAAATTCATAAACACATGTTAACAACACTCCATAAAATGTTCGGACCAAGATATGTCCATTAGCTTGGTCAAAACTTCCAAAACATAACATACTCTCCAGTTTCACTCCCAGAATGACCTTTCCATGGTTAAAAATACTTTTGACTGATCAAATGAGCATATAATGAGACTAATAAGATATCCACGGAAACTAGACTCAAAGGCGAACAACTTATGTGAAGGAATCATCGTGCAAAAATACTTACAAAGGGTCGTAAATGGCCATGCAAAATGTCCCAGAAATATGCCCGAGAGAGCTCTTTTGGGTTTCTCTCTAAGAACGGGGGAAAAGAAGTGATAAAATGGAATGAAAAGTGCCTTGCACGACTATAGACTCCTGGAGGGGGAAGTTGTGGGCTGGAATTACCCTTGATTGGAGGTGGCTAAGTGACATAAAGTGGAGAATGTTGAGGGGCAGAGACTGCTTCCAGCAGCTGTGAAAGATGGAGGTTGATGGAGTGGATTTCTCCTTCACGTCAAGGCACTGTTGGGTGCAGCCAATGGCAGTGGATGGTCTGCCATGTGGGGGAGGAAAATTCTCCAAGAAGCATTGCCAAGGTGGCCAATTTCGTGGGCCTTGGTGGGCCCCACCAAGGGGCTTCAATTTGGGGTTTAAATGGGGTTTGGTTAGGGTTTGAGATGCTATCAAGCCCAAAAATCAATTTTTCTTGGCCCAATCAAATTCCCAAGGTTTAAAAGGTTGAATAATGATGTCATAACAAGGATTTGATTAATTAATAGCATGTGGAAGTGATTTAATCAAGTAATTAAACATAAAGGTTCTTCTTTGTGCCAAGTGTCTAATACCATTTACTATGTGTGGCTAAGATCTTGCCAAGTGTCCAAATTAAACTTCTCTAACATAATTTGGACATTCCACACTGTGATTTTGAAAACACTACAATGGGTGTGCTTATTGAGGTTACTATTCACTCTAAAAAAACATAATAAACTTAGTACTAAAAAATTTTAAATATTCATATTAACCTATAGTGAAAATCGTTCACTGAAATTCAACCCCGAAGTGCCCCTAAAAAATAATTGCACAATTTCCAACAGACATTTCGTCCGAAATTATGAAAATAGGCTATTGCGCCATAAAATTCTAAATAATGCACTAAGTCTAATGGCATAGACCATAACTCATTCAGACACTTCTAACTATCTCAAATAATTAAACCCATAAATCTAGCACCATAGTGAGTGATAACACTGATCATGATGACAGACTAAAATCTAAGCGATTGGTCGATTCGTAAAAACTTATGGGTTTTCACGAGATTCCTAAAGTCAATAGAAATTCCACCAATGAATTTCTAGTGGGCTATTACATAATTTATCATCGGGCTCATTAGTTGGCCTTCTTGGTCTCACCATCTTCCTGTCATAGAGCAATCTTCAACCCCGCTTAAAACCCAGACAAATCAAACACAACCCAAAAGCAACACCAAAAAAATTATCAAATAAGATAAAATCGAATCAAATCAAATAACCTAAAATAAGAAAAACATAACCCATAATATATCAAACTTTAAAATAAATAGTTTTAACTTACAACTTTAAAAAAAAATACTGGTAGCACACTAAAGGGACATGTGGCTTTACCCAGAGCCAAACCGCTCTGATACCACCTGTGGCGCCCCCGACTCTCGTGTACTAGAACACGGGAATTGAGACACTCGGATGATGACAACACGGTCATGCATCCCAACGATAGTGCCAAGTGTGTGTACATACAACAGTGTACAATAAACAACGCAGTGGATAATTTAAATAAGTCAATTAAGTACCAGAATTTTTAATACAATTTAACATAAGTAAAAATGGTTTAAAAGAGTTATGCAGTCATCCCAAATAAAATATAATACAAGGCTAAATACAAAATCGAGTGATCTCATATTACTCCTCGGCCGGAGCTGAATCCTCAGGCTCACCCTCAGCATCATCTGCATCAAAATCTGCGTTACCACAAAACGGTACCGTAGCTAAGTATAATCTAAACAACTCACGAGATAAAAATGCATTAATGCAACCAACAATAATGCATGCATATGATGAAATATACATTATGCCCAAAACATCATTTTTCCCGAAAATGAATACTTTCCAACGCATGCCAAAATCCCATCTGGCCCAAAATATTTCCATAAAAATATTTTCCCAGAAAATGTTCCAAAACAATAATTCATAATTTTTCCAGAAAATTATTCACACAAAATCCGTACCCAACACATGCTATTTTCCCAGAAAATAGTCCAATAATCAATTTTAGCGTATGCACCATGATCTCCCCTAGGGACCATCCGCACATCCTGGCACCTTTCGCCATGTGAAGTAACGAGCGATGCCCAGTTCTGCACCCAGCGCGTACATGGCCAAGTATCCTCTAGCCCCCGCCAGCAGATGGGCCACAGAGTCGGCACGAGAGCGTTACCATCTCGTCCAATCCTGGTGTTGCCCAGCGACAACCCAGGGGACGTCACTTAGTATATTCCACTCCCGAGTGACCAAAAGAGCTCCACCGAGATAACGCCCCATCTTGGCTTGGGGTCGTGATACGCATGCACCCAAAAAATCATTTCTCACATGGAAACCCAGTTTTCAATAAACACATGAACATGAATGCAATTACACGAAAATCCAGTTTTCATTTACAAACATGAACATGCATGCAGTTATGCCATGTACATGAAACGACATCAATAACCAACAACCAACAATTGCCAACACAATCCAATCACAAAACCACTCCATTCTCCAATCCATCCGGCACTCTTACTCCTCGGACTCAGTCCGGCATAATCAACCAGATCATAGTGAAATGAGTTAGTGCAAAAATATATTTAAATCACGAAAGTTCTATGGGAAAATACTTACAGTGCTATATTATAATTTCAGAAGGATCACGGAGCTACAAGAAGTGGCAACACAGCAACAGAACAGTGTCGAATGCACTGTGGCCATGGGTCTCAAAAGCTCACTTTTGAACAGGGACAAACCAAGACCCGAGATTACTAGGGAATGTGGTGAGAAAATGGTGGCCGAAGGTGGCGCGACGGCGGTGCAAGGAATGCCACGGCTAGAGGGCGGGCGCTGGAGCTAATGGTGGTGCGAGAGGAGCTGGGATTGAAAGGCGGTGGTCGCCGGCCGGTGGGGAAGGGAAGGAGAGGGGAGGTGTCAGTCACGGCGGCGTGCAGCAGTGGGCTGGGTGGAGAAGAAGAAAACGCACGGGGGAGAGTGGGAGCAGGTCGTGCGTGCGGGGAGAGAGGAAGAAGAAAAAAAATGGGGAAAAAGAAAAAGAGAAGAAAGAAAATGGGAAAAGAAAATGAAAAGGAAAGAAATGAGGTCCAATCCTCACATCTTGGGTCATACAAATGATCCAACAAAAAAGATTTCAAAACAGCAAGTTAAATAAAAAAATTCAAACGTAGTGATTAAATGAAAATAAAATAATTAAATCCAACAATAACTAATTTAAAATGAAAAGAAATTTAAATGCATAACCATAATCAATAATAAGATAGCACATCAAAATAATTTTGAAAAATTAAAAATCATAAAATAAACCAACTAAAAAATCTGGCAAATTTAAAACAAGAGAATAACTTTTTGAATTAATAAAATAATCATTCAATAAAAATACACTAAAATACGGGGTGTTACAGTTGCACCTTTCAAATTTTATCAATAACGCCGAAGTTGGGGTAAAGTTTGGTTGTTTTGGGATGATAGTTTGGATTTTGAGCTTATTCAATGACTGATCAAGTTCTGTCTAGATGGTTTGTGTGTGGTAATGTGAAGGTTTTGGTTTCCATAGTATATGCAAGTTGTTTTCAGAGGAAGCACATGGAGTTATGGGAGTACTTGTGTGATCTAGATGCAGATGATGGGCCATATTTTCTGGGTGGTGATATTGTTTGTTGTGATGAGGAAAAGGTCAGGGGCTTGTTGAGAGCATCTTGGGAAAGAGAGGAATTTAAGTTATGCATCCAGGATTGTGGACTCATTGAGATTCCTTCAGGGGGGAATAAATTTTCTTGGTGTAATGGTGTAGACTCGGGGGGAGGAGGATTTGGGCTATGTTGGATAGGATCTTAGTGAATTATTTGTTCCTAAATGCTTTCAAAGCTGCCCGTATGGAATATGTTTTGAGAACTTCTTCGGACCATTGTCTTATTTTAATCTATTTGGAAACGGAAATGAGTAGTGGGGTTAAATATTTTTGGTTTCAACGGACATGGGGGTCGCATGAAGGCTTTTTACCGTTGGTCCGTGAGTATTGGAATCAAAAGGTTGATGGTTGTGCTATGGTGAGGCTACGTCAAAAGCTGAAATGCGTGAAGCATGTATTGAGGAAATGAAATATTGAAACATTTGGGAGAGTTAAAATGGAGATTAAAAATGTGGAATAAAGAATTATGGAGCTTGAAGAGATGCTTTGTGCTGATTTCCCTCAAGAAAGTGAGAGCGAGTAATTATTGTGCAAGCAGTGGCACTTGATGTGACTTCACCGGGAGGAAATTTTGGGTTGCCAAAAGTCGAGAATAAAATGGTTAACGGATGGAGACTTGAATTCAGCCTTTTTTCATGCTTCCTTACTGGTGAAAAAAAAAGAATAAGCTGATTGAGTGCATGAAGCTTAGTGATGGGACTCAGTTATACTTAGCGGAAGAAGTTCATGATGCGGTAGTCTTATTTTTCCAGGATTTACTCTCAGCGTCACCGGTGGACGTGAATGATGGGTGCTTACGTTTGCTAGAACTTGTTGTTACCGAAAGAGAGAATGAGTTGTTATGTGCGCCTCCAACCATTGATGAAGTGAAAGCTGCATTGTGGTATATTCTTCAGGATAGTAGTCTTGGGCCCGATGGTTTCTCGGCAAGTTTTTTTATCCTTACGTGGGGGGTTGTGAAGCAAGATCTATTTGACATGGCGAAGGAATTTTTTGAAGGTATTCCCTTGAAAAATCATTTGGTGCTACTAATATTGTTTTGATTTCGAGGGTGGATGTGTAGGAGAGTTTTGATCATTTTAGGCCTATTAGTTTGTGTTCGGTGGTCTATAAAATCATGGTTTTTAGATTGGTACCAATAATTGGGGGAATTGTTTCGTTTGAGCAGGCTACATTTATTCATAGTTTTGAAAATATGGCTATTGCTCAAGAACTTGTTCGTGGTATGAATCAGAAGACGAGAGGGGGTAATGTTATGATGAAGATTGATATGGCGAAGACTTATGATTGAGTTAATTTGAGGTTTTCGTTGGAGGGGCTATGGCGTTTGGGCTTTTCAGAAAAATGGAGGTCTCTAATTCTTAACTCCATTTCTTCTCCAGTTTTTTCTGTCATGTTGAATGGTTGTAGTAAGGGATTTTTCAAGCCATCTCGTGGGTTACGTCAGGGGAATCCTCTTTCCCCATATTTATTTATTTTGTCAGAAGAATTGCTCTCTCGTATGCTTCGACACGAATTTCAAGTGGGGAAAGTAAAGGCGTTTAATTCAAATGGGGGAGTTCGGGTATGTCATTTTCTTTATGTAGATGATCTTCTGATATTTGAAAATGGTAGTAAGGATTCTATTTGGAATTTCATGGAAGTCATTTGAAAATATGAGAGTGTATCGAGCCAACTTGTAAACCCGAGTAAGTCTTCTATTTTTTTCTCAAAGAATCTTGCCTATGGTAGGAAGAGACAACTGATGCAACTTTCGGGATTTGTAGAAGGGGCTTGGCCTTGTGTGTATTTGGGGATGCCACTTTACGTTGGGAGATAGACTTTAAATATGTTTATCCTTTATTGGCAAAAGTTCAAAAAACATTAGCAGGTTGGAAGAGTAAATTACTTTCTTTGGCAGAAAATTAATTCAAATTAAGCATGTTCTCAATAGTATGCCCATACATTTGTTGTCAGATGAACTTGCCTAAAGGGATTTTTGCTAAGTTCAAGAGTATTTTTTTGAATTTTCTTTGGGGTTCAAGTGTGTAAACAAAGAAAAGGAAATGGGTCTCATGGCGTTGTATTTGTTTTCTGGTGGATGAAGGAGGGTTGGGTATTAGGGATATTACGGAGGTCTGGAAGTCTCTATTTTTGAAATTTGCATGGAAACTAATTTTGGGAGGTTCCTTATGGTCTGATTTTTTCAGGAAAAAAAATACATTGGGGATGGTCATATTGCTGCCCCTGGATTGTCAGTACAAGGTTCTGGTTTTTGGAAAAATGTTATGGAAGTATTGTCGTTGATGATTAGGTGCTCGAAGTGGATAGTTCGAGAGGGGGCGGTAAAATTCTGGTTTGATAATTGGCTTGGTGAGGGGCCGATTGCAGCTTGCTTACCTATTGTGGGTGATCCAAATTTGCTTGTACATAATTTATGAGAGGGTTTGGGATGGAACCTAGAGGTGGCTTGGCAGTTGGTGGATGAAAAAATGGTGTAGAAAATTATACATTCAAACGTGCGAGTTAGGGAGGGGAGGGATGTACTGGTTTGGCAGAATACAATGTAGGAGAATTTTACTACAAAGTCGGCTTGGCAAATTATTCGATCTCGTTGGAGTATGTGTCCTTGGAAGAAATGGCTATGGCAGGATCATGTTCCGAAGAAGATGTCATTTTTGTGTTGGCGAGCACATCAAAATGCGGTTCCGGTTGATGATGTTATTCAACAAGTTGGTATCCTGGTTGTTTCTAAGTGCCATGCCAATGCTGTGTTGCTAATAAGGTTGAGACCTTATATCATGTTCTTTGTGATGGAGAAGGACCAAGAAAATTTTGGGATCTTTTTTGCTGCTTTATTTTCTGTCCATTTACCAAATACTTGAGTGTGGATGGATGTTGTGAATGTGTGGTGGTTTCGGGCTTCTTTAACCTTGTAGGTACGTTGGCTCCGTGGTATTATGTACAAGCATCATTCAAATGGTTAAATGTTTTATTGTGGAGATTTCAGGGGGCTTGAAATCTTTTAAATGAGTGGGTGAACATGACTTGTGAATTTTGAGAGCTTTAAATTGCCCAGTGGTACCCATTGTAGTAAGGCCGCTGACATTAGTTGCTTAGAATTCTCCTTCAAAGGGTTTCACCAAACTCAATGTGGATGGTTGTTCACTTGGCAATCCTGGGATGGCTAGTAGGGTGATTCGGAATGTGCAAGGCAAGGTACTTGGGGTTTTGCCCATTGCTATGGCCAAGCGACAAATACCATTGCTGAATGTATAGCTTTTGTGGATGGTCTTCATCTTTGTCAACAGTTGTGACTGAGAGATGTGTTGGTTGAGTTGGACTCTAGTGTTGTGGTGGGTTGGTATAGCATAGGGACGTGTACATATTGGTATATGTGGGATTTTTGGGAGGAAGTACAATCTATTATTTCTTCTCGAAATGTTTTTTAAACATGTGTTTAGGGAAGCTAATATGGTTGCTGATTTTTTTATCAAAACATGGGGCGAGTGGCGTCACTTGGGATTTTGTTAGGGAGGAGTTTGGTCTGGGGAGACTTAAGGGTCTTATACATACAGATAGAATGGGTTTTGGTTATGTTAGATGTTAGGAGAATTGGGAGGTTTGTTGGGAATTTCTTTTTTGGGACTTATTTTATTGATGTAATTATGGCGATTCCTCTGCCTTAGTGAGGGTTTTTTTAATAAAATGTGGAGGTGCTGTTTTCCTTCAAAAAAAAAAAAAATTCACGTATTCACATACTCACATTTTCACAACAATATTCCCAAAAATTCACAACAATATCCAAACAAAGTTTAGAAATATACCTAGCAATATCTCTTTATAAATGACAAGCTTAAAAAATCCCAACAAATATTCATTCAAACAAAAAACACAATACTGTTGAGAATGTTTGTGAATAGTAGTGAAAAAATAATAATAGAATATTGAATAGTAGTAAAAAGTAGGTGAAAAGTAATGAATAGTAGTAAAAGTAGGTAAAAAGTAATAATAAAATAAAGAATGGTAGTGAGAGTGTTTGAGACTACTTGAAGTACTCTTATTAGCCTTTTCTCCCTATTAGGCACTGGTTGAATGCAAATGGAATGAATTGTCTTCAACCCGTGAGATTAAAGACATCCCAGACTTGTCTGGGGCGTCTTTATTTTTTTTCAAATTTTTTTTTACTTACGTCTAAATTACAAGAACGACAGTATTTTAATATGTCAATCGAGTTATTGTAGTGACATTTCAAATGAAAAGTCACTGCATCAAAATAGCGGTCCATTCGAACGTGACAATATACGTTCGCACGTTACGTAAACTTTTGGGTTCCCGCTGAAAGAACCGCCTAATTTTTAACACTCACAAACGTTTGAATGTACGATATTTCACATTCTAACATTAATAATTCCCACAACAAGCACAGATCACACGGATTAAGTTTGAACATATAATTCAAAACATTCGCACGTTTTGATGATGATTTCATAGTTGAGGTGACCCATAATTCACGCGGGAAAGATCCTGCCAATTTTTCATTCACGTTCACACATCTAGGTTTAACATTTGAACGTCAATGTGTGACGTTAGAACATTACGTTGTACATGTTCGAACATAAATATCTCAAGTTCTCTAACAATTAATGCCGGAAAAGATCCCGCCAAATTTTTAACCACGTTCAAATTTGTTATTCCACATTCGCATGTCACCACAAAATGCGCAAATGTAGATATGTATTGTTCGAACGTCATTCATATATTTATATATATATATATTTTTAAAAAATAGTGGTTTATATATTCATATATTTATATATTAGCTTATAATATGTTACTACATAACTCTAGTTGTTAATTACACTTTATTAATATATTAACAACACTAGACTAGTATATATAGTATATATACTATACTTGTGCAGATAATGTACTAGTGTAACATATATATATATATACTAGTACATAGTATTATTAGTATAACATATATTATTAGCTTAGAATATCGATGCTCCTATGCGCTAGCTCCTTTGCGCCATTGTCGTTGTTTCACTTTGCTCTTCTTTCTTTCTTTTTTTCGTAAATGTATACACCTGTTCGCCGTTGTCGTACAGCTTGTGCATAACTCTTGATCATTAATAAAACTGCCTTATATTTTGCTGTGCTAGGCTGCTTGTTTTTGGGTATACTTCTCCGATGTTTCCTTCTTCTCCTTTCCCTTTTTCTACGGTCGGCCTGAGGGATTTTGATGCATGAAATTATGGGGTTTACATTAGGTGGGGGGATTGTCTTCGTCCATGCTTTACGGTCCACCCCACCAGAGCCTTACCTATTCTTGACGTCCCCACTAGTCGAAGGCACTCTACTTATTTTGTCCTCATTCGCCCACGTTAGTAAGTTGTCCTCGTGGTGCCTTTAGCGATATTATTGACGAGGTCGATGAAAATCCTCCCTAAGAGTTAAATCGCGTTAGGGAGACTCCGATTGACATGGGGGTCGGGGTAAGTATCCAGGTGACCGGGAGGCCAGACATGCTCTCCGTTGCGGGAGGGACAAGGCAGCCTCTAACTCGACTCGTCCCTTTTGTCCCTATAGGAGGTAGGTTGTTCAGGTAGTTTAGGACTGGACCCGCTCCCCCCATTGGCATTGCGCATTTAATTCTTGACTGAAAAATAAGCAGACTATCATAACTTTATCCTTACATTCGTAAGAGTTAGACTTCGCAAATCTGGAACCTTTGGCCTATGACGCAATGTGCTTGTCGCTTTTTACCATGTTGTTGATGTCCATGTTCCTTGGTGCAGCATTCGGGCGGTTGAAGGACTCAGTCCGCACTCCATCGGGGAGAGGTCAAGATGCCTCAGGCCAACCTACCCCTTTAACCCCTGAGTAGGTAATTTGTTTGGGCGGCCATGAGGCTAGTTCATTCTTTATTGTGGTGGGAGTCGGGGTAAGTAGTTAGTGGGCCGAAAGGCTGGGCCTGCTCTCATCTGCGGGAGGGTCTGAGCGGCCTCTAGGGAAAATTGCCCCTGCTACCCGACTGGGAGGTAATTTGTTCCAGTAGTCTTGGACTGAACCCTCTCCCGCTCATTAACATCGCATAGTTTGCCATTCAGCTAAGCTACTCGTCCTTCGTGGTGGCGCACCCATTGCTTTGATGTTTTACCATTGGAGACTTTGTTCACGTCGGATAGTCGAAAGCCTAAGCCCGCATTCCATTAGGGAGAGGTCGGGATGCATCAAACTCTCCCCTTTGGTTTCTTGAGGAGGTAACTTCTTTGGACGGCTATGGGGCTGGTCTGCTCTTTCACTGCTCTAGTTGGGGTAAGTATTTGGGTAGCTGAAAGGCTGGACCTGCTCTCCACTGTGGGAGGGTTTGAGCGGCCTCTGGACCACTCTCCCCTTTCACCCCGCGAGGAGGTAGTATGTTTGAGTAGTTTGAGACTGAACCTGCTCTCGCTTGTTGACATTGCAGAAATAGGTAGATTCAGGTCAAGCTGGTGTCGAACCCACTCTTTGTTCGCAGTGGAGGTAGGGGTAAGTCTTTGGGCTACCGGGGGGCTGGACCCACACTCCTTCGTGGGAGGGGTAGAGCATCCTCTAGCGTGACTCACCACTTTAAATTCTGCAAGGAGGTAAGTTTTCAGGCAATTTGTAACTGGACCCGCTCTTGCATGTTGTAATAGGAAGGTAGGAGTCTTTACAATTATTTGCCTAAGACTGACCGCACTCAACCACATCACGAGGGTCTAAAAAAGCAGGAGATTACACTCATCCTTTAATTTTATGAAATTTAAACGGTAGTAGTCCTCTCTTCACATGATAAGGGTGAAGATAAGTTGTTGGGTAAATGGGAAGCGAGAACGCCCTCATAAAGAAAGGAATGAGAATAGCCTTGGGCACTAGTCCTCATTTTGGTCTCTGTAGAGATTCTGGTGAGGCAGTGAGACTAGACACCTCACCTTTCGGTTGATGTCAGCGGAAAGGTAAGTGATTAGAGGTGGCTGAGCTACTTTTCATTAAGCGGGAGGTAGGGAGTGATTCTAGAGGCTGTAGGGGTTGGAGGGAGAGAGGGGAGAGGACCTGCTCTCCATTGTGGGAGGGGTAGAGCTACCTTTGTCCTAGCTCTCCCCTTGATCTCGCACGAGGTACATTGTTCGGACAGTTTGAGACTGGACTCGCTTTTGCCTATTGATGCTCGTAATAAATGTAAGTCTTTGTCTTTGGACAGCCGAGTGCTGCCTCCGCACTCCGCCGTGGGAAGGATGAGGTAGCCTTTGCGTACAAATGCTTTTGGTACCCCGTGGGGGAGGTAACGTTTTTGGATAGCGATGTGGCTGGTCCACTCTTCGCTGCTATGGGGGTTAGGGTAAGTTGTTAGGGCTACCGAGGGGATAGGACCTGCTCTCCATCACAGGAGGGGTAGAGCGGCCTTCAGCCTAGCTCTCCCCTTGATCTCGCGAGAGGTACGCTGATCGGATAGTTTGAAACTGAACCCATTCTCGCCAGTTAGCATCATAGGGAAGGTAGGCATTAATTTGACGATGATTTTGTCATTGTTTTGTCAACGATGCAAAATTTGAAGTAGGTGTGGTGCACTATCCTGAAAAATCATGTGTTTCATTAAATAACAAGAATTTTCGGTATTCAAGTAGCTAATTACAAAATAAGGGGAGATGGAGCCTTGAGTGGGGAACTTTTGCCTGCTTTACCTTTGCCTCTGGAACAATGCACCCTCCCCCTCCCCCTCGAGCCCAGCAGAGCAAGTCATAGACTAAGGCTTGCTTGGGCTCCTTAAGCGGTGCATGCCCTACTATCTCCTGGAGGTGTCGATTGGGATGCCCCCACTATCTTTCTGCTTCAGTTCTTGGACGTACCATTCCTTCACCAGGACCTATTCGCCTCACATTTCTCCCACTCCTTGGGAAGTCTAGAATTTCATTTTGAAATGGTAGGTTGAGATAACTGCCCGCAAGTTGTTGAGGGTGGGCCTTCTGATGATGGCATTATAGTATGATGGGGTCCTCACCACTTGGAAGTCGACCATGATTGAGGTAGTGTGAGGGGTGCTACCTGCAAGGACCGACAACGCGATGGTTCCCAAGGATGAACCATATCCTCGGGGAAGCCCTACAGGGGCATGGAGGCTGGCTGCAGCTGGGCAGTGTCTATTCCCATCCTGGGGAAGGCTTCCCAAAGTAGGATGTTCATGGTGCTCCTGTTGTTGATAAGGATTCTTTGGGTGGTGAAGTTGGCAACCAACATGGTCACCACAAGTGCACCATCATGGTAGTACAGGACCTCTTCTCCGTCAGCCTCCCAAAAGGAGACGACCAAGGTCGGTTCGTCCCTTTGGTGCTTGGCGGGGTGGTACTCTGCCGAGTATACCTTGTGGTACCGAGCCTGCCTAGCATGTGCCTTTCCGCTAGAGGAGGTCGCGCCCTGCTTGCGAATCCTCCCCTATAGTCCTGATTTCCCCAAGTGGGGGCCCTCCCAGTGGGGGCCCTCCCAATGGTGGCTAGCGAGGGCGGCCTTACTTCGGCTCCCATACTGGTGGTCGTTGCGAGGGCTTTCTTCCCTTCTACATTGGTCAACCTAATCTGTGCTCCCCTCCCTCAACCTTCCCCTACTTTCCCGCTCCAGCCTTTGGGCGAGCGAGCAATGTTGCCTTGTTTGTTTTGCGTGTTCCCTCCTCCCTTGTTGGGAGAAGCAGTACTCGGTATTGTGCTAGGTGGAATTGTGGTAAGCACAGTAGCGGGGTTGATAAGTGTGATTTTTATGTGAATTTTATTATTCTTTTATTTACGAAAAGGGTTAGTTTTCCTTCAATTCTATTTATTTTATTTTAGTTTCTTGGATTTGAAAGGATGAGAAGATTTAGTGCGAAAGGAGAGCATTTTGGTATAGAAGAAGAGACTACAGATCAAGACCGACGAGAGGCGACGAGAACCTTCGCTAGCAGCGAAGGGTTGGCCTTGTAGATGGTAAACGTAGGTCGGTCAAAGCGGGGTCTTGGTCTCCTCATCTGGGCTTCCTCCCTTCTCTTGTCATGGGAGCTCTTTTCTGGCTTCTCGTGGACCTCAGCCTTGGCTGGGGCCTATGTCTTCCACTCCGCTCACTCTAGTTCCTTCTTCCTTGACTGCGTTCAGGCCTGAAGAATGTCTTCTGTGTTAATGAAGTTGTTGGCCTGGTCCATAAACTCTTGCAGCATTATAGGAGTCCTTCTCGCCAGCTTGGCTATGAATTGAGATCGTGGCCAGACCCTTCCCAGAAGCTCTACGGTTATCTTTTCTTCCTAGTCATCGATGGTCATGCACTCTTTGTTGAATCAGGACAAGTACGCCTTCAGACTTTCCTCCTCTCCTTGTTTAATGGTAAGGAGGTACATTGTTGGGCGTCGCCTTCTTCGACTTGACATGATCTGGGTCAAAATTAGTTGAGCTAGCTCACCAAAACTATCTATGAAATTGAGCGCCAGAGACCTGAACCATACTCGTGCTAGCCCCCTTAGGGTCAGCAGGAATGCCCTACATGTCACTTTCCCTGGAAGCCATGCAACGTTATGTGAGTCCTGAAAGTTTGCAGGTGCTCAAAGGGGTCCCTCCCCCCATTGTACATCTCCATGGTGGGGACCCTGAACTTCGGTGGCAAGGGCACAACCATCACTTCTTCTGTTTAAGGTAGACTAGTGCTTGTGAGCAGTTGGTTGACCGACGATGATGTGCCTACTTTCTTTGCAATCTCTTCATATTTTCCTTTAAGATTACGGAGCTCATCTTGCATGTTCTTCCTCTCTTCCTCCATGTTTGCACCAAGTCCCGCGTTTTAGGACTCCCCGTGCTCGCTATTACTGGGCTCAGCGTCTTCGTTTTGTCCTTGTTGAGGTTTCCTGAGCTCCTTATTCTTCTTATGAAGTTTTTTCACTTCATCGGATAACTTTGTGACCCAGTCCTTCGTAGCTTTCAGTCTCACCTCCATTGCAACTTCCTTTGTGTACCTCCTGAGTTGTCTGGAATGGGTTGTCACAGGCATACAAAGTACACACAAGATCTACGAAGGATCCCATAGATGGCACCACTGTTAACGTCATGTTTCGCACGCCTTTGAGTTAGGTTTCAATAACTCTAGTTTTCAAAGCTGGGCCTGCAAAAACAAAGAAGAAAGAAGCTAGGAGAAGGTGGCCTTGGGATGGGGTGTCTCTGATGCTAAAGTCAGTAGAGTGTTTTAGGAGTTTGTAAATAATGAGAGAATCTAGAGAGCTTTTCTCATACCTGGGGATTGTGCCTGTCCCTGTGGTACCTATGTCCTCACTATTGTTCCCTTTGTTAGGGTCCTTTAATGCGGCCTGCCTCTGCAATGGCATTATTAATGTGGCGTGTTGTTCGGATAGTGGTGCCATTAATGCAACGTGGTTCCCTAATTTACCTTACTCTGCTAGTGTCTTCGGTGGTTCGTCGATGTCACATTGTCAGAGAATCGAGGGTCCCCCTTGCTTCTCGCTTGTTCACTTGGGCAGGTACTCAAGGGATGGATGTTGTTCGAGGGTTCTCTTGGATGACGAGTCTCATCCCCTGCAGTCAGATCCCATATGGGGGTTACGTTCTGGGGAGTCCACTTGCGGGCCAGACCGAGGGCCTATTTGTTCTGGGCTAGGCCTTCTTTTCTCATTCTCTTAGTTGCTCCTCACAAGCCCATTAAAAGAGGGAAAAACCGCCTTACACATGCATTTGTATATAGTTGTCTATAATACCAAAAGTTATTTGTCTACGTAACAAGGAAAATATGGTTTGTTTTGAGGTAACCATAAATTCCCTAAAATAAGAATTATTTTTCTAAAAATGATCACTTTGTTTGCTTTATTTATTATTGACCTAGACTACCTAATAATTAAAAACTTTTACAAAAGATATATTAATAAAATTAAATATAACTTCATTAATTCTCTAAAATTTATAGTACTTAACTTAGTGATGCCCCGACCCCGCTTGGGGTTTGGCAGAAGGCCTTGACGTTAGGATGCGAAAAAGTTTAGGATGCAAGTCATAACTAAAGAGAAACATCACTACCTGAGAAATATACTAATTCATCAAAATAAGATCCATAAGTCACACCATTACCATCATAATTATAATATTATAGACCATATTTGTTCAATACAATAAACATCATAATATTTCAATAGAATAATATCTCAAATCAAGGACAAGCCCCCATACTAGTCCTCAGGCTGCACTTATTCCTCTTCCTTATAACCAACCTCGTTTCTTACATCTGCATCAAAACATGCATCTGCATCAAAACATATGGTTTTGAGAAGCGAAACATACTAAGGTGCTAGCCTCCGAGCAACTGATAATGTGAGTAAATCTCAATAAGTTATAACTCAAGACAACAATTGATAATGTGAGTAATGAAGATGAATATAAAAAAATGAACTTCAAAATAAATAGAAGGAAGATTAAACTTACTGAGGCACTAGCCTCTGAGCAAATAAAGTATTCATAAACCAAATAAAATTTATTGAGCATCCAACACCCAAATAATCACATAATTATTTATGCTAGACACAAAGTCCAATCAATAGCATGAAAATCATCTTACCAACAATTTCTATTTATTAAAGAGTGTACCATGATTTGCCCTTAGAATGGTCGTGGGTACAACCTAGCTCCCTCTGCCGCACCATCGATAACAACTGCGTGTACAACTTCATAACGAGCAATGCCTGGCTTCACGCTCTGTCCTTACCACAACATGCTATAGCTTTCACCAGCCAAGAGGCCACAATCTTGACTAGAGGAGTTACACTCGCTCGAGCCCATTGTCACCCGGTAACAACCAATGCGACATAACTCAATTATTAGATGCTTCTAAATAACCAGAGAAGCACCATTGAGATAATGCCTCATGTCGCCTTGGGGTCGTGATCCATTCACACATATACTAATGTTAAGCTAGGAAACTAGGTACTTTTTACAAAAGCATATCAACCTTTTAACAAAGCAAACTAGTAAATCATAGTGGGGTATTATGCATGCGGAAAATATAAAAAAAAATGAGAACGAAGACATAGTAGATCGTAACACGACATACTCATGGTCATTAACTAAAATTGTTAGCGTTGTCGTAGAGAAGAACCTACCTTAACAATGATTTCTCATTGAGGCGATCGTTGATGGTTTTTAGCATCCCTTGGTTGGATCAAGACTTTGTTGTCTACATGCATGATAGTGCAAGCTTAGTTGTGGAGTTAGGGTTTTTGCCTTCTCTTGAGGATTAGAGAAGAGGAGAGAGAGAGAGAGAGAGAGAGAGAGAGAGAGAGAGAGAGAGAGAGAGAGAGTGTGTGTGTGTGTGTGTGTGTGTCTGTTCACTAGATTTACAAAGATCTCAATGTGTAGGAGTGAAAATCATCAATATGAAGTTTTTTATATTGAGCAATCTGCCTTTCACGAGCTTCACAGTTCTCGATGTCGGTTGGCTGGTAAACTGGCGATCATATCCAAGTGTACATCGGATGGAAGGGGTGATAGAGATAGAATGGATGCTCTCTACATGCTTCAAAAACTCGGGTAAAGAAATGGTAAGCTTAGTCTACCGCTTATGAATATTGCCAACATGGTGAAACGCTTCTACGCATGGTAGGGCGCATGGTGTCTTGAGTCTATGACCCTCTTATCCTACGCATGTCTTTTGTAGAAAACATTATTGTTTGGGTCTGAAATCTTCATGAGGGCACCCACTTGTTCTCTGAAAATTCCTAAGCTCCTATCAATCATGCTCCACTTTGAACTTTGCATCTTAGCCCAGACTTTGGGGTGAGGACCACGTCCTAGTGTTTTACGTTCTATTCTGGTCTCACTCGTGGTATAAGTTTTGAACTCCAATTGTAGCGCCCTGTCCCTCGGGGAAAGACCTATCGAGGATCTGTGGTGCCAAGGGTGCCAGCCATGTGGCGACACTCATGGTTTGAGTTGGGTTAGGCGTGTAATGTTCACTAGGAAGTGCATGTGTAACATAGTGAATGTTGCACGTGTAATAGGAAAGATATATGGTTCACAACGAAAAAAGTAAATGTTTAGCCTAAAGGCTAATTGTTACAGTACCAAAAGCTTAATAAAACTAGTGAATGTATTATGAAAATATCCACATTACACTTCATTTCTCAAATAATTATACACATGTCCAGCTTTTTTATTCATACACCCCAAATAAGGTCGATTGAACACGTTTGGTCGCCTAACTACTATTTACAAATATAGCTTCTAGAGACAGACAAATCCTACCAAGGAAAATTGGTCTACACACCTACTGCTTGGGTTGGGTTGTCTCTTCCTCCTTGGGTATCACTTCTGGGTCTATTTTTGCATCAAAATCTATGGTTCCCACATCGAAACCATAGATAGGTTAGGTAGTTATGACTAGATAGCTAATGAGAACCAATGCTCATGAATATGCAATGAACAGTTTCATGTATAAAAGGAGTGAGCACATGTATTACTGCATAGTGATAAATCACCCTCTCAAGAAAAGAATACATGTATGCATAAAAATGGCGATGAATCACACTTTGAGGAATTACCCTGTATGCAAAACTCAATATATGTATAGTTGTACATGTCTACGAGGCGAGGAATCATGGTCTTCTCTAGCACGTAAAACATGTAACACTAACCACATAGCAGTTCACAATTATCGCATACATATTCATCACACAAACATTTGTCTCTTGATGGACCAACAGGGGGTGAGCCACCCCATCATTTGAAATCGGAGAATCTCTCCCACTCGGCCAACATGGAGCAAGTAAACTTGTCTGTGCCCAACAAAGGTCGGCACTCACACAAAGGTATACATGTTGCACCAAGGAATGTCTACTTGGCCAAGCAACTCGAAGATAATGTTCGCATACAAATATATCTGCAAGTGCACAGAATCATAACAAGTAGTAGAGTGTTTTAAAGAAAATGGATATTGAACCCACAAGGAATAATTATGCTATTGAGTATTGAAATTGACTAAATTAATTATTATTTGGAAAATCGAAAAATGAAGAATGGTTTATTAAACTGGAGAAAATAACATTAAAATTGAGATTTTAAAAATAATAAGAATAGATCTAGAGCATTTAACTTCACCTAGCAAATCCCACACAATTTATTCTTCCTTATTATAGAATCCCACTTATCCCAAGTTGATGATAAAAATTCCTCAACTATTCAATATTTTCTCTCGAACAATATCCAAAATATTTCCAACCAATAACTCCATATCTCTATGTGAATTTAACTAATTTGAGACTCATTAAGTTCTTTGAATTTTTCTTGAAAATTACACTAATTGCGGTAAAGTATCTTTGCTTTCGCTCAACTAATGGTGTTTAATCCTAAAGCTTTGATGACAAACACCTCTCGGTGTCATTGCAATCCAAAAGAGTGAACAATAGATAGCTGAAAAATTATAAGCATTAAGAACATGTAATAAATACTATATCATGAAAATATTGAAAATAAAATAACTTAGAATATAAATTGTGTGTTCAATACTAAGCTACATCAAAACTCCAGAAACTAGAATTAGTTCATAATGAAATTGAAAAGAAAAATAATAAAACTGGTATTTTTCATTGAAGTCTGTTGATGAAGCATGCAGCTCTTGCCTTTGCCCTCTAGTTCCACCTTCTCGAAATAACACTTAAAGAATAAATACTGGAACTCTAAATCAGACTCAGACTCCAAAACATAAAAACTTTCGACTCCGATTCTGAACTCTCCTTTATTCATTCCACAAGTTGAGATTAAAGAGATGTTGAAATTCAAATCTAGAAACAAGATAACTGCAGCTACAATCTACCCTAAAGATCTGGAAATTAGTTTCTGAAGATACATGTTAACATAAAAAGAATTATCCCAAGAATAACAGAATTATCTAAAATATAAGATTCAGTGATATATGGCTTGAATCGCGGAGTTCAGGAGGATTTGGTGGTCAGCAACCTATTGATCCCGGTAGGGAGGAATTATCCCAGGGGGTAGATGCCGTGTGCGCTGAATATAACTGGGTGGAGGTCACAAATGAACAGGCGTGGAGGTCAAAAAGACCACACGGCCCTCTCCTCACCTACCGAGTGTAAAGTCTCCCGACCGGGATGAAGACTCCTCTCGCATTTCCTAGTTGTTGCTCACGATGTCGTTTAGGTTGGTCTTTTAAGTTGGTCATTTAGACTAGTCGCGCAATCTTACCGCCCAGAGCCTTGTCGCCAAATTTTCGCGCCTTCTGGTCGCGAGTTTCCTCGCCTACCTAGAGGTAAGTTGTGATGCCCCCAAATTCCGCTTGGGATCGGACGGACATTTGAAGCGTCGAGACATGCAACACAAGGTTACTTGCCCCCATTCATGACATATAAGATGCAATATTCTTAACATGCATCTAGTATTATGCAATATTCGCAGTGGATAATAAATTTACTTTTTTTTCTTTAGCAATACTATGCATCAAACTAAAATATCTCAAATACTTAAAACATACTTCATACTTAACCACATACTAAGTAACTAAGATCACAATAATAGTCCATATGGTTGTGATCAAAAGAGTGCTGGAGATTGAACTCCACAAATACAAGTAGTAATCTGAGGTAACTACTGTACTACCATCTATGTCGCACCGTCGCTTAGTCGACCGTTTCTAGTAGGTCGATTCTCGGTTCTCCTTCAGATCCTATAACAGAATCTACCATTCGGGGGGAATGGTAGTTGGGACTACCACAGTGAGATTTGATTACAAATCTCAGCAAGTTAATAGAAAACTTCTACACAAGTTAATGATGCATGCATGGCAGTAAAAGCATGAATGCATAATCAAATCATAAGTAATCATAGCATAACTTGACATACAACATAACATAACTGGCATAACTTAAACTGAAACTGAAGCTTAGCATGAACGTGACTTGAAACATAACATGAACTTAAAACATAGCAGGAACGTGAACTTGAAACATAACATGGACTTGAAACATAACATGAACGTGAACATGCATAATTTGAACATGAACTTGAGCATAACATAACATAAATGTGAACTTGGAACATAACGTAAACGTGAACATAACATAACATGAACTTGAAACATATTCTTGTCTCATGGTATTACCATGATTGTGTGAACGTAAACTTGAACATAACATAACATGAAACATGACTTGACTGTGAAATGCATGAACTTGGAATCTTATTCAATAGACGTAATCATTAAAGTGACCATATGGGTGCTACACAGGTCCCCTTGAGCCGTGTGTCCCTGCCGATTACCGCATCACATCACAGGTTTCTATACCAGCTGTGAGTGGGTTAATACGTACTCCATAGTTGTTGTGGCCCCATGTATTCTACGTGTTACAATTGTTGTGTCTCACGTAGTGTATGCTCCACAGTTGTTGTGGCCCATACTTTATGCTCCACAGTTGTTGTGGCCCTATGACATATTTGTTTGTGCCACACTTGTTGTGGACACACGTAACATAAAGTGTGGCTCCATTAGCGTTAGTGCCTGGCGCGCTCTGCTGACCAGCTAATTAGGCCCCATTCACAACCTGTTGACTGTAATTCGTCAACCCAGGAAATTTCACACCTATTTAGACACTCCAGCATGAACAAAGGAGTTCCACTAGGATATTATCCCATCTTAGCGCTTAGGGTCATGATTGACATGAATGACTTAACTGGCATACATGACATTTCGTAACGTGACGTAACATGAACGTGACATAAAAGACAGAAGTCCTGACGTAGCATAACGTGCATGAACATAAGATGACATACATGACATACTACAAGACATAAATGTAACAAAGAACATTTCATAACATGGCATACATGTAACATGCAACATTTCATAACATGGCATACCATATAACAGACAACATTTCTTAACATGGCGTAACATGTGACAGTGAATATTACGTGACATGAAATACATGTAACAGATGGCATAATTAACTTAACATGACATACTTGCAATGTATAGCAATACGTGACAAAATATCTTGTGTAACAGATGAATAATTCATGACAGAATAAATTCTGTGTAACAGATAAATATGTAATGACTTGGCATGGCACATATGATACTAACAACATACAAACATAAATTGTAGTTTCCTTACTCATCACCCATACACATTAAACTGATAGAAAGTTGAAAGCTAACTTACCTCGATCGTCGCGTTCTACTAGAATAAAGCGCTAAACACGAGGAACTGTAGGAGGGTATTCTAAAAGTTAGAAATTAATTACTAACAATTAGAAATGTGAAAATAGACAACTTAGAGTAAAATTACTATTTTACCCTCTACATGTGGGCAAACGACCATTTTACCCCTAACTTAAGGATTTGACATCCTAATTCCAAAAATTATCAAAATTTACATTCCTCATGTAAATTTTGTCCCAAACTCAAATATCAACTCAGAAAAATTTAAAACCAATCACAACTATGAAAAACTCACTATGGCCGAAACCTACATAGGCCATTTGTCTTGATTTTGGTTGCAATTCTTTCAAGTTTCAAAACTCACGAATAAACCAAAATCTTGTAACAAAGATCTTCCTATCCTAAGTTTAAAAACACACTTAAAAAGTATCCATTAAGAAAAGCTAGTTATCAACACCAAACGTTTTGTAAAAAGACCCAAACTTTTTAACAAAAAGTAACCCTTAAATCACAAGTTTTGACTTTAATAAAAACATCTCCAAGAATTCCAAAAAATCAAATCTTACTTCAAACATATTCATAACATCATCCTTAGATCAAACATGCTTTAAATCATCAAACAAAACTCACCAAAAATCACAAAACAACACTTGGAGTTTTTGGTTTTAAGCTTAGTCCAAAACAGAAACTGTTTTCCCAACTAACTTTGATCCATCTCTTGATCCATAGCTTAAAGACATGTGATCTTCAAACTAACACATCACATGGTTTATAAATATGTCCTAAAGAGGATCCAACTATCAAACTTAAAATCACATGGCTAAAATCTAATAAAACATGGATCTAACTCAAAAACATCAAATTTTAGGCCTAACCGAAATCCTCTTGCATAGAAAATCATATCTTTAAAACTAATACTAAATATCTTCGAAATAACATCCTAACATGTATATAAGAGGCTTTGGATCATCATATAAAAATATCAAAACCCTTGGAATAAGATTAGAGCACGAAATATTCAAACTTTCACAAAACATAAACTGTTTTTCCACTTCCAGTTTTCAAGTTTCTAAGTCTAAGAAAATCTATCATCAAAAGCTTTATTCATGCAACAAAACCTCAATTACCATTCATAAACACATGTTAACAACACTCCATAAAATTTTTGGACCAAGATATGTCCATTAGCTTGGTCAAAACTTCCAAAACATAACATACTCTCCAGTTTCACGCCCAGAATGACCTTTCCATGGTTAAAAATACTGTTGACTGAACAAATGAGAATGGAATGAGACGAGTAAGATATCCACGGAAACTAAACTCAAAGAAGAACAACTTATGTGAAGGAATAATCTTGGGAAAATACTTACAAAGGGTCTAAAATGGACACGGAAAATGTCCCAGAGATTTGTTCGAGAGAGCTCTTTTGGGTTTCTCTCTAAGAAAGAGGAAAAGAAGTGATAAGATGGAATGAAAAGAGGCTTGCACGAATATAGACTCCTGGAGGGGGAAGTTATGGGCTGGAATGACCCTTGATTGGAGGTGGCTATGTGACATAAAGTGGAGAATAGTGAGGGGCAAAGACTGCTTGCAGCAGCTGTGAAAGATGGAGGTTGATGGAGTGGATTTCTCCTTCACATCAAGGCACTATTGGGTGCAGCCAATGGCAGTGGATGGTCTGCCATGTGGGGGAGGAAAGTTCTCCAAGAAACTTTGCCAAGGTGGCCAATTTCGTGGGCCTTGGTGGGCCCCAACCAAGTGAGCTTCAATTTGGGGTTTAAAGGGGGTTTGGTTAGAGTTTGAGATGCTATTAAGCCCAAAACTAATTTTTCTTGGCCCAATCAAATTTCCAAGGTTTAAAAGGTTGAATAATGATATCATAACAATGATTTGATTAATTAATAGCATGTAGAAGTGATTTAATCAAGTGATTAAACACAATGCTAGAAATCGGATTAAAAATGGTTTGAAGGCCAACTTTAGGGTTTGGAAAAACCGTTTAGGGTTTTGGTTTCAACCAAGCTTTTGGGGTTTCAATTGGATTCCAACCATTTAGGGTTTTGCTAGTGTTGAAACCCTCTTTGGTCTGGCACAATTTAGTTGATCAGATGAAATAGAGTTTTGCTTAGGTGGCATGATCTCACACATTGACTTCTTTCACAAATCCATCTAATGGTTCCTCATGGTGCCAAGTGTCTAATACTATTCACTATGTGTGGCTACGATCTTGCCAAGTGTCCAAATAAAACTCCTCCAACCTAATTTGGACATTTAACACTGTTATTTTGAAAACACTGCACTTGGTGCGCTTATCGAGGTTACTATTCACTCCAAAAAAATGCATAATAAACTTAGTACTAAAAAATTCTAAATATTCATATTAACCTATAGTGAAAATCGTTTACCGAAATTCAACTCCGAAGTGCCCCTAAAAATAAATTTCACAATTTCCAACAGACGTTTCGTCCGAAATTATGAAAAATAGTTATTGCGCCATAAAATCCAAAATAATCAATTGAGTCTAATGGCATAAACCAAAACACAATTTGATACTTCTAACTATTTCAAATAATTAAACTCATAAATCTAGCACCATAGTGAGTGATAACACTGATTATGATGATAGAGTAAAACTTAAGTGATTGGTCGATTCGTAAAAACTTATGGATTTTTCATGAGATTCCTAAAGTCAATAGAAATTCCACCAATGAATTTCTAGCGGGCTGTTACATAAGTCTTCTCGCCTTAGGGCGAGAGAAATCTCTTTGCTGCTCAAGGGACAAGGCTCCTCTCCCAAATCTTATCGGCTCTCTTCAGGTCTCGCTGTCTCTCATCAGTCTTTAATCCGCAGTCTCTTTTTTTGTACCAAAATGCTCTCATTTTGCATAAATTTTCTCATTCCTTCAAATCCAAGAAAATGAATAAAAATATGTTGAAATAAAATAAAATCAATAGTATTGAAGGGAAAATGACACTTTTCATAAATAAAAGAGTGATAAAAATCAAATAAAAATAATACTTATCAAATACTCCCAAATTTAAGTTTTGCTTGCCCACAAGCAAAGAAGAAAGAAAGACAATCAAAATAAGCATTGGTTTGATTCACAAAATTTATTGCGTCTAAGATTGTCTAAAGGCCATAATTCAAAGGAATCATTCAAGATTCAAGTCCAAAAGTTAATTTAAATCCCAATTCCACCGCATTATCCATCCCCACATTCAGGCATACCCATCATTCTCACTCCATCATTAGTTTCCTAAATAGTTTTATGCAAGCAATTAAATCAATAATGGATCTCTAAAAACTCCATAGGCTTTCTTTTCAAATCACTCTCCACTAATCTAGAACAAAAACTATCACTAGGGATTAATAAGTCTTTATTAAGTTTGTAATGTAAGGCTAGGGTGAGGGCTACAAAGAAAATGTCGGATTCAAACAAAGCAAGAGAACTTAAGTTTGAACATCAACAGAATAAATAGAGCATTCTTACTTCTAATACAAACATCTATTCTCAATCATTGTGAATCTCTCAATATACCTCTTTTATTTCACTTTCAAGTATCTCTATCTTTACTCTTATATTCAGCAGATTGGATTTTATTTTATTTTTATAGAAAATATTCCATACCTTTTTGACTACCTTTGTGGATGACTCTCGTCGGCCTTTTCTTGTTGACCACACAGTAGACGAGTTGACTTTTCATACCTACAAACTTATGATTTTGATAATATTGTTATAATTACTTTACTTGTAGACCTTCTACCTCTCTTGCCTTTCATGCTCTTGTGAGTCTGTGACTTTGTGTAAACTTATTCTCACTTCTAACACAAACATCTATTCTCAATCATTGTAAATCTCTCAACATACCTCTCTTTATTGCACTTTCAAGTATCTCTATCTTTACCCCTCTATTTGGTAGATCAATTTTTTTTTTTTTAGAAAATATTCCATACCTTTTCGACTACCTTTGTGGATGACTCTCGTCGGCCTTTTCTTGTTGGCCACACAGTAGACGAGTTGATTTTTCACACCCCCAAACTTATCATTTTGATAATATTACTATAATTACTTTACTTGTAGACCTTCTATCTCTCTTGCCTTTCATGCTATTGCTAGTCTGTGGCTTTGTGTAAATTTATTCTCTTGACAGGTAAGGATATCAGTGTTTAAGCTGAAATAGGGTAGGGAATATGAGGTTTACATGAAAGAAAAATATAAGGCCAAAATATATTTCAATAAAGCTCAAAGGGGCAATTAGAGGTAAAGATAATAAACAGATAAGCTTGAAAGGCTCAATGGGTCCAAAGAATGCCTTAATCATTTCCCCAGTAATATTTTGTCTAGGATTTCACCTCGAGTGTAATGAAACAAGTTTTTTAGAGTAAGTTGAGACCATACAAATTCACAAAATTCACATACAATTTCTCTAGGTACTCAAAACAATTAATCATCATAAGAGGCATTTATTGAACATAGGAAATATCAAATTAAGTAAGATCAAGTAAAAAATTAACAACTAGACTCAAGAAATGAGAATTTTTCCTAAAAATTATTCTCCTAAAAATTATAATAAATTTCAATCATATTCTTATCAATGGCTTTTTTTCATTCATCATACCATACGGATATTGAACCCATAGAGAATAACTATGCTATTGAGTATTAAAATTGACTAAATTAATTACTATTTGGAAAACTGAAGTTTGAAGAATGATTTATTAAACTGAAGAAAAGAACATTAAAATTGATATTTTAAAAATAATAAGAATAGATCTAGAGCATTTGACTTCACCTAGCAAATCCCACACAATTTATTCTTCCTTGTTATAGAATCCCAATTATCCCAAGATGATGATGATAAAAATCCCTTAATTATTCAATATTTTCTCTCGATCAATATAAAAAATATCTCCAATTAATAACTCAAAATCTCTATGTGAATTTAACTAATTGGATACTCATTAAGTTCTTTGGATTTTTCTTCAAAATCACACTAGTCACAGTAAAGCATGTCTATTTTCGCTCAACTAATGGTGTTTAATCCTAGAGTTTTAATCACAAATTACCTCTCGATCTCATTGCAATCCAAAAGATAAAACAATAGTTAGCTAGAAAATTGTAAGAATTAAGAACAAGGAATAAACACTCAATCATGGAAATATTGAAAATAAAATAACTTGGAATATAAACTGTGTTCAATGTTAAGCTACATCAAAGCTCTAGAAAATAGAATTAGTTCATAATGGAATTGTAAAGAAAAATAATAAAACTGGTGCTCTTCGTTAAAGTCAGTTGATGAAGCATGCGGCTCTCACCTCTACCCTCCAGTTCAGCCTTCTCGAAAGAACACTTAAAGAATAAATTATGGAACTCTAAACTCAGACTCAGACTCTAAAGCATAAAAACTCCTGACTTCAATTCCGAACTCTCTTCAATTCATCCCACAAGTCGAAATTAAATAGATGTTGAAATTCAAATTTGAAAACAAGATAACTGCGGCTACAATCTAGCCTGAAGATTTGGAAATTGGTTTCTAAAGATAAATGTTAACATAAAAAGAATTATCCCAAGAATAATGGGATTATCTAAAAATGGAAGATTCAGTGATATGTGACTTGAATTGCAATGTTCGGGAGGATTTGGTCACGAACAGATTGATTGCGAAACTTGAATTTGGTGGTCAGCAACCGATTGATCCTGATCGGGAGGAATTATCCCACCGGGTAGATGCCCTGTGCGCTGAATATAACTGGCGTGGAGGTCACAAATGAACGGAGATGGAGGTCAGAAAGACCACACGACCCTCTCCTCGCCTACCGAGTGGATAGACTCCCGACGGGGATGAAAGACTCCTCTCGCCTTTTCTAGTTGTTGCCCACGATGTTGTTTAGGTTGGTATTTTAAGTTGGTCATTTAGACTAGTCGCCCAATCTAACTACCTAGAGCCTTGTTGCCAAATCTTCTGGTTGTGCCTTTTGCTCATGAGTTTCCTTACCTACTGAGAGGTAAGTGATCTCGCCTTTGGGCGAGAGAAATCTCTTTGCTGCCCACGGGACAACGCTCCTAGCCCGAATCTCATCGGCTCTCTTTAGATCTCGCTGCCTCTCATCGGTCTGGATTCGTAGTCACTTTTGTTTTACTAAAATGCTCTCCTTTTGCACTAAATCTTCTTGTTGCTTCAAATCCAAGAAAATTAATAAAAATATGTAGAAATAAAATAAAATCAATAGTATTGAAAAGAAAATGTCACTTTTCATAAATAAAAGAGTGATAAAAATCACATAAAAATAACACTTATCAAATACCCCCAAACTTGAGCTTTGCTCGCCCTCAAGCAAAGAAGAAAGAAAGGCAATTAAAACAGGCATTGGTTTGATTCACAAAATTTATTACTTTAAAGATTGTCTAAAGGCTATAATTCAAAGGAGTCATTCAAGATCAATCAAGTCCAAAAGTTATTTCAAAACTCAATTCCATCACATTATCCATCCCCACATTCATGAATACCCATCATTCTCACTTTATCATTAGCTCCCCCGGATAGTTTTATGCAAACAAGTAAATCAATAATGAATCTCTAAAAACTCCATAGGGGTGAGGCCAACACAATATCGCCCCTCCCCAATCATTCACGAGGACTCTCTCTACTCGTATGAAGCTCATGGTGAAATATCATAGGATTGGTTTGGGGAATTCTCTATCCCGTTCTCATGATGATCAACACAAGATATAATTACTCACACAAGATATAGATACTCACACAGAGATAGAATCGAAAACAAAGGCATTCAAATCTCAGAAAGCACGAAGTAAAAATATTCGTATCCATAATGGCGAAAATATTTATTATTTCATGATTAGAAAGTATGGATATGCTAAAATTCCATAACATCCTCACACAAGATTCACCTCTATTCCTCGGTACTGTCTGAGAAGCTAACTTACCTCACTATCTTAGAATTATAACAGTGTTGCACTGCTCATTTCTTTGTCTCATATGAAGTCACTTGCTTCCTTTGAAGAATCTGACTCCAAGGGCTCTCAGGTGTTTACAATCTCAAAAGTGAGATTTTGACTTTTGTGTTAAGCCATTTATAGCACAAACTTTTCAGGTGTCCTTCTGACTCTAGATGTGATTAAGTATAATTCCTTTAGTCTCGCAGAATGACAGAGAAAAGCTGGCAAGGCATGGTCCACACGTCTTTATGACCTACCTTATATCCAATCCTCTCTCTCTCTCTCTCTCTCTCTCTCTCATATTGAGGGTCTCCCACGTGGCGTTAGACCAAACATCTGGACTCAGACGATATGATCTGCCAAGTCATAGTCCTTTCAGCAGACTCATTCTAGATGTGACTCTTTAGATGGAGTGCGGGCTTCTGAGTACGGCACTGCCACCTACTAAGCATTTATGTGTAGTCTCGGAAAGCTCGTACGTGTTAGCAACGGTTTTTTCCTCGACCATTGCTTGCCTTGAGCTCATTCTTCACATTTGTACGTTAAGCAACTTTTCATAACTAGGTACCGCTTTAGCTCTCTGGCCTTGCCTAGGTGCTTGCTCACCCTTCCATTGGACATGCTGCACTTTGCGAACCACCAGTGCCTTGTTTCCATCCTAAATCAAAGAATGATCATCTTTGCCTTCCACTCAACAAGGAAATGTTCTCTTATTCACCTTCCTTTCTGCTCCTGGATGGTGGTCTGCCCTCTCTTGCTAGCAAGGTCCTCAAACCAGATCACTTACCCTTGGCTTGCCCTGATATCTTTGCTTGCTTCCATACTTGTGTGAAATCACCACTTGTCCCAAAAGTTTAAACTGATGGGAAGAGGTAGATTTTATTATTTATTTTATATCTTAACACTCTCACTTACTTGTGGGCCAGACTTCCCCTCAATGAGTAGGCCCAACAAGTGAAATATTTAATTAAATGATGTAGAGTGTAGAGTCAGGTTTGAACTTAGGACTTTTGCTCTGATACTATATGAAATCATTACTTATCCCAAAAGCTTAAGCTGATGAGAAGAGATAAATTTTAATATTTATTTTATATCTTAACAACTTGAACACCTTGCACACTGCTTGTTTAACCTTTCCTCACCCGGTAGTAATTCACACACCCTTTGCTCGCCTTGACTTTGCTCACCCAAATGTGATACTTAACCTCACTCGCTTGTTACTCCTTTCCATATCCATGGCCTGCCTGAGGTTGTGCTGGCCTAGGTCTTGCTCGTATTAAGCTTTTTGCTAGCCTTGCAGCTTGCTCAACAGGGCCTTTCCTTGCTCCCAAAATGACGAATCTTTTACTAATTAGACTTATTTTGCCCACACAGGAAGAGTTTCATCCTTCGAAGGGTGCGGCCTGGCCAAAGCATATTAAATATCACGAAACATCAAGGTGTTAGAAAAATTAATACCTTCGATCACAGAATGACATTAAGTACGTACCCTTGCAAGATGGAAAAATATTGTAACGTACCCTGCGCATATTTTAAACGACAAAAAAGAAAAAAGTTCCTCATGTGTAACTTGTTATAGTGGAGATAATAATACATAATTAATGATGGTTATTACAATGAAAGTGTAATAATTCACATAAATTATGGATTACTAGATCATCTCTAGATAGTAGTTTAAGATCGTAATTTTAAAGGGGGATAATTTACAATTGAAGACATTATTTATGAAATCATCATTTGCCCCTAAAGTTTAAACTGATTAGCAGATATAGATTTAATTACTTTTATTTTCAACACTTTCTCTTATGTGTGGGTCAGACTTCCGACAATAAGTGGGCTCAAAACATGAAATATTTAATTAATATGATGGATTGCAAAGCCAAAGCTTGAACTCAGAACTTCTGCTTTGATCCCTTATGAAATCAACATTTATCTCAAAAGATTAAAATGATTAAAAGAGAGATTTAATTACTTATATTATACCTTTAATAAGTAAACACCTTACATGTGGCCAAGATGCATTAACAACATCTACAAATTGTAAGTTTTCATATCTTGACGTACTATCTTTTCCTAATGATAATATATATTTAGACATGCTGATGTTGGACTAGATGTCGCCTCACTCCTTTCATATATTATCTTTTGATATTTTATGTGCTCTCCATGGAAAATCGATGTGGACGATCGTGACACACATAATGTATTGAAGGGTGTACTAAATCCCGGCCAGCTTTTCACTGCTTCAAGTATGTTGGAATATACAAGAGCAAATTGAATCATTAGAATTAAAGTCACGGGAAGCCAAACTCAGAAGAGATGAAGAAATTGTTAAGTCAGTTACAGTTAGTTAAAGTTAGTTGAAAACAGTTAGTTAAAGTTAGTTGAGATCAGATGGCTTACATTGCCAATTACTGCATATAAATAGTAGTCATGTACAGCACCAAAGATTAAGAAAAATCAATACATTGTAATGAGAAATCACATTGATTATCTCTGAATTCTTTCTCTAGTTCTCAAGTTCTCTGTTTCTCTGTTTCTATTTTTACATAAATTTACAAAGTATGAAAACTCAAACCTCTATCTTTGACATATCTTTCCTTTTCTACAGCATTCCCAAGTGATTTAAACATTCTGATAAGAACGTAGCTTTCAGAAATTAACATTATCGGTGGATTAGTGAGAGGGTGTCTTGGGAGTTGATCAACAATAGATTTGGGAGAAAATCTGTAATATTATTTAGAGTAGAGGGACCCAATTAAATCAAACAGGAATACCTATATATATATATTATGTATATAGATCAGCAGCTATATATATATTGTACGAACGACAGACTAGAGTTCCCTTTTTGAATGCTAATTTAAGTGCAGCTGCTCAGTGCTGTTGACTGAACTTTACATTTATATCATTTTCTTCATTAAACTCGTGCGATCGATGCAGTGATATGGATGCTTCCATCCAAAGGTACAGTAGAGAACTGTACAAATGGTCATTAGTTTATTTTCCCTTTTGGAGCTGTTTCATTCGCAGTTAAACATGTGGTTCCAAATGATTTTTTATGGCTTTCTTGTTAGGGTGGAAACTTAAAAAGGAGTATCACAACCACAAGAGAACCAAATACTTGAATGCACGAGATGGTTTCCCTTCATGCCTATTTATAGGCATTGGTGAGCCTTTCATGGAGTGGTGCAACATTTGGTAGACTTGCAACCTTTCCAAGAGTTGCAAGTCAAACCACAAGCCATCACCACCCTGCATTTAGTCTGCATTTATACATGTCAAGCTTAGTACACGTGTAGGAAGGTTGTGTGTGAAATAAGTCAAACCCATGCTCTCTTACGAGGCCTTACCCCTCTTACAAACACCATGCATGCCCTGCCACCTACAACCCATGTACCAAACTGACCAGCCCCTGCCCACACTTTGAATTTCATTTCACTAGTCGCCCCGCAAGTATAATTTTGCAAGTTTACACACACAAGTATAATTTTGCAAACAACCTATCCAAAGCCATACTTAGCATGCCCTGCACGGTCCCAAGCCATGCCCTCGTACCGAAATTGTTCAGTCAAAGCCCTCTTATTTCTCTCATTCAATCCGCACCTCACTTAGTTTTTTATTTGTTTTACTTTTTCTTACACAAGCTTAACACTTAATCAATACCACAAGCCATCAGCCCCTCATCTCTAGTCCCTTTTATTTCCCACGTCCACATTTCACTCCCTCTCATTTGGTCTTCTTCACTTACACAAGCTAAACACTTCAAGCTTTTCACTAAGTAGAAACCGAGTGTGAGAGAGAGGGTAGAAGAGAGCAAGTTTTTCTCCTAGTGCAAATTTCTGTAAGCACTTTTCATCATCTATTTCTCTTCTATTTTTGGTAATCAAGCTAAGAACATGTTAGCATGTATCTTTAATATCAATTAGTATCAATTAGTATCTTTCATACAAGTGTTGATAACTTGAGTTTGTGAGTTGTAAATATTGAAGTTGTAGGATCGGTATTGTGAGTATAGTCTCTGTTTAGGCTTATAAAATGTGTATGTGTTTAGTTGTATAATAAACCTTAAGATTTAAGATATTAGAAGTTGATTGTAGCACAATGTTAGTTGCATATCTCGATTGGACTTTGGTTTATGTATATGACATTTTTATATGTGGATCTCTTGGACTTGTGTGGTTTTATTGTCTTGGGACTTTCAGGAATTGTTATATGACAAGAGTATTCTTGGAATGATGTTCTTAAGTATAAATCTTTACTTGATGTTGCTTCCTTCCAATCCAAAAATTTTATGATTTGAATGATGGAAATAACTTATGTTTGAGCTTGCAACAAGAGTATATTCCATGGTTATGAGTTTATATTTGAGGATCATAAAGATAGAGATTAGTATGCAAAATTGTGCTATGCTCATCTCTCGGCCAAGACTAGTTTTAACACTTGTTAGATTAATTCTTGGACACGTGTATACCGAAACTTTTGGCTTACTTTGTAGTGCTAAGTTGTAATACCCAAGGGGAACAAAAAATGCAATGATGAGTCATGGTTTTGAGGAAATTGATAAAGTTTGTTCTAATTGTGGTTTTATTGAAATTTAAACATTTTGAAGTGAGATTAGCAAGTAAACATGTTCATGAAGATATTTTTTGTAGTTTTGACTGAGAGTTTCGGTGTATGGCTTTCAAGCATGGGTTTAGGCTTGGATCTCGTATAGTGAAATGTGCCAATTAGAAATTTCATATTTTTGGGGTTTGCTTGAATTGGTTTTGTGATAATCATATTTTAAGGCTAGAAATAGATTTAGAATAGAGTTGCATGTAAGTTTATGAATCTTGGTAATTTTTGGGGGGTCAAAATGCAATTTCCAAAAGTTTAGGGGTCAAATTGTAATTTTTGGAATTGAAGGGGGCTGTTTTGAAAATTGCTGTTTGTTGAAGTTTAGAAGTGGATGGTGAGTTATTATGGTGTATTAAGTGGACCCTAATCTTAGTGTGTCTTTATTTCAGCTGTGAAAACTCTTTTGTGCTAAAAGCAGTCTGTAAGTTACGTTCTAACTTATTCTCGGTTTATTTTAGTGTGTTCAATGATAAATGTCATGTTAGTAATCTACGTTTTTATTCGGAGTTTCCATTAACATATAAACATTCATGTCATACTATAATGCCATATGTCATGAAGTATGAATATCTTTCATGAAGCATAAGTCAAGCATGTAATTATTTTTAACATGAACCCAATGTTAGAATGAGATATTATCTTAGTGGAACTCATCTGTCCAGTCTAGAGTGTATAAAATTGAGTGAAATTCTCTAGGTTGACAAATAATCGTCAACGGGCTTCGAATGTGATCAAAATATTTTCGAAGCGAAGTCAAAAGCGCCTAATGCTGGTGGGTGTGCATATGAATAAAATAATCATGGTGTAGGCATTCTGCTCTGTCTGAGTATTTTTGTATGACGTATTCACCGCCAGTCTAAGGACCTGTGATGTGGTAATTAGTAGGAGCACATAGTCTATGGGGAACTGGGAGGCATCCACCCTCTGTAAGAATAAGAACAAGAAGGAATGAAGTTATTTTTTTATGAAAATAAGCATGCCACGAAGTATGAAGTTTCAAAGATGATGGTGTTTAATTTTAAAATTCAAGTTTCTTCAATCATGCACATACATCATGTTTATCATTATGCATGCTTTGTAATCTGTTGGTAGATGAGTGGTATAACGTGTTGAGATTTTTGAAAATTTTACCGTGGTAGTCCCAACTACCATTCCCATCCAAAATGGTAGAAGTTGTATTAGGTCATCATGAAGACGAACGATCAAGCCTAGAAAAAATTGATTAGCGGGGAACTGGACCTGGAGGAGATTATGGAGATCATCCTCCAGATTTTGAATGTTATTTTTTTGTTGATAGCCGAGCTGCGTGAGTGGTTTAACCTCTAGATTCGAGACTATGTAGGTGTTTGTAACTATGGACTCCCTACTCCAGTAGAATAGTTTTTTGGTTTAAGGATATGCCTTTTGGTGGATAATGAACCAACATATATGTTTAATGTTATGAAAAGTATTTTGGGATTTTATTTTATTTTGGTGCAATTTATAATTGAACAAAATTTTTCGCTACGATGATTGCATATTGTTATATGCATGCTAGGAGTATTTCATATTATCTGTCATGAATAGGGGTATGTAATCTTGCCTTGCATGTCCTAACGCAACAGTCTCAGTTAAATTTGAAGCAGAGGTTGGGGGCATCAAACATGGTGAGGAATCGCCCTCTGAGCAAATCACACACATATATAAGCATGGTGATGAATCACCCTCTTACGAAAACATATATATTAACAAGTACTCATCATAATATTACCAACGGAGAATCACTCCACCTATTTGGCAAGGAGAATCTCTCAACTTGAGCAATACGTGAACTAATTCACCAAAACCTGATAGGGAATCACTCCACCAGCACGACATAGAGAATCTCTCTACCCAGTCAATATGTGGAACGCCTTTGTCCAAACATAACAAAGGACACCACGCATGATCAAAATAGGAACTCTCTCTACCAGTGATATTTATTGAAGCTAATACGAAAACGTTCTACCCCAATCATCATGGGGAATCCCTCTGCCCATATGAAACTCGTGGTAACGTGTCACTAGAATGGTACAGGGACTCCTCAAACCGATCCTATGATTTTGAAACGCACAGAAAGACACATAACCTTGAACCACATCATTTCAAATGACATCTTAAAACCACATTGTCTTAAAATCACAACATAAAGATAGCCAACAAATATATTGAAGAAAAGATGCACTTCATGTTAGAAGAGGGATGAGATACAGAATATGCAAATCCTAAAACATACCAACAAACTTTATTCCACATTCCTAGTATGGTCATAGGAATGAACCTATCTGAAAAGTATTTCTATACTAAAGCTGCATTGACATCAGTCCTTCAGTTGTGGAGTTCTTGAGTTTCTTGCTTCCTTCAAAACTTTAAACAAAAACACTTTATGATCGCAAAAGTGAGATGCTGACTCTTGTCTGTGATGACCCGAGCTTTGTTTAGGCTTGGCCCTTAGAATTTGTTCTAAGTTGCCATGGCATTTTAGGAGCCTTAGTTACTTTAGAAGGCCTTAGAACCTTTGATATAGTAACTTGAGCCCAAGAGAAGAGTGGCCCTTTGGAATTTCAGCCCTATTTGGAAACTTAGGTCCAATGGTTTACGCCCATGATCCAATTCTAAGTTACTAGTGTCATGTGTCATGAGAATGTTACACCTTTAACCTAGTCTTGAAAGTGGGTTAAGGGGGAAAGAAAGGTATAAGAAGGCATCAAGATGGGCTTACACGCCTAGCCCATTGTTCTTTTGTCCATAATTCAAGTTCCAAGGTAGATTTCTTAGAAAAGGGAGACTAGGGAAGTGAAATGAAGTTTTTCTAGAAGTTTTGCATAGGAAACTGAAGGGAGGCCTTTGAGATTTTGAATTTAGCTAGCTTTTGTCATGTGTCAAACATGCACCAAGTTTCTAGAAGATTTTGTGAAGAGACTTTTGTATCAAGGACAAGTTTGCCCTTAGGGTTTCAGCTAGCACACTGCTAAGCATTCCATTCCCTTGCCATTGGTCACTTAGTGCATTTTGGACCAATGGTATATGAAAGGTCACCTAGGGAAGGAATACTTGGAAGATGAAGCAACATCTTGGGAAAGGAAATGGAGAGGATGGCTAGGGCTATGGCACATGCCCAATGCCACTTGTTTTCCATCCAAGAGTTACTTGTTGAGAATAGGAAAAGGCATACAAGGTTCTACCAAGTTACCCTTGAAAAGATATTTACTTGTTTAAGGAAAGGAAGGGCATAAAAGGGCAAAATGGGATTTCAGCCAAGAAGAAAAGTCCTACATGCCACCTCCCAAGAATGTCCCTTCCCAATACAATCCATGTGGGGAACTCCAATAGGCATTTCAGCAATAGAGAGAGGGAGAAAAAGAAACCTTGCCACTTGTCATCCATGCAAGGGTTTTTGGATGCAACCAAGGAGGGAAGTGAAGGGTCTCATATATAAAGAGAATGGTTCACGCCTAGGGGATTTTTCCCTTGCCATTTTTTCAGATTTGCATGAGCCTCCATTCTCTCCACACAACTCTCCCATGTTCCTTTGAAAGTTCTCTCATTTTCTTGTGTTTTCTTTCCAACCAAACAAGGAAGATCCTTGCAAGAGAAGATATTTCGGCACTACCCAAGATTAGTAAGGTAAGGATCGGTTTCTCCTAAGTCTTGCACATACACAAGTCTTTTCTCAATCTGAAAATGAGATTCAAATCTCATTAGACTTTGAGAGAGATAGAACACACACACTTTCTACCATTTTCTTGGAAATAACTTAGGGTTTTCAAGAGAAACCCTTGAGGCCGAATAGTGAAGGAGGAGTTTATCCTCCATGTTTTGACCATCACATTTATTCTTGCGTACCTTAGGTTTTGTTTAACCTTATGAGTGAAATTAAGGAGTTTTAACCAAAAAACCCTAGAAACATAATGGTTTAAGACAAAGTGAGGCCTTAGAAATCCACACACACACTCAAGAACATGAGATAGGGTTTTAGATGCTCTTTCTAATATAGTATGTTCGGATTTACAGTTTGCTAGTATTCCTTTAAGAGGATTTTGTAAGTATACACTCAACTTACTCTTGGTTAATATTCGTATATGATTGTGTAAATCCTACCATGATTTTGATTGCTTTGCTTGTTATCTCTTGGTTGTTTGTTTGAATATGTTAGTATGTTCTTGAGTAACTCTAAGGAAGGAATTATATGTCTCGAATTTATGATGAAAATGCCATGAAATATGCCTATGAGTTTCAGTTTTCACTTGTTTGAGGTTGACGGTTTATGTAATATGAAGTTTCATTTTGAATATGCTTTGGAAGTTTCGGACTTAGGAAAAAATCTACGACATTA
Source organism: Juglans regia (assembly GCF_001411555.2). Taxonomy (NCBI): domain Eukaryota; kingdom Viridiplantae; phylum Streptophyta; class Magnoliopsida; order Fagales; family Juglandaceae; genus Juglans; species Juglans regia. The sequence goes on from NC_049912.1 coordinate 14,987,464, forward strand.
TGTTTTGTTTCACTATGTCTTGATTTCTGCATTATATGTTTGAAGTTTGGAACATGTTTATGTGATAAATCTTCATGTTTTTGTACCTATGAGTTTCGGCCTAAGCAAGTTTCCATGGTTTCAAGTACATGTTTTGATATCTCTCATGGTTTATGTTATCATGCTATGAAATGAATATGTTATGCTTGGTTGTTTCATGCACGACATTTCATATGTTATATGTCAAGTATAAATAAGCATGTTTAAGTCTCATGTCACATGCATTTGGGGAAGAACTGTTGTCAAAGAAAAATTTTTATCACGACCCTAAGTGTTAGAGTGGGGGACTGTCCCAGTGGAACTCTTCTGTCCACTCTGGAGTGTTTAAGAATGGAGTGGTAACCCCTGGGTCGACGAAGAACAGTCAACGAGCCTCAAATGTATTCTTTTTAAAGGATACCGGAACGAGGAAGTGCCTAACGCTAGTGGGTGTATAAGGCATGTAACCTAATGAAGTAAGGTTGAGTTAATATGAATCTCTATTTATGACGTATTCATCATCGTGTATGGACCGTTAATGGTGCGGTAACTAGCAGGAACACGTGGTGCAAAGGGGAACCGTGTTGTGTCCACCCTCTAAACAAGGATAAGATAAGAGCTCATAAGATAATGATCACTTAAGGAAAATCTCGTGATATGATAAGGATCACTCGATGCAAATATTGTAATATGTTTTGATAAGATTAGTTTGAATAAGAAAAAGTTAAGAAGCTTTTATGAAAGCTAAAGTCTTTGTTATAAGTCTTTTGAAAATGGTTAAGTGCATAAGTCAAGTTCTGGTCAAGGCATAAGTCAAGTATATGTCCATGCATGCATATCATGATATACCTTTTGTATGCTTATGTTAACTGTGGTATGCTGCTTGATTACTTGTTGAGATTTATTGAAATCTCATCGTGGTAGTTTCCACAACCATTCCCCAACCGGAATGATAGAAGTTGTAACAGGTACCTCAGACACCTAGGAAACATGAACCTAGATGGTTCCTTGATAAAGGATGAGTACATTGTTCATGCTCGTCAAGACTACACTGCTGATGCATTAATTCATACGACTAAGCTTCTTAAGGAGATCTTACATAGCATTAGCGAGTTCGAGATTGTTGCTACGATCTATCAACCCTCTAAGAATTTGAAGTTTTGGTGGAATATGGACCAGTTGTCTACATATTTAGAGCAAGCCTCTAAGGCCTTAGTCGACACAAAGGTAGTAGCAAAGTAATGAGTTCTGTTACCACCCGAACCTCAGCAATCCCATGTGGTCTTTTGGTGTCTATCTCCCGATGGGACAATGTTTATGAGGAGTACAAGAGCTTAAGTATTTTTTTGAAGAATAAAAAAGAGAAGAAGGCAACAATATATATGGCCAACTTTTGTGGATTTATGTTGCTTTTTGAGGAGATCCCATGTTTTGGGAATTTCAAACTATGCTTTATGCTTTTGGGATATTACACCTTTATGGCTCATGTTTACGTTTGGACAATGTTTAGGGTTATGATATTAGTATGGTGCCATGTGCTTTGCAATTGCTTATCGCGTTGCTTAGTTTATCTGACTTTTATTAACTTTCGCTGCTATGCTATTGCATACTGCTGGTGTACTTAGGTGCATAGCATAATATATGTCATGTACGAGGGGTGCGTAGCTTTGTGTTACATGTCCCAGCGTCTCAGTTTCTGTCTAATCCTAAGCGGGGGTTGGGGGTGCCACATTGTCCAATGCCTTTTATATGACGAGACTGCTAGTTACTGTCATAACGTTCTTCTAACCTCTGTTTTGCTTGAATGAGAGACATTCGATCTCGGTCAACCATTTGCCCTATGAACTTGAAGAATTCTAGAGATTGAGTGACTGATGGAACAAGGTGTGCACATCCCTGCAACATTGCCTTCACTCCAATCCTGCAGTCCTTCTACTAGTGAGGGTCTCCCACGTGGCATTGTGCCATACTGTTGAAGTCAGACGATATGGCCTACAGTGTCCGTATTCTGACTTCCCCTGGTGTACTCAAAATATGATGTCTCTGATGGAGCATGGGTCTTGGAGAGCTCCCTTCTCTGCATCGAGCTTGTCCTCACTCGTTGTTCGCCTTTGTATGGTCAAGACATCCTTTGCTCGCCTAGTGTCAAATGTACATTCCTTTGTAGCCTTGTGATGTCCAACATTTGCCTGGCTCTCTATAACGTGTTGCTCGCCTTACTTCTTGACTGGCTACATGTTGCCCTCCCAGCTACCTCCTTGTCGCCAATAGTTTGCCCGGAGAGGGAATCCCATCCCTCAGTTTGGCAAGGACCTCACATAGGGATTTTAGGATGTGGGTAGCCAAACGAGTTATGGTGTAATCACCATATTTGTTACAATTTTCCACTTGATCACACTATAACTTGGGCAATAATTGAGGCGAGTAAACTTTCCTTTGTACCCTTGATCTCAACTTTTATTTGTTCAACTTTTAAACATCAGCGTTAGGTTGTGATGGGCTAAATTTGTACGTACTTTGCCACTTGCTTATATGACCACATCCTTTATCATATGTTCTCCTACTGTTAACATATTAGGCACTTTCGATTCACTATGTCTAAAGTAATCGACGTCAACTTCAGCCATATACAAGTCCATGTGTCGACTACGCAAATGGTTTTATCACATCCTTCCTCAATGGTCTTATTTCCTAAGGTTTTCCTTGATACACCATACCAGCGGCTTTGCACTTCGTGAGAGTTGACATTATGCAATCTTGATTTAGTGCGTCTTTGGGATTCTACACTCATCGTATCTTTTGTCATCTACCTTGAAATGACCAATTATGTCCCCTTTAGGTTGAATAGAATAATTTTTGTCATCTACCTAGAAATGACCAATTATTTGAGGAACTATGGAAAACTAGTGACACAACTAATCGTGGGAAATTTTTATAGATAACATGAAAGAGTTTGGAGAACTGTCAGCAATGAGTGTAGAAGCCCACACTCCATTTAAAAGATCATATTTGAAGTGGCTCTGCAATCAAAAGTGAAGGCTTGACAAGTCCTGTGGTTAGGACCCAGAAGTATGGTCAGAAGCCATGTGGAGAATTCTTGTTCAAAGGATAATTGAGGAGTTGGCAGACCATAGAGTGTGCGAACCATGCCTTGGTCACTTGATTCTGTCATCCTACAGTATGGCAAGAGAAGGATGAAACATGCATATCCAAGCATATCTAGAGTCAGTGATATGTCAGAAAAGATATTTGACATTCCCACTCTATTTAAAGGACCAAGACGTAGGACAAGATCTCACTTTTGAGAACTTATTTACTAAAGAGCTCGAGCAGGCGACTGTTACGGAAAGCAAGAGGAGGGAGACAATGTTGGGCAATGTGGGGCTAATGTTGTATGAGAGACATTGCATCATTTCTATAATCTTCTCCCTTGTTTTTCTGCAAGCATAAATAAATATTTTGACCACTATGTTTCTAGCTATATTTACTCACTGATTTCTGATGCTTTCAATATTTTTTATGCTTTTAACTACTTTTGCTATTTATGATGATATCTTGTTTGGGAGCCCTGGATATGTGTGTGCACTTCTACAGAGTTAGTGAGAGTCTATCATCATGGTACTAGATGGAGAATTCACCGGGAGCATTCCGCAAACCGTTACCACGCACATCACACGAGAAGGAGAATGCCTCATGGGAAGTAGGGTGGAATAATTTCGAGATGTGGGATCCTCCGATGTATCACGTATTGGTGTCTTCAAGTTAGTTGCGGCTGGGTAGAGTATCATACCCGAGGTAACAGTTGAAGTGTATGCCTAGTAGCAAGTGTGTGCCTATTAGTAAGTTTGTGCCTATGAGCAATTGTGGGATGCCTATGAGTAAAGAATGATACTTGACCTAGTACTGGTTTTTATGGGTTTTCTATTATTTAGAGATAGGTGCGTCATCACCATAATAGTACTATTGAGATTTTATCTAGTTTGCATAAATAGAGGGTCATGTCTAGAGAGGGTGATTCCTCGCCATATATGTTTTCGTTGAGAGGGTGATTCCTCATCAGGTTTTGAGGATGCACGTGACATCTCTAATAGCATTATCTTTCATTAACGGTCTTGTCATAGCTACGTAACCTACCTATGGTTTTGTTCTCGAGACCGTAGACTTTGATGCAGGTTCGGACCATAGACTACTTTGTGCACCAGTCTTAGCTGTAGGTACTCTGTGCACTTTTGTAGGATTTTCATAACTAAGCCGATTGCTTGTTTGTAACTTAGTTGGCCACCTATGGCGACTAACCATATGTATCTTGAATGATCTAATGCTTTGAGTTTATGAAGGGAGAGAAGACCATTTTGTATGAAGCTTAGTTTCTGGTACGTACATGCTTACGTTGTTATTACAACATGTTCCATTTATATTTTTCTTGCATTGTCTTAAACCAAATTCCATACACATGTACTTTCCTCTGGATTACTACACTCCTAACCATTCTTCTAGGTCTTCACCAATCAACTAGCATTGTTGGTAGCATAGTACCTCACCTAGTCTTTCATGAGGGGCAAGGCACCACAACTTGGCATCAGAACTATGCTTTTATGCATGACTTTGGGTAGCTCTTAGAAGTATAGGACTGTACTAGAAGATAGGAGTGATATAGCATGATTGATTAAATATTCAAGCACTAGGCCTGATTTATGCTTAGGATGGTGAGGTGGGATATACATGATAGGCTTGAGTTATGTGGTAAGAATTAACGATGGTGCAACTCAGAGCTCCATGGGGAGAGCGAATGCCAAGTGGTCATGAAAAAGGATTGTTTGATGGAGGAAGAGACGAAGTGCTAGCTAAGGCATTAAATCAGATATCAGACATGCTAGAATAACAATTTGAGATGTGTTCCCATCATATGCAAGTCTAGTCGGTAGGATTCCCAAAGAAGAAGGAAGGGAATGTAAGTAGGAGCAATTTTTGGCTCATCACTACATTGGATTTTTTAGAAACAAGGGACTTTTGAGAGCAAAAAGACGAATATCAGATATAGAAAGAACGTTTGAGGTGTGCAGGTGAACCAAGGACTAGAAGGTGTTATATGCGAGCTATTTACTCCAGGCAGAAGTAGCACTGTGGTGGGACACCCAGAGGAAACTCCTTACTATGGAACTAGGAACCATAGGAAGGATCTCATGGGCAAGGTTCAAGAAAGAATTTGACAACCGTTATTTCTTGGAGATTATAAGGAAACAGAGATCCAAAGATTTCACTAATTTGGTCCAAGGGATTCTCGAAAAATGCACTACCAGATGTATCAAATTAGGAAGGTTCGCCCCTCACGTTATTTCTACAGAAGCCATAAGGGCGGAACGATTCCAGAACGGGTTGAAATCCCACAATAGGACACAAGTAGCTTGCCTAGAAATTACAAATTTTCACAAATTTGTTCATAAGGTGTCCATAGCTGAATGAGATGAGCGAAATTCATTGTCTGTATCCCTAACTTTGAAGAGGTGAACAAGTGTAGGCGAATGAAGTAGTTTAGAAGCCCCACATAAGTTCTTCTCTAGAATAGGTGGGTGATCACTAGTCATTCTAGGAAAATGAACAGGTGGGACGATGTCGGTATGTTGGTCTAAGGAGATTGCAAATTGCACCATGTTGGAATCTGGCTAACATGTCCCAGAGCGAGGTAGAGATGATGAATTGACGTGAGCACGATGTAACACCCCACTTCTTTACCCCATTAGGTTAACCCTAGATGTTTGAAGGTTAGCTCATTTACTTAGAGGAATACTGACTTTCGCTAGGCAAGCTTAGTTTAATTTCTTTCCTCGTGTAACACCCCGTTCCCGAAAAGACATTTTAGAATTTTCGAGGAGCCAGTGTGCTACTACTAAACTTAAATATAAAAAGCTTTTCCTTTTTAACAACGCGTCAGATACGAAAGAATTCCATAAAATAACAAACTTCAATAAATACTGAAAATTTAAAATAAAGTCTGCGGAAGCATTTATTAAGAAATACAGAAGTCTTACGTGCTTATCAAAATAATTTATTTAAACCATAGAAATAATCATAGCAAAATCTGTCTAGGCCTCAGCCTTGCCTCCCGGAGTCAAGTCCTGTCCTGCAGTCTCATCTTCATAAATGTCATCACCTGGGGGGTTTAAAAAAAACATGAAAACAAACTAAAATGAGTTGAATACTCAATAAGCAACACATCATACAGTAAACATAATAAACATAAGGTGTCTTGAAAAGCGTGCATATTCATAAATACATGCATAAATAACATGAGCATGAACATTAACTTATCTTTCACTTATCATAGGTCGTTACCCACTGTTGACCCCCGTGAGTTAGGGTTAGCGAATCTAAAAAGATTCCGATTCCGCCCGTGGCCGCGGTTGTGGAATCCATACATAAGGAAGACAATACTGGGTGCACTACCAGCATGCACGACCTGGCAATGCAATATGCCCATAACATAGGTACCGTTTTCATATCATAATATAGGCCGTTACATATTTTATCAAATCATACTTGCATACTTGTCATTTCATAGATTTCAAAAGAAATCACATACATACTTGTCATATCGTATCATAGATTTCAAACGAAATCGCATTCTTTCATAAATGTCGTGATACATGTTTCATCGCATAAAATCATGATTTTTCATAAATATTTTACGAAATAACTCTCTTATAAAATCATGCATTTCTTAAATAATTTTATGAATAATCTTTCACATAAAATCATGCATTTTATAAATAATTTTATGAATAATCTTCACATAAAATCATGCATTTTATAAATAATTTTATGAATAATCTTCACATAAAATCATGCATTTCATAAATAATTTCATGAATAATCTTTCACATAAAATCATGACTTTTTCATAATTTTATCATGTTTTGGATACGTAAAAAGGGATTTCCAATAAAGGGCATACATGCATAATATCTTTTATAAAAAGACAAACAGCTCACTGTACATACGCGTAAGGATATGATCATGCTACTTACCTTGCAATGCTAATCCACTATTTTCGGCACGAAATCGGTCGCCTATAAAAAATAAACACGTATTTTGCATAAATTTCTAATTAAACAAGTGATTCTATTTAAAAACCTAACTACTAAAATAGTCTATATTTTCTAAACCTAAACACTTCCCGACACTAAAATAGCCTTACCCGTTAGTCTTAAATAAGCAAGGATATTTTTGGAAAATAACATACTGTACATGGGCATTTTGGGAAAATAAAATAGAGGGGCATTTTTGTAATATAACTAACCTAAAGAAAAAGAATGATTTACGGTTTGCATGATCCGGTTTACGCGTGAAAGGAAATGCATGCAATCGGGTTGGGGTGCGATGCTCACCGAGAGAGGAAGCTGATGCGCGGCGGCTCTGGGTGGCTGGGGAAGGACCGGAGACGCGACTGGGTTCTCTGGGCAGTGGTGGTATGACGCCGAGAGGAGGAGAGCGGGAGTTGACGCCGAGAGGAGGAGAGCGGGAGTTCAGTCAAGCCGCAAACAAACCGAGAGAAAGAGGGGGACAACGACGGTCGTGGGCTTACCGGGATGGAGTGGATGCCTCAGGGTTGTGCTGGTCGGCGAGTTCTGTGGCTGAGGGTGGCCGGGCTGTGGCTTATGGTCGAAGAGCTCAGTGCTCTGTTTTGGAGGGCTAAAACAGGGGAGGATGGCAGCGGGTTTATGGCTTTTTCGAGGGCGGGTCGTGCGGTGGTTCGGCTATCTGGGCAACGAGGTGGCCAGAGGGAGGAGCTGAGACATGGTTTGCTTGGCTTCGACAAGGTGGTGCTGCGGTTTCCGGGTGGCGTGCAGTGGTTCTGTGCGTGGAGGAAAAACGTGGACCAACACGGTAGTGGGATTTACGGTGGAGGGAGAGGTGGTCTGCTGGACGAGCTTGAGGGAGGTGGTGGAGCTTGTCTTCTCGGACGTGTGCTGCGGTTTGAGGGGAGGAGGTTTGTGGCAAGTGCTCTGTCACGCCCGTGCTTTTTTCTTTTAAAATATTTTTATAAAAGGGACGACGGGAATTACCGTCCTGTTTAAAATTTTTTCACTTGCATCCCCAGGGTGCGAGACTCTACGTTTATAAATAAAATGTGCTTTGATCATAAAAGAGGGTTACAGCAGAAAACATAAATCTCATAATAGAAAGGCCTCGTACGTTTAAAACTCGTGTCTAGACTTCCGTGCTCTTCCCCGTGGGCCGTGTCCGTCCTGATCGTGCGGTTCCTGTGAGGGGGAGGGACATGCATAAAAACTAAAATGAGTCGAAGACTCGTAAGCATTACTTCATACGGTTAAAATATAACAACATAGGTTTTCATTCATGCATTCATCAATCGTACATACTATTACGTGCGTGCCTACGTGTCTTGTGTGCGTTCGTTTGAAAACGTCACTGGACGGGGCTTTTCTTTTAAAAGGCTTTCCTCTATTTAAAATGTGTCCCCCGTCACTGCCTTCATTTCTTCAAGAGTCGGTGTACGGAGTTTTACTTTAAAAAGGGCTTTCTCGCCGTAAAACGTTTCCCCCGTCAGTGCCTTCATTTCTTCAAGAGCCCGTGCTCTTGTGCTCTTGTGCATACATGTGCGTTCGTGCGTTCGTGCGTGCGTGCTTACATCCATTCTTTCTTATCCCTTTCATAGGCCAGTACACACAATTACGCCCCGTGTGTTTGGGGTTAGCGGTCTTCCTTTGGACCCGGATTCCGCCCGTGGCCACGGGTTGGGAACCCCTTTTCATAGGGGGCAGCACTGGGTGCACTTCCAGCGCTACTTACCCGGCATTGCAATCTGCCCATTCATCGGTACCCTTTCGTTCATGTATTCATGTGGCCGTTACGTGTCTTCATACATTCATGCTTTCGTTTCTTTCTTTCTTTCTTTTTATTCGTTCGTTCATGTCAGCTCGAAGGAGCTGGAGCTTTCATTCGTTCGTTCTTTCATTAAATAGTCATTTCTTTTTATGAGAAAACATTTCTTTTCGTGAGAAAATATCGTTTGGGGCGTAAGCCCGAAAATGGTCTTTCCGTCTTCTTTTTCAATTTCATTTCAGTTCTATCTTCTCTTTAACAAAGAACATACATGGGCATAAGCGTCAGCTTCCGTGGCATCCTATAAGTGTCACCTTGAACTTCGTCAATCATGGCATCCGCGAGTATCACCTCGTGGCGCACATGAGAGCGTCGGTTCGTAGGATTCACAAAAGCATCTGCTTTCATGCCTTTCATGCATCTTCATCAGTTTATGGGTTTTTCTTAGAAAATACATACAATAGATACAGCGTATAGTCATCCATTCACATGCGTACAATTAATACTTTGGGATGCGTAAAAAGGGGCTGCCAATGAGGGGTCGTACATACTTATGCTTTTGAACATTTAGCATTTTCTTTCTTAAAACGTCTTTAGTCTTTTCGTGAGCATTTTAAGGGAAAAGCGTTTCTTGTATCTTTGATAACTCTAGAAGAGTATGAACGTAACACTTACCTGGACTCCATGCTACTTGCATGTCATTCAGTCCATTCACGTGCTTGTCAGACGGCAACCTACATGCATACACATAACCTTAGCATCATTCTCTATCTAATGCATAAGTAACTTAAACTATAAATAGAACTCCGCTATACTTAGAACACTCTCCTTCTATCCCATGCACTTACGTGCCCTTCACTAGGTTAGACCCTTCGGGGACCACTTATGGTCACCACAACTTCCAACTCAAAGTCTTGTCTCGAGTGCTCATCCACTAAAGTGAACCCCTTATTCACCTTAGGATTAAGACACTAGGACATTCGTCTTACTCTTCTTACAACCACATTCGACGCATGATTCCAACCGATAGAATCACACATCTCAATCCTAACGATGCATCCGTCACTATCTTCATGCATCTTGGCCCACACTAAATCCTCATTCCCATCCAGCAAGACACATGGCTCTAAGCCAACTCTGAGGCTTAGTTCCGTGCAACTATGCTCATGACAGATTACCCATTACATACGGTGAATCTGTCCGGCACGTGTCTCTCACCATGTTACACAGGTATCTTACCCATTTATCACCTAAGATCAACGTATATAATACGTTGATCACCTGTTCGTAAGGACAAGGGCCATGTTCCGATACCAATCTTCTCTTAACCCGGCTAGCATGACTCTTCACGCTACCCGTCCCTTTTGACAGTTCATCCCAACACTTAACACGACAAGACTCCATTCATAACTACGTTTCATGTCACGTTATATAGCCCGAGATTGCTCCAGTGCTACACCGTGACCTTGTCGTGTTACCTAACATTCTACTACATCACTCCTGACTCATCACGAGTACGGTTCCTCTCGTACTCCCGTCACATCGCGACATCTCGTCACGTTCCCATTACGCCATTTCTACACTTTAACACTTCACCCATCATAAGTATGACTTCCAATAACCACGTCACTTCGTGACGTTGCCCAGTCATGCTCCCGCTGCGTACTCTTACACTTATTCCACTACTTCACCCATCACAAGCACGACTGTCAATAGTCATGTCACTTCGTGACATTCCCCAGTCATGCTTCCGCTGCGCACTCTTATACTTGTTCCGCTACTTTGCGCATACTCCTGGCCATAAGTCCATCACAATGACACCTGTCACTTCAGACTACAGGCTACGCCATAACTACTTCGGGACACTGTTTCACAGTTCCCCAACACTATCCATCACGTTCCACACCCATCAATCACATAGCCATCCTTATCTCTACGACATGTCACACGGAGTGTCGCTGCTACGTGGAGTACACTCCACGTATATTCCCTTCATACACACCACGTTACCATTATGGCATACCTACCACATGGTACATCACTCCATCACAGGGGGTACGTTCCACTCGTACTCCCTTTACATACGCTCTATCACCACTATGGCCTACACGCCATATGGTGCATCCCCAGTCATATGAAGTGCATTCCACATGCACTCCATCTATACACACCATATCACCACTATGGCATGGCCGCTATATGGTACATCATTATATCACATGGAGTACACTCCTCGTATACTCCCTTCATACACAGTACAACACGTCACCATTACGGCGTCCTTGCCATATGGTGAATCACCTATCATATGGAGTACATTTCACATGTACTCCATCCATACACACCATATCACCACTATGGCATACCTGCCATATGGTGCATCCCCCGATCACATGGAGTACACTCCTCGTGTACTCCCTTCATACACACTACGGCACATCACCACTATGGCATACACGCCATATGATGTATCTCACCATCTCATGGAGTACATTCCAGATGTACTCTCCACATACATACCACATCACCAATATGGCATACACGCCATACGGTGCATCGTCCACCACATAGAATACATTCTACATGTACTCCTCTTACGCGCACTACGCCACTGAGTACGCTCCACTTGTACTCATCCCGTTCCACAATACGCCAGGAGGGTATATTTTACATATACTCTCCTTGTCTCGCATTACGCCACACATAAAGTACACACAGCATGTACTATTCCCATCCCATATGCCACATCACCATTATGGCATATCCGCCACATGGTGCATTACTCCACCACATAGAGTACACTCCACGTGTACTCCTCATATATACTATACCCCACACAGAGTACACCCATCGTGTACTCCCTTCATACACATCACGACATGTCACCATTATGGCGTACCCGCCATATGGTGCATCCCACCATCACATGGAGTACATTCCATTTGTACTCCCTACATATACAACACGCCACATGCACACAGAGTACACTCAGTGTGCACTGTATCCATTCCACATACACCATGCCACCATTACAGCACATATTCCCAATCACACTACACAGCACACTTCCCAATTACGCCCAACACATCACAGTACACTACACGGCACAATGCACCTCCATCCAATACAGATATGCCCAACACTTCACTACACAGAATGCCCAACACTTCATCACAATGCCACAACTCCACATATACTAACAGCACAGTCCACAACCTAGTCAACTAATCAATATCCAGCATAATTAATAAGAGATAGAGGGTTATACCATCGACGGGATAACCCGTACGTTGCTTGTTGACCGGCATAGCCGATGATGTCGGAGGAGTCGCACGTGGCGGCTAACTCACGTACGGTGACTGTTTAGGTGTTTGGATAGCTAGGTGTGGTCTTGGAAAGGCTCGTGATGGCCTTGTGATGATGGTAAAGAGCATAACATGGCGGATCTAGCCATGTACAGTGGCGGTCAATCCCACGCAGTGACTGTCCATCACGTGCAGTGATTACCCATCACATAAAGTGATGGTTTAGACCTAGGGCTTGGCTAAAGGAGGTGTGGTGAATCTCGTGGTGGCGTCGAGGTGGCGCCACAGTGGCTCACGGTGGCAGATCTGGCCATTCCATGGAGGAGAAGCCGTGGGAGAGTGAGAGAGAGTGTGCTCTCGTGGGTGGCAGATTGGGGCCAAGGGAGGTCGAGCTAGCTTGGTGGCGGCCTGAGGAGGCTGGACATGGCGGTCATCAGCCATGGGTGGCGGTGCACGGTGGTGCACGGCGTGCAACCTGTGCGTGCGTGAGTGAGGAGCCGTGAGGTGGAGGGAGAGCTTCTGGCCATGGGTCACATGGAGGAGCTCGGGGAAAGGGAGAGGAGGTCCATGGTGGCCATGGGTGGTCGTGGGTGGCCGCGTACGGCGGCGCACAGTGGGAAATGGGCTAGAGACCCATTTCGGGTACTTACCGTGGAAGGATGGGGAGGACTGTTTCATAGGGGCTGACTTCGGTGGAGGATGATGGCCGGTGGGAGAGGAGCTCGCCGTGGGAGCGGTGGAGCCATTGGGCGGCGCACGGCGGCGCTACGCGCACAAGCCCGTTCGGGCTGTGTACTTCCGAAATGGAGAAAGGGAGAGCGTGAAGGGGAGAAGTCGGCATGGATGGACTCGCCGGCATGAGGAGCAGCCGATGGTGTCGGCGGTGTGGCCTGGCGACGCACGGCGGCGTCGGGCTGTGCATTGGAAGGCTTCGGCGTGGAGTGGCCTACGTACCGCGTACGCCGAAGGAGAGAGGGAGGAGAGAGAGGGTTACGGGGAAATGAGAGGGAAAAGAGAGGGGTCTGGGTATTTAACCCAGTCCTTTCGTCTGGGGGTCTACATGATGATCTAACGACGAGGAATTGAAATACTGATTTGAAGATGCGTAAAACATTAACTTAATTAAAAGCACTTAGAGGAATTAGGGTAGATATTATTTTAAACTAACTTTAGTTTATAAAATAATATTCTTCATCATTAATAAAATGATGAAGTCTCACTTAACATATTTAAAAGGGTTAAACCATTTATTTAATAAAAGTTCTCAACATAATTTAAATCTCATAATATCTTAAATAATTGAAATCATTTTAATAATAATATTAAAATGATTTCTGGCAATTATAATATTTTTGGAGCTCTTCAATAATATTATGATTGTCGTATTTAAGATCAAATCTTAATTCAACAATGATGGAAATACTCCTTATAAATATTTCCAGCATATTTAAAACACTGGACGTGCCCTAGAAGTCACACGATATCTTTCGAGACACGCTATCATGGTTCGACACGCATAACGTGACTCGCAGTCGGTAGGGAGAAAGGCAGATGATCACATAATCTCTGCCTTTAGGGTTTGCTTACGTCATCAAGACGAAACATACATTAGAAAGAGAGAAGCGTACGTAAGAAGAAGGAACTGGGTGTTACATGCTCTGTGTGCGTGAGTGTAAAAAGACGTGGGCGGCAGTGGCTATTCCCTTCATGCAGAGGAGAGCTTAACTATTTATAACCTAGCCAGATGAGAGCCGAGAGAAAAACCCTAGGATGAGAAACGTGAATGTGGAGGAAAACGGATGAAGCCCGTGCATGCCTAGAAATCTAGCACCGAGAGGAGTCTACGTGATGGAGGGCTATGCGGCTTGCATTCTTTGGTGAGTGAAACGTGTATATGTACATTTTTTTTAGAACCTAAAGAAAACCCTAGATAAAAAAAATAAAGGAATAGACGTGCATGTGTATGTGCATGTGAGTAGATTGTTTGAAATTCAAAATAGAAGAAAAATCTGGCAAGAGGAGTTGTATTATGAAGAGGATTCAAGGGCTGGACAGAAAATAATAATAGTAAATAATAATAATAATAATAATAAATAATAATAATAATAATATTAATAGAGCCTTAATAAAATTATTCAAATTTTATCCCTAAAAAAAATATAGGGTCGGGTCGTTACACCTCGAGCTTTGATTCAAGTTTTCCTTCTTTGATCATCCATTTTTAGCATTCATTAGCCATACTTGCATTTTTATTGAGCCTTAGTACATGTCATTTTGTGTAGTGACATTTCAAACCCTAAAACCATTTCGTTTGGCAACCATTTGTACTTTGTGTGCAATGGACCAAAATACCCTTAGCTAGATATTTTCTTCAAGGAAAATTTTGTTTTTAGTCCCGTGAATTGTCTGTGAAAATCTCCTTGTGGTTGATTTTAGAAAAAAAAAAAAACCTATTTGAAACCCTAAATATTTTCAAAATACTGAGTTTTGCCCTTGGGGGTTTCAACCAACCCCTTTTTATTTTATTTTTCCTTTTTCTTCCTCTATTTGTTTTAATTTTGGTCACCTTTCCACTGCCCAATCGCCACCATTGAACCACCTTAGATGGCACCTGAGTATGCCTTATATAGCCACTAGAAGCCAAGAGAAAAAGATGAGAATAAGATAAAATTGCAAAGCCTTCTAGAAACCCTAAACCACCGGTCATTAAGGGTGAAACCCTAGCATTAATTGCATCATCTTTCTCTCTCATCACCTTACATGGCAACTCTCTCTCTCTCTCCCCCTTTGACTAGTTTTTCCCCTACATCTAAGGCATTATCATAAACCTACAAGGAGGAGGGCCGTCATGAACCACCACCCAATGAGGACGCACCTAAGCCAAAGCCACCTTCACTTCTTGGGCTATATAAACCTGTGATACCCCATATGATATGGATAATAGTAGGTGGTGTATGAGATCCCACATTGCTTGGGAATGAGAAGTTCTTGCTCTTTAAAAGGTTCTAATGAGACTCCAATTGTATCATTGACTAGTCCTTTTAGAGTATAGGCCATGTGGTTTAGGTCTTCCATTGGGGCATTACAAATGGTATCAGAGCCTATCACAACCAGAAATGTGAGACTTGAGCCGTGCCACCTACAATGGATAGGCCCGACGAGGACGTCGGGAATTTAAGGGGGGTAGATTGTGATACCCCATATGATATGGTTAAGGGTAGGTGGTGTATGAGATCCCGCATTGCTTGAGAAGGAGAAGTTCTTACTCTTTATAAGGTTCCAATGGGGCTCCAATTGTATCATTGACTAGTCCTTTTGGAGTATAGTTCATGTGGTTTGGGCCTTCCATTGGGGCGTTACAATGGTATCCGAGCCTATCCCAACCAGAAATGTGGGACAGCCATGCCTCCTACAATGGACAGGCCCGACGAGGACGTCGGGAATTTAAGGGGGGTAGATGTGATACCGCATATGATATGTATAAGGGTAGGTGTTGTATGGGATCCCAAATTACTTGGAAAGGAGAAGTTCTTGCTCTTTATAAGATTCCAATGGGGCTCCAATTGTATCATTGACTAGTCCTTTTGGAGTATAGGTGTAATACCCTGCTCCTTCTTCTTACGTATGCTTCTTCCTTCTGACGTATGTTCAGTCTTTATGACGTAAGCAAATCCTAAAGGCAGAGATTATGTGATCATCTGCCCTTCTCACTAGCGACTGCGAGCCACGTTATGCGTGTCGAACCATGATGGCGTGTCTCGAAGATATCTTGTGACTTCTAGGGCATGCCTAGTGTTTTAAATATGCTGGAAATATTTATAAGGAGTATTTCTAGTATTTTTGAATTAAGATTTAATCTTAAATACAACAATCATAATATTATTGAAGAGCACCAAAAATATTATAATTGCCAGAAATCATTTTAATATTATTATTAAAATGATTTCAATTATTTAAGATATTATAAGATTTAAATTATGTTGGGAACTTTTATTAATTAAATGGTTTTATTCTCTTTAATATGTTAAGTGAGGCTTCATCATTTTATTAATGATGAAGAATATTATTTTATAAACTAAAGTTAGTTTAAAATAATATTTACCTTAATTCCTCTAAGCGCTTTTAATTAAGTTAATGTTTTACGCATTTTCAAATCAGTATTTGAAATCCTCCGTTAGATCGTTACGCGGATCCCCAGACGAAAGGACTGAGTTAAATACCCAAACCGCCTCTCTTTCTCCCTCATTTCCCCTGTAGCTCTCTCTCTCTCTCCTCCCTCTCTCATTCGGCGTACGCAGTACGCTATCCACCCCACGCCCGAACGGCTTAAGGCCTCAGCCTGTCGCCGCCGTGTGCCACCAACTCTCACCGCCAGCACCAATGGCTTGCTCTCACTCCAGCGAGCCGCCCTCCAATGCCACCACTCCCTCGGCAGCTTCCTCTACCACCGGCCACCACTCCCCAGCAAGCTTGGCCTCTCCCACGCAGCCACCTCCCCTCCATCGCACACACGCACGCATAAGGAGACCCACGCACGGCTTCACCGTGCGCAGCCCCTAGCACCGCCGTGCGTAGCACCCACGGCCACCTAGCGACACCATGGCTCCTCCCTGAGCTCCTCCACATGACCCATGGCCAGAAGCCCCCTCCTCCACCTCACAGCTTCTCCCCCTCTCATGCACAGGTTGCATGCCATGCACCACCATGCACCGCCACCCACGGCTGATGACTGCCACGTCCAGCCTCCTCAGGCTGCCACCAAACCAATCCAACCTCCCTTGGCCTCGATCTGCCACCCACGAGAGCACACTCTCTCTCACTCTCCCATGGCTTCTCTTCCACGGTATGGCCAGATCCGCCACCGTGGCGCTACCTCGACGCCACCACGAGATCCACCGCACCTCCCTTAGCCAAGCCCTAAGTCCAAACCATCACTTTATGTGGTGGGTAATCACTACACGTGATGGGCAGCCACTGCGCGTGGTTGACCGCCACTACACACGGCTAGATCCGCTGTGTTATACTCTTCACCGCCATCACAAGGCCATCATGAGCCCTTCCAATACCACACCTAGCTATCTAAACGCCTAAACAGTCATCGTACATGAGTTAGCCACCACGTACGACTCTTCCGACATCATCGGCTATGACAGCCAACGAGCAACACACGGGTTATCGCGTCGATGGTATAACTCTCTATCCCTCGTAATTATGTTAGATATTGATTAGTTGACTAGGATGTGGACTACGCTGTTAGTATTAATGGAGTTGTGGTATTGTGATGTGGTGTTGTGTGGTGAAGTGTTGGGCATTCTATGTAGTGAAGTATTGGGCATATCTATGTTGTATGGAGGTGCATTGTGCCATGTAGTGCGCTGTGATGTGTTGGGTGTAGATGGGAAGTGTTGTGGACTATGGCATGTAGTGTGATTAGGGAATATGTGTTGTATTGGTGGCGTGGCGTATGTGGAATGGGAATAGTACACGCTGGGTGTACTTTGTGTGTGGCGTAATGTGTGACAAGGAGAGTATATGTAAAATATACCCTCCTGACGTAGTGTGGAACGGGAAGAGTACACGATGAGTGTACTCTGTGTGGGGTTTGGTGTATGAAGAGAGTACATATGAAATGTACTCTATGTGGTGGTGAGATGCCCCATGTGGCGTGTATGCCATAATGATGATGTGGCGTAACGTGCATGGAGTATATGCAAAGTGTATTCCATGTAGTGAAGTGACGCATCATATGGCGGGTATGCCATAATGGTGATGTGTCGTAGTGTGTATGAAGGGAGTATACGGGGAGTGTACTCCATGTGATATAGTGATGCACCATATGGCGGGTATGCCATAGTAATGATGGAGCGTATGTAAAGGGAGTACGAATGGAATGTCCTCCATGTGATGGAGTGATGTACCATATGGCAGGTATGCCATAGTGGCGATGTGGTATGTATGTGGGGAGTACATGTGGAGTACATGTGGAATGTACTCCATGTGGTGGAGTGATGCACCATATGGTAGGGATACCATAATGGTGATGTGTCGTAGTGTGTATGAAGGGAGTATACGGGGAGTGTACTCCATGTGATATAGTGATGCACCATATGGCGGGTATGCCATAGTGGTGATGGAGCGTATGTAAAGGAAGTACGAGTGGAACGTACTCCATGTGATGGAGTGATGTACCATATGGCAGGTATGCCATAGTGGGGATGTGGTATGTATGAGGGGAGTATACGTGGAGTGTACTCCATGTAGCAGCGACACTCCGTGTGGTGTGTCATAGAGATAAGGATAGTTATGTGTTTGATGGGCGTGGAACGTGATGGATAGTGTCGGGAACTGTGGAACAGTGTCCCGAAATAGTTATGGCATAGCCTGTAGTCTGAGGTGACAAGTGTCACTGTGATGGACTTATGGCTAAGAGTATGCGTGAAGTATCAGAACAAGTATAAGAGTGCGCAGCGGAAGTATGACTGAGGAATGTCACGTAGTGACATGACTACTGACAGTCGTGCTTGTGATGGGCGAAGTAGTGGAACAAGTGTAAGAGTACGAAGCGGAAGCATGACTGGGCAACGTCACGTAGTGACGTGGTTATTGGCAGTCATGCTTATGATGGGTGAAGTGTTAGAGTGTAGGAATGGCGTAAAGGGAATGTGATGAGATGTCACGATGTGACGGGAGTACGTGAGGAACCGTACTCGTGATGAGTCAGGAGTTGACGTAGTAGAATGTTGGGTAACGCGACAAGGTCATGGTGTAGCTTGGGTGTAATCTCGGGTTTGTGATGTGACATAAGGCGTAGTTGTGAGTGGAGTCTTGTCGTGTTAAGTGTTGAGATGAACTGTCAAAAGGGACGGGTTCCATGAAGAGTCATGCTAGCCGGGTTAAGAGAAGGTTGATATCGGGGTATGGTGCTTGTTTATACAAGCAGGTGATCAACGTGTCACATGTTGATCTTAAGTGATGAAGGGGTAAGGTACATGTGTAATCTGAGTAGACACATGTGTCGGACAGATTCACCATATGTAATGGGTAATCTATCATGAGCATAGTTACACGGTGCTTGAGCCTCAGAGTTGGCTTAGAGCCGTGTGGCTTGTATGGATGGGAATGAGGATTTAGTGTGGGCTAAGATGCATGAAGGTAGTGACGGATGCATCGTTAGGATTGAGATGTGTGATTCCATTGTCGGAATCATGCGTTGGAATGTGGTTGTAAGAAGAGTAAGACGAATGTCTTAGTGTCTTAATCCTAAGGTGAATAATGGGTTCACCTTAGTGGATGAGCACTCGAGACAAGACCTTGAGTTGGAAGATGTGGTGACCGTAAGTGGTCCCCAAAGGGTTTAACATAGTGAAGGGCACGTAAGTGCACGAGATAGGAGGAGAGTGTTCCAAGTATAGCGTAGTTCTATTTATAGTTTAAGTTGCTTATGCATTAGATAGAGAATGACGTTAACGTTATGTGTATGCATGTAGGTTGCCATCTGACAAGCACATGAATGGACTGAATGACATGCAAGTAGCATGGAGTCTAGGTAAGTGTTATGTTCATACTCTTCTAGAGTTTTACAAGATACAAGAAACGCTTTTCCTTTAAGATGCTCACGAAAAGAAACGAAAGATGCTTTATGAAAGAAAATGCTAAGTGTTCAGATGTAAATACGTACGGCCCCTCCTTGGCAACCCCTGTTTATGCACCCAAAGTATTAATTGTACGCATGTGAATGGATGACTATATGCTGTATCTATTTTATGTATTTTCTGAGAAAATCCATAAACTGATGAAAATGCATGAAAGGCATGACAATGGATGTTTTTGTGGATCCTACGAACCGATGCTTTCATGTGCGTCACGGGGTGATGCTCGTGGACGCCATGATTGACGACGTTCAAGGTGACGCTTAAGGGTGCCATGAAAGCTAACGTTTAAGCCCATGTATGTTCTTAAATGAAGTTTTCCATGAACGAACTATTAAAGAAAGGATAGGACTTAAATGAATTGAAAGACGAAAACACCATTTTCGGGCTTATGCCCCAAACGATATTTTCTCATGAAAGGAAAGGACTGTTAAATGAAAGAATGAACTGAATGAAAGCTCCAGCTCTTTCGAGCTGAAATGAATGAATGAAAGGAAGAAAGAAATAAATGAAAGCATGAATGTATAAAGATACGTAACGGCCACATGAATGAATGAAAGGGTACCAAAGAATGGGCAGATTGCAATGATGGGTAAGTAGTACTGGACATGCACCCAGTGCTGGCCCCTATGAAAGGGATTCCCAACCCGTGGCCATGGGTAGAATCCGGGTCCAAAGGAAGACCGCTAACCCCAACACACGGGGCATAACAGTGTGTACTAGCCTATGAAAGTGATAAAAACGAATGGATGTATGCATGCATGTATGAACGCACGAATGCACGAACTTTAAGAAATGAAGGCACTGACGGGAGAAACGTTTTACGAAAAGGATGCCCATGTTTTAAAAGAGAAAAACTCCGTCCAGTGAAGTTTTCAAACGAATGCACGTATGACATGTATGCATGCACGTAATAGTATGTATGAGTGATGAATGCATGAATGAAAACCTATGTTGCTATATTTTAACTGTATGAAGTAATGTTTACGAGTCTTCGACTCATTTTAGTTTTTATGCATGTCCATTCCCCCACAAGAACTACATGATCAGGACGGACACGGCCTATGGGGAAGAGCACGGAAGTCTAGGCATGAGTTTTAAACGTACAAGAGGCCTTTTTATTATAAGATTTTTGTTTTCTGCTGTAAACCTCTTTTATTGTCAAAGTACATTTTAATTTATAAACGTGGAGTCAGGCACCCTGGGTATGCAAGTGAAAAGTTTTAAATCGGATGGTAATTCCCGTCGTCCTTTTATAAAAATATTTTGGAAAAAGACCCACCACAAGGACGGGCATTACAATAGGCCATGTGGTTTAGGCCTTCCATTGGGGCGTTACAAAACCCCTCTTCACCTCACTTCTTCCTCACTCCACTAAATTTCCTCTCTTCTCTTTTAAGTGTTCTTGAGTTCTTGATTGTTCTTGTGAGTTCTTGGAGTTTGAGTTGGAAAGCTTCAAGGGCTCCAATCTTTGTGAGTATTCCCCCTCTTGATCTTAGTTTCCTTGTTAAATTATGTTTCGAGGTGTTAGTAGTCTTTTTTAGCATGGAGATCCTTAGTAGACAAGTTTGCATATTTAGGATAGGGTTGAGATCAAATGAATTTTTGAGGAAATTAGCTAGGGCATGATTATTTATAGTATAGTTTGATCATAGGATTATTTATGGAGGTTTAGATCAAGATGAGAAACATGTCATAACTAGTTTTGAATTCTATCTTGTGTTTATCATCAAGCATGCAAGTTAGACTTAGGCATGACCCGAGCATTTAGAAATGTCTTTTGATTGGGATAAGACGAATGCATGATAATTAGTGTGTCATTGGTGATAGGATCATATCATGAATTATTGAGATTTAGTAAGCATTTGAGGATTTCATTAGGCATGAATAAGTGTTAGTATGAACTTGCTCAAACTTAGGATTTAAGTATGTCATTGACGATTCTAGTGAGCATGTTCCTTGGAGGTTTTGCCTTGCATGCATCATTAGTGAGTTCATTTAGGCATTAACTAGAGTGCATGCCACGCATTTCATGAGCTAGGTTATGGATTATTAGATAGCGTGCATCATTTAGACATCTAGGGCGATTTTCCTAATTTCCCTTCCATGTGAATGTTTATTTTCCTTAGGTTAGTTGGATTCTAACTTAGCATAATTTATTTCACAACCAATACTTCACTTACAGCTTCAACAGTCTGTAAGTTGGCCTCTAACTTACACTTTGATGATTATTTTTGATTTATTGATAAATGCTGCTTTCATTTTATAACTGTCATTTTGAGCATGAAATGCCATATCTTATGTTTCATTTTTTATTTCGCATGCAACTATCATTTTCTGAACTGAGCCGCATACATGCATATCTTGAAAAATTATTTTATCATGACCCCAAAGGTTAGGATGGGGAAGTATCCTAGTGGAACTCCTCTGTCCACTCTGGAGTAATTAAATATGGAGTAGTAACCACTGGGTTGATGAAGAGAAGTCAATAGACCTCGAATGGATTCTAGAACGATGGAGTGAAGTCATACGTTACGACATCTAATGCTGGTGGGTGTATATGTTATAATTCTTACGATGTTATGTATATTACCAATGCCTTGAGAACGAGAGACAATGTAGTTTCAACGTGAGTTGTACTACGGTCATTGATAGATACTCACAGTGTAGATGAGAAACTATGACGATACCATATATTACGTTAATTCCATGATTTTTTGTGAAAGACTAAGTTTTTACGACAAAAGTAAAATTATATTCTCTGTAAGAAAATGTCCATAAAAAATCTATGTTCTTGAGAAATTTGAATGGGCGAAAAATACAGTTTTTTTGCATTGCTTGCATTTCATGTTTATCATTCTTCATGCATAGTCTATCTTTGTGCATGTTAGTTGTCTAACTTACTGAGATTTCAAGTAGATCTCACCCTTTGTGGACCCATTATCATTTCACTCGAAATGATAGAGGTTGTAGACACAAATGGACCCAATGGACTAGTGGATCAAGAGGATTGAGAAGGAACTAGATGTCGACAGGAGACTTGATCTTATTTTGGTATTTCTAAGCCTAATCCTTTGTGCCATAGAATGCATGAAGTTGCTGGTTTATTTTCTTTTGGAGAACTTGATATTTTGTACTATGATTAAGCTACCTGATGATTTGAAACTTATGGTTTAATCAATATTATTGGGATGATTAGTTATTCTGGCATAAGTTCATTTTCACCCTTACTTTCCACTGCAAATATTGCATACAGCTAGCTACATTTCGAGGATGCATTGGATACTAACTATCATGTACGAGGATATGTAACCTTGTGTTGCATGTCCTGATGCTCTAAGTATCCGTTACATCCCAAGCGAAGGTTGGGGGCGTCACAAACGAGAATGAGGAGTTGGAAGGACTGATGAGCTCTAGCGAGTTACGCACTAATTGCCCAAGGCGAGAAAGGATTACTTGCTAGAGAAGTACTACGGATAACTACTGAGACAACTAGTCATGGGGACTTTCAAGGATAACATGGAGGAGTTTGGAGAAGTGTTAGCAGCAAGCACAAAAGCCCATACTCCCTCAAAAAGGTCACATCAAGAGTGGCTCTGTAGTCAAAGGTGAAGGCTCGACAAGTCGTCTACTCAGGACTCAAAAGTATGGCCCGACGTGACATGGAGAACCCTTATTCAATGGAGAATTGAGGAGTTGGTGAACCATCAGGTGTGCATACCAAACCCTCGTCACTGATATGTCAGGAAATATATTGAGTCACTGATATGTCAGAAAATACATCTGACATTCTCACTCTATTTAAAGGACCTAGATATGGGACAAGATCTCACTTTTGAGGCCTTATTAACTAAAGATCTTGAGAAGGCGGCTGCAGTGGAAAGCAAGAGTAGGGAGACAATGAGAGGACATCCTACGTAGGAAGGTACGTTAGGTTCGGAGACAATGCTGGGTAATGTGGGGTGAATTTTGTGTGTGAGAGACAATGCACCAATGTAATCTTCTCCCCCCTTTTTCTACAAGCATAAATAATTATTTCCAGCATTATGTGTCTAGCTATATTTACTCGCTAATTTCTTATGCTTTCAATATTTTCAATGTTTTTAGTTGCTTTTGCTACTTATGATGATATCTTGTTTGGGAGCCTTGGATACTCGTGTGTGTGTGTGTGTGTCTGTGGAGTGAGTGAGAGTCTATCATCATGGTAAGGGACAAAGAATTCGCTAGGACCGTTCTGGGAAGGTTTGCCACATACATCACATGAAAAGGAGAATTCTTCATGAGGAGTGGGGTGGAACGATGTTGTATTGAGCCTCACTTGATAGTTGGGATGTGGGATCACCCGGCATATCACGTGTTGGAGTCTTTGAGACGGTTACATTCGGGTAGAGTAACATCCTTGGGGCAACAAGTTGTGTGTGCCAATGAGCAATGGTGGAAATGAATGCCTATGAGCTAAGAATGATACTTGACCCAATAATGATTTTTATGAGTTTTCTATTACATGGAGATGCATAACTCCTTGCTATTGAGCTTTTATCTAGTTTGCATAAAGGGTGGGCCATGTCCTGAGAGGTAATTCCTCACCAAGCCTATGTATATGTATGTTTTCACTGAGAGGGTGATTCCTCGCCAGGTTTTGAGGATGCACGAAACAACAAGAGAGAGGGTGATAACTCCCCATGCACATACATGTTTCTCCAGTATTTACATGAAATATTTTCATGGCATCTCCGATAGCATTATCTTTCATTAAAGAACATGTCATAGTTGTCTAACCTACTTATGGTTTTATTCTCGTGACCATAGACTTTGATGTAGTTCTAGACCCTGGTATGAAGCTTGAGGAAGAGGAGTCGATCCTGCCCTAGTCCTAACAAAAGTGACTAGGACCTTTCTTAGCACTAGTGTTCGTCGTAGCTACTCTGTGCGCTTTTTTCGGATGTTCATAACTGTGTTGAGTGCTTGTTTGTAACTTAGTCGGCCGCCTATGGCGACTAACCCTATTATCTTGAATAATGTAACGCTTTGAGGTTATGTAGGGCGAGAAGCCTCTTGTTTAAGCATGGCAAGCATTCGCCCTCCGAAGAGTTACCCTCTTACGCATTGTGCTTTAGAGCTTGAGTATTATTTAGTCGAGGAATCACTCATCACTCTAGTAGGTGAAATTCATAACATCATAATGGTTTCTCTAATATGACTACTAACACATAGAAGTTCATCACAAAGACATTTCATCACACAGATATACATCGCCTGATACGCAAATAGGGGATAAGCTGCTCCACTGCTAGACATCGGGGCAAGACCTTCTACCTAATCAACATGGTGCAAGCTAACTCGCCTGAACCCTAATATAGGTGAACTCTCACACTAAGATAACATGTTGCACCGGGAAACGTCTACCCAACCAACCAACCAACTTGAAGACACCAACAAGGGTATGCTAGGGGATTCTACATCCAGACTATCAGGTGAGGCCAACACGATACCCCCTCCACCCCAATCATTCACGTGGAATCCCTCTACCCATTTGAGTCTCGTGGCAACGTTTCACAGGAATGGTCCAGGAAACTCAGTCTCATCCCATGATTATTGATGCACGGTACACTTACTCACATAGAGACATAGATATTCAGCCCGAGATTATGAATCACTGAAAAACTATCTCATAGCATCGGGCCTATGACTCACTTGCATCACTCATTCCTTTCTTCCTCTGAAGATTTCGGCTCCACAAGTTCTCAAGTTGTTATTATCTTCAAAGTGAGATTTTGTCCCATGTTCATATCGCTTTTATAAGGCGGGGTTGTCAAACGTCATTCTGATATATCTCTGACTCTAGGTATGCTTGAATAGGAGTGATTGGGCCTCGCCTGACACACTCAAGGATGAGAGAGAGTGATGGTCAGGGCATGGTCTGCACTTCCCTACGGCCTGCCAACTCCTCAATCTCTCCTTGAATTAAGGTCTTCCACGTGGCATCGGGTCATACCTTTGGGTTCAGGTTAAATGACTTCTCGAGTCATAATCCCTCCAACAGACCCATTCCGAATGTGATGCTTCAAGTCGAGAGTGAGCTTCTGCTTACAACACCACCACTCTTTTGAGCATTTTCTGTGTTGTTTATAAAGCTCCCATACATGCTGTGGTCTTTCCTAGATTGTTACGCTCTTGCCTCATTAGAGCCACCATCCTTTTCATCTCTTCATTCTCGCCTGCACAACATGCAACTTTTCTATCTCTCCTACTGTGGGGTGAGACACTTATCTCCACCATACTCTGAGACATATATGTCAGGCTATCTACAAGGTGCTTGGTTGCCAACAAGTTGGACAAGCCTCACTTTGTAGCGTTCGTGACAATTTTCTTTACCAACCAATTCATCTTTCTTTCCACTCAACCTCATTGGTGCTCTATCCCCTTGTGCTGGCAGAACTCTCTTCTAACCTCCTTTGCTCTGCCTCTAATATCTCTCTCTCTCTCTCTCTCTCTCTCTCTCTCTCTCTCTCGCATCATTTGTCTAGGAATTGGTGCATTATTTTGGGTGGCATTGTTGCCCTACAGGCGGTTCTCTTCTTTCTCCACATGTCTGTGCATCTGCAAGTTCTTAACGATGTGTTGGAAGAGAATAGGTTGAAGGCTTATTTATAGACATGCCTTCTCCTTGAAAATGCCCAAATCACCCTCGCATCGTGCATTATTGCTCATCGCTATGGACAAAATAAATGTAGAGACTGCTCTTACATGACCCCCTCATTTTTCGAAGTGAACTCCTTGTTTTCAATGTCTCCCCACTGCACCTTTTCCAACAATACGAATTTAGATAGCAATCTTTTCTCTCTCCAATTAACAATTCATATCGGAGTGTCCGCGTAAGTGAGGTTCGGTTGTAATGGAACCAGATTTGGTTCAATTACTCGAGGTTGTGTTGCTTTCCAAAAATTTTCCCTAACTAGGAAACGTGAAACACATTGTATATTCCCTCCTACTCTGTAGCTAACGCCCCTTGGTATGCTACTGGGCTGACTCTTCCCATTATTTGGTATGGTCCAATTTATCTTCGTCTTAGTTTTCTTTTCAGCCTAAACCTCTTAACACCCTTCATAGGTGATACCTTGAGGTGCACCTAGTCATCCTCAAATGTCATCTCCCTCCTCTGATGAACTTAACTTAATCAGTCATCTCCTGAATGATTTCTGGTCCAAATACCTTAGCTTTTCCCACCTCATCCCTACATATTGGCGATCTACACTTCCTCCCATATAGCGCCTCGTGAGAGGCCATTTGGATAGTCACCTGGTAGCTATTCTTGTAAACAAATTTGATGAGTGGGACATGATTTTCTTAGGGTCCTTTAGAATCCAATATGCAAGCATTCAGCATGTCCTCCAATGTTTGGATCATCCTTTCCTATTGTCCATTAGCTTGAAGATGATAGGCACTGCTGAACTTCAGTTTGGTCCCCATCGCCTTTTGTAAACTCTTCCAAAAGTGGGAGGAAAACCTCAGATCTTAGTCCGATACTATATTCTTGGGGACTCCATGTAATCTGATGATCTCCCTCATGTACAGCCGAGATAGTTTACTTAATGTGACCGTAGTGGCGATCTGTAAGAAGTGAGCAAACCTAGTCAACCAATCTATGATCACCCATATGGCATCCTTCCCACTGTGGGTTCTAGGCAATCCAAGCAAAAAATCCATGGTGATATCTTCCCATTTCCATTTAGTAATAGGTAAAGATTGCAGGTTCCCTATTGACCTTTGGTGCTCTGCCTTTACCCTCCAACACGCAGCACACCTCTCAATGAGGTGGGCGATATCTTGCTTCATTCCTTCTCATCAGAATCCTTTGTTATGATCTCAATACATCTTTGTTCCTCTAGGGTGTATCAATTCTGGCGAGGAATGAGCTTCAGCTAGTATCTGTCAAAAACCTTTTAAATTAGTTGGAACTACTTCCCTTCCTATGATTAGCAAGGTCCCATCTTGCCCAAGTTGAAATGCATAGGTCCTTTACCTCTGTTGATGTTCTGTTGGATCCTCAGCAATTCTACATCCCTTTCTTCCTAGCCCTTAAGCTAGTCGAACTCACGTACCCTAATTTGCTACAAGGCAAAAAAAATATCTTTTGATGGTTGTTCCTTTATCATCATATGTCTCATCCCTTCCAAGAGTGAGTCCACCTTCGAGTGCTCTCTTGTGTCTCCCATCTTTAACTTGTGACTCAGGGCATTGGTGTCTAAGTTGGCCTTTCCCGGGTTATATTTAATTTCACATTGCTATTCGCTAATAACCTCCAACCACCTTCGTTGTCTCATGTTAAGGTTCATCTGGGTGGTGAGATGCTTTAGACTCTTGTGATTAGTATACACCTTGTACTCCTCATGTGGTCCTCTTATTGTTGCGATGCATAGGCTACCACCCTACCTTCCTACATCAAAACACAACCCATGCCATACTTCGACGCATCACTAAATACCATAAATGGCTTATGAGGCATAGTAAGGTTAGAACAGGGGCCATAGCCAACCAACGTTTTAGCTCCTCAAAGCTCCGTTCACTAGGTGAACTTAACATTCTTCCTAGTTAATGCCGTGAGTTGACTCAACTATCTAGAGAATCCATCCACAATTAACTGGCCAACCCTAGGAAACTCCACAAGCCATCAGAGATAGGTCGTTGCCATCCTACTATCTCCTTAAACTTACTTAGGTTGACTGTGACTCCATCCTTTGATATCACATGAGTTTGGCAAACATTTGAGGTCCTTAAGTGTCCCCAACACCAACCTTAGGTGGCTTTCAAGCTC
Source organism: Juglans regia (assembly GCF_001411555.2). NCBI lineage: Eukaryota > Viridiplantae > Streptophyta > Magnoliopsida > Fagales > Juglandaceae > Juglans > Juglans regia. The sequence continues at coordinate 15,016,095 of NC_049912.1, forward strand.
CATTGCACATCCAGAATATACTAAAATGTCATCTATGAAGACAACTACAAATAAGTCCAAAAATAGCTGAAACACTTTATTCATGATGTCCATAAAAGCCGTTGGGGCATTAGCTAACTAGAAAGGAATCACTATAAATTCATAATGGTCATTCCTAGTCCGAAAGGTTGTCATTGGTATGCAGCCCTCTTTAATCCTCAATTGGTAATATCTTGACCTAAGATCAATCTTAGAAAACACTGCTGCTCCCTCCAGCTGATCAAATAAATCATTTATCCTTGGCAATAGGTACCTATTCTTTATAATTACCTTATTCAGTTCTCGATAGTCAATGCACATTCTTAGGGTCTCATCTCTCTTTTAACAAATTGTACTAGTGCACCCCAAGGTGAAATGCTAGGCCTAATAAATCATTTCATCAACAACTCTTGTAGTTGACCCTTTAACTTCGACTTTGTTGGGGCCATTCAGTAAGGTGCTCTGTGTACCAAGGTTGCTCCTGGTTCAATCTCAAACGAAAACTCAATTTCTCTAGAAAGGGGTAACCCTTATAGTACTCTAAAGACCTCCAAAAATTCCCTTACTCCTGTATATCCTAATTACTTTGGTCCCTCTCTCCTTAAGCACTAAGTGCACTAAATAAGCTTTAGCCCCACTCGCCAAATCCTTCTTGGCCTGAAGCAAGGTAATCACCTCTGGTATTGACCTTAACTTGCTTCAATGGAAGATCCTATCCTTCATTCTCGGCACGCGGAATGTCACTGTCCTTGATCGAAAATCTATACTCGTGAAATGTCTAAACAACCAGTCCATCCCTAGAATGACATTGAATCCCAACATGTCAAACACTATCAGATCCTGCTCTAAAGGGATTCCATCTATCTCTAAAGGACACTCTCTAACTACCTTAATGCAGTATAGTATCCCTCCATTTGGTAGTGCTACAGAGACTCCTTGACGCATTGTGTAATGCCCTGGTCCCAGATGGGTTGAGAGTTACTAAATGTCACCTAAAATCATATATCGTAGTACATATATAAACTCTAATTTCTCAATTACACATTGATCTCCTTGTTTTGAACCAACTACTTCAAAACCATTAATTAGGAACACCACAAAATCTCAAAATAAACACCAACCTTCCAAAATACCAAGACAACCAAGCAAAACAAAACTATTGAATAAACTCTCCGATAATCAAAGTACCCTCTTTGTACTTAATCAGCAATGCTCACACAATCTTGCCCATGCTTCCTAATTTTTTATTCTCAGCTGAAACATCAGAAAATATTATGGAAAGCGAGTATGAAAGATGAAAGAGTCAAGAAGTAGGTTGCTATCAAAGTGCGGTAAGAGTCATCTTAGTAGGTACTGAAATGGATTAGACTCACAATTTTAGACATTTTGGCAAAGTTGTCAGAGTGTGCAATGGAAGCGTGGTTTGGTAATATATGATGCTTTAAGAGTAAACTTTGTGAGGGTTCAGAAATTAGTGACTTGAGATCACGTGGGACTTAACTTTAGAGAGTTTTACTTTATTATTCATATGAGGTTAATATTTATGTTGAGAGTTTTATTTACTCCTTCAATGGGGTTTAGTTAAGAAGTTGTGTGAGATTATTATTTAGGATTTTAAATCTATTGTTGAGGTTTATGTCTTTAGACTTGAAGTGCATCACAGGGTGTATGACAATCAACACTATGTGCGTGAAGGTGTTTGCCAAGAGGTTTAGAAGGTAGTTAAGGCACTAGGCGAAAATGTTGGAAAGTTAGAATCTTGGAATATTAGGTTTGACATAATGAACAAGGATTAAAATAGGCATGGATTGTGAGGGATAAGTATTTTAGACTTTGCTTTGGGTGCAGAAATTTCGAGGACAAAATTTGTTAAGCGGGGGAGGATGTAACACCTTGGCCTAGCACCGAATTAGGCCAAGCCTGCGTTTTATAAATTTTTGTTTTGGGTTAATATGTGAAGAAAGCCCACTTGAATTTTACGAGGAATTTATTTTGAAATAGGCTACGGGCCCAAAATATCTTTTGGTAGAATATGGTTTTTTTTTTCTTTAGGTTAAAACGATGCAATACTTTAGAGACCAAGTGGAATCTAATCATTTAATAAATGGCCCAAAAAATTTATGGGATGAGTTAGATTATTTTAGAATATGAGTCATGGCCGAATAGTTTTTGTTAAATACTCACCCATGAAAATACAAACAAGCCAAAGAGACGTACTGGGGGTTGGCCTAGGCTTATGGGAGTAGGATGTCCATGGTGCTACAGCTAGGCACAACAGGTGGCTTCTGTCGTGCGTATTGCATGGTCTTGTTCTAGTGCAATGGGAGAAACTGTTGTGCGTGAAGACATTTCTATTTTGCTCTAATAAGTGGCCATGCCACGTGATACAATAGTGGCATCTGGCCCAACCACGAGTGATAGTAGTTGCCTCCAGCCCAACCACAGGTGATAGTAGTAGACTCCAGCTCAACCACTGGTAATAGTACTGGCCTCTAGCCCAACCACGGGTTAGAGTAGTGGTCTCTGTTTGAGTGCATACCATGAAGTTCCCGATTGTCATCTTGCTTCTTTTCTTTTTCTTTCTTTTCAGCCTTTGCCCTTTTGCCCTTCATAATTTGTGATAATACTAGTATGATCCTAATTTTTTTATACTAGTGGGTTGTTTAGTTTAATTTGGGCTAGGCTTGGTGAAAAAAATTTTGGACTTGTGTTTGAGTTGGGATTATGTTACTGAATATTAAGTGGAGATGTATTTTGTTTGGGCTTAGTTTTAATTGAGTAAATATGTTAGCTGTACACTTTTTATTTTATAGAAATAATATAGAGTTTAATGTATTAGTTGGAAACATTAAGTGGACATTGATGAATATGGGAAATGATGATATTTTAGGGTTATGAGAATTTTAGATTTTTAGGAAAAATAAATTATTTTAGTATTTTAGGTTTAAATATCAAAAGACATGTTCAATCGGAAACTTAAGAAAGTTACGTGATTATTTTATAGGTGATGATTGATACTCACTTGACATGTTGTGAGAAAAATCAAAGAAACTAAAAAGTCCAGGTAAGCAGGGTTTCTATGTTAAACTTTGCATAAAACAAATAGATTACATTGATTTTATGAAAAATATACATGTTTTGTTATGAAAAAAAAAAAAAACTTGAAAACAATTTCGGTCAATTATCTATATATAGATACGATTGGAAACCCTAATGAAAGAGAAGGGAGAGATCAACATGGGTGGAGTTATGCATGTGTCTAAGGCAGTGCTTTTGGACTTAGCTTGTGGGCTTTGGGTTTTGGGTCCATTTTCGAAATATTTGGGCCTACATCTTTGTAGTGTATGAACTTAACAAATGAGTTTGGCCGGTTAAAGCAGTCCAAAAAATCTCTTTGGCTTGTTCGTATTTGTATATGTGAGTATTTAATAAATAATAATGGGCCTCGACTCAAATTCTAAAATAATCTAACTTGTCCCATAAATGTTTTGGGCCAATTACCAAATGATTAATTCCATTTGGTCCCTAAAATATTCCATGGTTTTAACCTAAAGAAAAAAAAAAACCATATTCTACCAAAAGAAATTCTGGAGCCATAGCGTATTTAAAAATAACTTTCTCGTAAAAGCTCAAGTGGGCTTCCCACACCTATTAACCAATTTTTTTTATTTTTTTTATAAAATGCAGGCTTGGCCTAGTTTAGTGCTGGGCCTTGGTGTTATACATTGGTTCCGTGTGAAGACCCATCGTCCTGATGAATGCAGTAGACATAAAGGACGTGGGAAACTCCTAAGTCAAATAGTGTGCTCGCGTAGAAGTGCAATACCCTAACTCGCTCTATACAATTTACTACAGTTTACTACTTATACTATATGCACACAAACATGATTAGTTAGTCGTAAACTACCATTTCGTACTTGTGATGACGACTTCCTCCTATGTCTTTTGGGCATCCTCATCGACTTGTTCAGGAGCGAGTCTGTACACTCCAGTTTGCATGGTTGGCCTACAGTCTCCTCGTCCTCCGCCCTGTCCTACTCGGTGCACTAGTGGCACCTTGGGGCAATCCTTCACAAAATGCCCCGTCTACCTACAACGAAAACATAAGATTGGGGTTTGTCAGCATTCCCCCTCGTGGGCTCTATGGCTATTACCACAAACTTGTATCCTTCCTCCCATGCATACTTCAGGAGTCATTGGTGGTCATCCCCCCATCCTCACCACAAAACTTTTGAGGGACACCCGAGCTGTTGTCTTCACTAGAAAACATCCTTCCTTTTAGACCCATGGGTACAATCCATGAATTGAGTTGCTCATGCTCGGCAATGGACGTTATGTGCACCGATTTCAAGAAGTCCTTGATTTCTAGGCATGCTACTTAGGTCCTGATTCGGGTCTACGACCCATCCTGAAATCTCTCCGTCCTCATACTATCCTTGAGATAAGATAAGAGGCAAATCTCCCTAGCTCCGTAAACCTAGAGGTTTACAGTTCTACTATCATATATCCTTGGACTAAACTAACAAAGTCCTACAACCTAAACTAACAAAGTCCTACAACTTCTTCTACCTTATAATAGCTAGAAAGTACGAATCGTCAAAGTCCTTCTTAAATCTCTCCCACAAGATCCTTTCTACGGTCCTAGCTCCATAATAATTAGATTTATCTTAGTACCGCACCATAACGCTGCCTCTCCTTGTAGCAAGTAACTTGCATAAAGTACCTTCTGACTCTTAGTGCACCCATACACTTCAAAAGTCCTTTTGATGTCAATTATCCACCTCTCCGTCTTCATCGAACCCTCGTTAACGAAGCTTCCTGGGTAGCAATGTTCCTAGAATTGGTCATACATACATCCCCTATGTTCTCTCCTATGGGATTATAATGATAGAACTTGCAGATTATGGGCATATAGCTTGTGTTGCTGGTCCAGCACCTCCGAAATCTGATTTAATGCTCTCGTTAGTTCCTCATCCCTCCTATTGCTCGGCAATCCTCCATGGTGACTACTCCAAGGTTGCTCTCCTTGTGGGGCTCTCGGTCGCACCACACACAAACCCTGCCACATAACCCCAAACCTATCACTTTCTATCACATCATTCATTTCAAAATGCAAATCAAACCTAGGATACTTAAATTCCAAGCTTACAATACTAAAATCAAGTCCTACATTTCTAGTAATGTCCTATGTAATTCATAGGTTTACCAAGAGTCGCCTACTAGCATGCTCTAATACCAAGTTATGGCACCTCGTCCCTCGTGTAAACATCCAGGTGAGGTTCTGAGCTGCCAAGGGTGATAGCCAAGATGGAAGTGCACATGTGGGATACAGGTATAACATCGTAGCAGAAAAGATAGAGGTTTAGTCTGTAAGCTATACCTTGGAGTATCCGAAGTCTAAAACATATTTCAGAAATCATTACTGGCATTCCTCAATTTGGTATGTTCATCGCCTAACAAGTGGTAGACCGAATACAACTAGTCGACTCTTTCTAAAAGGCTAATAGGTGGTAGACCGAATGGGTGCTTCTCGACTAGTAGTGCTTGGAATTTAATACGGGTTAAGGATGTTGAGCAACCTGAGTTGGGCTGGGTTTGGAATGCTGTATTACCAAAAAAGATTTCGATATGCATGTGGAAGGCTAGATTTGGAGCACTACCAGTCGATGTCTGCATTCAGGCTATAGCGATTCCCCTAGTGTCACGATGCGATTGCTGCATACTGAGAAAGATTGAAACTGTTGACCATGTTTTGAGATTGGGCAATATTGCTATGCAGGTTTGGAATAAGGCATCCACTGCTTTGGGTATTAGCCACATGGAGGGTCGTTCTTGGTGGGAAATGGTTCAAGGATGGTTCGGACATGCCACAAAGTCCAGCCACAGAGGTATTCTTCTTGGCCTCATTCCGTCCATCATCACTTGGAGACTTTGGTTGAGGAGGTGTAAGGCAAGGATGGAGGGAGTGCATGAGTCGGTAAGGGAGGTGTGGACTGCTATAAAGGTATGGCTTAGAAACTTATCTACTCTATTGCTTCAGCATTGGGAGATTTCTAATAATGACCAGAACATTCTTAGGGCTCTTGAGGTGCCTTTTAGAAATAGGCCGAAAAGGTCTCCGCGTTTAATTAGATGGAAGAAACCAACAAATGGCTGGATTAAACTGAACGTCGATGGCAGTTACCGAGGTAATCCAGGTAATTGTGGTGGAGGGGGTATCATTCGCGACTCGTTTGGAAATCTTATGTCGGCCTTCTCGACTCATTTTGGTCATGGGACTACTAATGAAGCTGAACTTCGTGCCTTAAGTGTGGGTGTGGGCGTTTGTAAGGAGATGGGATATACACATATTATTTTAGAATGCGATTCCAGTTTGGTGGTCCATTGGTTAAAATGTCAAAGGTGCTCGGTGTGGTACTTATGGGAGTACTGGGACTAGTTGCTAGAAAAGTTACAAGGATTAGAATTTTCCATTGAGCACCAATTCAGAGAAGGGAATTCTCCAGCAGATGCCTTGGCTCGTCTAGGTGAGCAAGGCTTTAACATGAGATTTAATTCTTTTTTTTCTTTACCTAGGAACATAAAAGGTATGATTTGGTTAGATAAGGTAGGACTTCCAAACATTCGTCTCTAGTTCCCTTTTGGTTTATTTTATTTTGATGTTGGTCTCTAGGCTCGGTTTAGTTTGTTTCTAGGCATGTTTAGAGCTCTTTGGTATTTGTTTATGGTTCGATTGAGTTTGTTCTTGGTTTGGATGACTTTTGATGTTCTAATTGTTACCACGGTATTCCTCCGCCATATGTGAGGGTTTTTTTAATAAACTTGGTACGAGGCTGCTATGTGGGTGGCTACCGGCTCTTCTTAAAAAAAAAAAAAAAAAATGGTATGTTCATCACCTAACAAGGGGCAGACCGAATACAGTTGGTTGACTCTTTCTAAAATGCTAAGTACAACTTAAAATGATTCATGGCTATTACGACAGAGACAAGACTCCATCCTCGAGGTTTGGGCGGGGTCAGTTCTTCCTCCTCGGGCACCACTCTTGGTTCTAACTCTTCATCGAAGTCTTTGGTTTCGAGAGTGAAACTATAGGTAAGTTAGGTGGCTATGACAAAAACTGCTAATGAGAGATAATGCTCCTAAAGGTGCAATGAATAGTTCATGTAAATAATCAAGGGACACATATATGTATGCTTTGGCCAGGAGTCACCATCTAAGGCAAAGACATATGGGTCCGTAAAACATGGTGAAGAATCACCCTTTTAGTGAAACACGTATTTATATAAGCATGGTGGTGATTCACCCTCTTACCATCATACTTTAAAGCATGAGTATTATTTAGGCAATGAACCACCCGTCACTCTAGTAGGTCAACTTCATAAAATCATATTGGTTTCACTAGTAAAATCTCCAACCCACAAAGTGTGACACCCACAAGCTTGGGATTTGACAGAGCTTGAAGAGTTGGTACATGCAACACAAGGTTACATACCCCGTTCATGACAATTAAATATGCAATGCATTGCACCTAGCATACATCTAAAGTATGCAATATTCATAGAGGATAGTTTTTTTCTTTGAGTAATAATATGTACTAGATATAATATTGCCCAAAATAACTTAGGCTTACTGCATAATCACATGATAACATATATCCAAATTTATGGTACTTGTCCAAAAGATATGTAACAACGTAAGTACTGGAGATAGAGCTCCATAATTACAGTTTGAAAATAAAATTATTCTCATAGATTACTGAGCTACTCACGCAGCTCTACTATAATGTCCAAAATAGCATCTAGGAAATGGATAACCGAGGTTATCAGCTCTTCATCATTCCTCCATAGGCTAGTTAGCCTTGTCTAGACTTCCGGGTGCTGGTTCTCGTTGTCTTGACACATTGTCTACCATTCCAGGAAGAATGGTAGTAGGGACTACCAAGTGAGTTTTTATTATAAATCTCAATAAGTTAATGACCAACTTAACTAGCAGTATACAGATGCATGCATGACAGTAAAATGATATGAATGCTGACGTGAATATGAATGAGGGTGACATGAGTTGGCAAATAGCATGACATATGCTGACATAACTTGAAAATTGACATGGACTGAACTGCTGTGAATTAATCTGACATGAATTGAACTTGAATTTAGAATCTTGTTTAACAATAAACTGGTTAATTAAACATGAAATGTGAATGCTATATGGGTCCCTTGAGCCCTGTGCTCCTATCTGCATCACATCACATCACAGACATCTGCGCCAGCTATGAGTACGTTAATATACTAAAATGAAATAGTGGTTGGCACCACCAACATTTGTGCCTCACTTCACTCTAGAAACTAGTTATTTAGGTCCCATTCGAAGCCTGATGATCTTTACCTTGTCAATCCAAGGCATTTCATACCAGTTTAAACACTCGATTGTGAACAATGGAGTTCTACTAGGATAATACCACATCCTAACACTTGGGGTCGTGTTTAAAAAAAATAATTGATATACACTATGCATGTGATATGGCATGACATGAAATAATTGATGGAGTGACAGATGAAATGGCATAACATGGCGTGACATGGCAAGTAGGAAAGAATTATGAACTTGCAATCAATAACTTGGTATGACATATTAAAAAGTTCAAAATAAACATAAATGAAAAGAATATGAGAATAGCTTACCATCGTAGATACATAAAATATGCTGGGAAGTAAGTTAGAGGCTAATTTACAATGATTAAGTGTGACATAAAAGTAGTGCAAATTAACGTGAACTAAAAGGAGATATTTCTAAGGGTTTGAATATCCTACTAAACACTTAGAAACATAAAATTCATTGACTTATGGCAAAATTACTATTTTACCCTTCTACTTGTTTCATCCTAACTTCAAATCTTACCAAACTTTACATTCCTTATATAAATTTTGTCCTAAATCAAAATATCTAATCAGAAAAATTTGAAACACACCACAATTATAAGAACTATGGGCCGATTGACATAAAGGCCAAACTCTTGATTTTTGTTGCAATTCATCCAAACTTCAACTTTCATACTTAAACCGAGATATGCAATGCTTAAAACACATCCTATGTTTTAAAATCATGCAAAGACAACAAAATATACATTCTAAAAAAATCATAAACTCATTATATCACAATAAACATGCCAAAACTTTTGGTCAAATAGAACAAATCCTTGATGTTCTTGGTCTAATACTTTTCAAATCAACTCCAACGACTTCAAAACTTCATAAACACACTCTTAATATGTTTATAAATCAAATTGTGATAACAAGCCTGAACAAACAATAAAAAATCACAAAAATCATCATCATACCATTGGCATGCTCATTAAGTCTAAAATCGAGTATCACATGTTCTTGACTTAATTCAAACCACTGAATCCGAATTTCTCATGAAATAAACCTTCAAGAAATAAAATCATGTACCTCACAAGCTACATGGGTCCCCATTGTAAGTTGATTCTTGTGAAACTCTCTGCGTGTATTTTGTTCCTTTGTGAGTCTAGTTTCCATTGGTATATTTTGCATAATTTTATATGGAGTTTTGATTGATGAAAGTTTAAATTGAACATGCCAAGGTAATTTATCTTTGGTTTTGATGAAACTTATGCCGTGTGACGCTAGCTTTTAATGCTAGGATCAAGTTAGAGCTTGAATATGAGGTATATGATTATATTTCTTGAAGATTTATTGCATGAAAATCAAGGACCTAGTGTTTTTGTTTCAAGTCGGCATGTGGTACACGGTTTTGAAGTTAATATGGAAGCCGGTTGTGTTTGTGTCAGTGTTGTGATTTTGGTTATTTGATCAAGCATGTTATCACTTAGGTTTGATTTATAAACTTGTTAAGAGTCTGATTCTGGACTTTTGGAGTCCTTAGAGTTGATTAGAAAAGCATTAAACCAAGAATGTCAAGAGTTAGTCCTTTTCTACCAAAACTCGATTTTTGTAGTTAGTGATATGATGAGTTTATGATTTTTATGGCTTATGTTTGTTGATGTCTTAACATGATTTTAGAACCTAGAGTATGATTTTTGAGTGTTGCAAAAATTGGTTTGAGCATGAAAGTTTAATGGTTGGTTGAATCGCAACAAAAATCAAGTTTTGCCTATGAATGTGAATTGGCCAAGGTGTATTTCCTGTAGTTCTGTTGTATTTTAAATTTTTTGGATTTGATATTTGGATTTAGAAAAAACTTTACATGAGTAATGTAAAGTTTGGTATGATTTGCAATTAGTATGCAAAATCCTTATTTTAGAGCCAAAATTGTAGTTTCCCACAAGTAGATGGGTTAATTTGCAATATAGCCAAAGTCAACAATTTTATGTTTCCAAGTATTAGTGGGATATTCTAACCCTTAGAAATATCTCATTTCAATTCAAGTTTTTTCACACTATGTTTTACATTACGCTAATCATTGTAAGTTAACCTCTAACTTACACTCGGGATACTTATGTATGTATGGTGGTAAAATCCATGCAGGTTATGTTCATGATTCCTTTTAGTTATTAAATTGAATTATGTTATGCCATGCCATGTTGTTATGTATATCAAGCATGAATATCTACACATGTCACAATAATTATATCATGAAGAATATGTTTATTTGTAAGTTTTTTTTTTTTTTAAGAAGAGTCGGTAGCCACATGTCTAATAGTGGCCCCGCCCCATGTTTATTAATCTGCCCTTACTTATGGTGGTGGAATACCGTGGTTACAAACCAAGTATCTGGGAGTTTACAAATAGGAAATAAAAAAAACCTCCCAAACACAAAACAAACAAAGCCAAAACACATAACCAAAAGCAACAACAAACTCTAAACGCGCCTAGAACAAAAACCATCTAAACAAGCCTAAAGAAAAAAATAGAAATAAGAAACTTAGGTACATATAGAAGGCAGCCCAGCCTTGTCGATCCGAATAACTCCCTTTAAAAACCTCAGCAAATGCTAGAGATCTTCATAAATAACATTACTTCCTAACTCGCCTTGTTTAGCCAAAAAATCAACCGCTTGATTCCCATCTCTGAATTGATGTAAAACATGGATATCCATTCCTTGTATTTCAAAAATAAACTCATTCCAATGGTCCCATAAATACCAGACAGTGCATTTACCTGTCTTGAACCAATCCACAACCAACTTGGAAACACTCTCAATAATTACATTGAGAAAAGATAGTCTTTTACAGAGCCGAATCCCTCCCAACATAGCTCTCAATTCAGCTCCATTATTAGTACCAACACCAAAATGAGTCGAGAAGGCTACTTTGAAATTTCCATCCATATACCGCAAGATACCCCCACCTCCCAAAGACCCTGGGTTATTACGACTATTCCCATCGCAATTAAGCTTGATCCACCCCAAAGGCGGCTTTGACCATTTCACTAGCAGAAATTTTCAGGCAACAAGTTTTGGCATCTCCAAATTTAACTCTTTTAACAGATAAAGATCCTGCTTATTAAGTTGCCTATGCACTTTCAATTCACCCACCATCTTATTGAGCCACATTTTCACTGAAGTTCACACTTGTATCGCACTAATTTTCAGCCCCTCCATACGTACTTTACATCTCCTATTCCATCAACTCCAAGTGATAATGCAAGGTAGCATACCAATGAGATTACCCGCAAAAGAATATTTTTTTGCACAAATCAACCAAGTCGATATTCTTACTTTAAAATCCAACTTGCAAATTTCAAAACCAGAGAAGCTATCTGACCCATAGCTAAAACATGAACAATGCTCTCCCTAGCTTGCGGCATACAACAATCACACATCGACGCAAGAGAAATACCCTTATTTTGAACCCTCTCATCTATGGCCAGACTATGGAACCAAGCTCTCCAATTGCACATGGAGACTTTTATTGGCAAACTTTTGTTCCAAAACCAATCATGCCAAGGCAATTGATCCCCTTTTTCCCGAATTACCTCCCAAGTAGTAGCAGTGGTAAATTTTCCATCCAAAGTTGGTTTCCACACACAAATATCCAACCCATTACGCCCACAAATTTTAGTCTGCACGATTTCTTTCATAATTGCCTCTCCCACTAACTCCTTCAGGAGTTTAACATTTCATGTCTGATCCATCCAACAATCTCTGATACGAATTTGCTTATTAGTAATGTCTGTAATTATGGCTAATAAAGGGCCGGAAGCTAGCCATCTATCAAACCAGAAAAAAGAATTTACATTTCGCAACAAAATCTGAACATTTTCCATTACTTTCGAAACATGTTTCATTATCAATCTCCACATTCTTGAATCAGTAGCCTTTGGAATATTGGACAAAGGGTGACCATCCCTTAAATATTTTGATTTAAAAAAATCTACCCACAAACCTTCAGTAGTCAGTAGTCGATAGGCAAACTTCATGTGTAGAGACTTATGGACCTCATGTAAATCCCTCAGTCCCAAACCCCTTCATTAGAAGGTTTGCAAATTTTAGACCATGATCGCCAGTGTAATTTCCTCCTTCCCTCCACTTCGCCCCAAAGGAAATTGGCTAATATAGAGTTTATCTGATCAAGAGTCATCTTCAGAACATTGATCACCAAGAGGATATGTAGAGGTAAACTAGATAGCACATGTTGTATTAAAATTAAACGACCACCTTGAGATAACAACTGGAATTTCCAGCCCGCCACTTTTTTCCTTATTTTCTCAACTAGTGGCTCAATGATGCGGGAAGTCAGTCTACCTATCACAAGCAGTGCACCCAAATAATCATAGGGAATTGTCCTTCCTTAAATCCCGTAGCTCTCAACAAATCATGCTTTTGAGTTGGATTTATAAATTTAGAGGGAAAAATCATTGATTTCTCACGACTAATCTTTTGACCCAACCACCTTTCATAAGTGGTAAGAATCTCAACAAGTCTCTTAATAGACTTTTTCCTCCCATTAGAAAAAACCAATAGATCATTACCATACAACAAATGAGAGACTAAAGCAGCTCCCATCTAGTGAGTAAATCTTCTAATCCAACCATTCTCAAAATTTTTCCTAAGCAGCATTTTTAACACCTCCTCTATAATAATAAATAAATAAGGAGATAAAGGATCTCCTTGTCGAAGCTCTCAAGCAAATTTAAAAAATCTTTAAAAGTCCCATTCATCATCAGATAAAACCATGGCGACTTAATGCATTCACCAATCATTTTGCAAAAATTATTAGAGAAGCCGAAGGACTTTAAAACCTCCAAGAGAAAACTCCAATCAACCCTATCATAAGCCTTAGCCATATCTATTTTTAACATGACATTACCACCCAAAATTTTCCTGTGGAGGGAGTGTACCATCTCTTGGGCAAGCGTGATGTTTTCAAAAATACTGCATCCCAGAACAAAAGCACCTTGTTCATGAGATACCAACTTATGAATAACTCGTGTCAATCGAGACACAATAATTTTTTAAAAAATCTTTTAGGCCACTAAACGCAAACTAATAGGCCGGAATTTATCAAAACTAGAAGGATCAGGCACTTTCGGGATCAAAATAATAAAGGATGACGTAAAGAACCTGATTAAAGGGCCACCCCTGAAAAAACCCCTGACAGCTTCAATAAGGTCATCTTTAATGATCTCCCAACACTTTATGTAGAAACCAGACCCGAACCCGTCTGGCCCTGGACAACTTTGCTGAGGAATTGGAAAAATTGCTTCTTTCACTTCCATCTCTGTCGGCTCAGCACACAACATATTATTATCAGCTTCTGAAATAACAGGATCAATCAAGTTAGATAAGTCAGCTTGCACCACTTCACATGACGTTGAAAGGAAGTCTCGGAAATATTGTACAGCACCCAAATGGACAGACTCAACATTATCAAATGTTGTACCATCTAATAAATCCATGTGCCTTTTTACACCTTTGATTAATCAATGATTGAAAAAACTTAGTGTTATGATCTCCTTCCATCAACCACTTCTTTTTAGCAAATTGTCCCAACCGAACTGTCTCTCTCTTTTCCAAGGTATCTAAAATTCTCCACAAGAGTTTTTAAGTTCTGATCAACCCTTCCAAAAACGTTTTTATTCCATGCTCGTAATGCAATCTTAGTTCTATTGAGTCCTGTAGCCAGTTTATGTAATTATGAACTAGCATCATGTCTATCCCAAGCTTCCTGCACTCAATCTAAAAAAGTCTCATGTAAGCACCACATATTTTGAAAACAGAAAGGAACCGGACCATATAATGAAAAAGGCCTCTCCAAATGAACCACCATAGGACAATGATCCGAGGTTTTTCGCTTCAAATAGACTAACTGAGCCAAAGCAAATTGATTAGAGAAGTTTGTTGATGACCACTCTATCTAGCTTTCCCCAACTTCTGTTTACCTCGAAATGGCCATTACACCATGACATAGTATGTCCACTACTTTTAAGATCGAACAAACATGATTTATCTAATCAATCATTAAACTCTAACATAAAAATTAATGGCTGAGGATGACCACCAATTCTTTCAGAGTCTATGCGAATAGCATTGAAGTCACCCATCACCATCCAAGGCACTTTATTCAACTATTGATTCTCCAATTCTCCCCATAAACCTCTTATTTCTATGTAAGAACATTTAGCATAAACAAAGGTTATAAGCATCCTTTGATTTGTCGAAGACAGCCATCCTAATATCACTTGAGAAGTACAAAACACTATCTAAAACTCATTCAACTCTTTCCAAAAAATCCACAACTTGCCACCCCTGACTCATTGGAACAAAAATAATTAAGATTCAAAAAAGAAACGGTAGCAGCCATACAATTATTACCAACAAAAGGTCCCGTAATCAAACAAATATTAATATTTTTTTTTTATAATTAACGACTTTAATCTCCTCTTTGAACTCCCCAACCCTCTAACATTCCAATAAAAAATGTTTCCAATCATAAGTTCAGCTTTTGTGATCGGGTGTGAACCCGTTGGGACTCCCTCACCATCTTGTCTAATGTAATTTTTAATTTTTCCATATTCGATCGATCAGCTACTTCAGAATCGTAGGCTTCTCTTTACCCCTTAATCCCGTTATTTCTCCTTCTTCACGCTCCGAAGAATATCCCATAGCTAACTCCCCTTGCAATCTGTTATCATAAATCACATTTGTCATCTCAGCAACCAGGGTCTGTGGCATGACAGAAAATTCCTTGTCTTGCATCTGCACAAGCTCCGGCGCCACTTCATTTTCTTTATCACACCAAACCTCCTCACATTCTTCATCACTAACATCATTTTGATTTTCTGCTATTTTCTTTGAGTCCTGTAGAGGGTCCTTCGGCATCTCTGCATTCATTATAATACTCGACACCTTCCCAGATTGATTAATTTTGCAAACTCACCCTCAATGTTCGATGTCATTCCTGCAATTATAATATTAGGCGCTTCATCAATATTTTCTACTTGCAGCACATTTGCATTCATATCCTCTCGTGTGACTTGCAATCTAGCTTTCAGTAATTCAACATTTGCTTCCATCTCCTTGTCGTCTTTGGTCCCCGAAGAACTACCCTAGTTTTGTTATCTTTCGGCTTCCTATCCCCCTTGCACCTCTCCCCAACCCTATAGACCATAACCGTAAGTCCCTATCAGTAGCATTTCACACAAGAAAAACTCCATTTTTCATATCTTGCCTCTTGCCAAATACATTTAGTAGGCAAAACTACAATCGGAAATCCTTTCACTGATTCCATAGTCAAATCTACCTCCACACAAATTCTTGTACCCATAGCTCTCGACCGGTTCAAAGTCGTATTATCCATGTAACAGCCCGCTAGAAATTCATTGGTGGAATTTCTATTGACTTTAGGAATCTCGTGAAAAACCCATAAGTTTTTACGAATCGACCAATCGCTTAGGTTTTAGTCTGTCATCATAATCAGTGTTATCACTCACTTTGGTGCTAGATTTATGAGTTTAATTATTTGAGATAGTTAGAAGTGTTAGAATGCATTATGGTCTGCGCCATTAGACTCAGTGGATTTTTTAAGATTTTATGGCGCAATAACCTATTTTCATAATTTCGGACGAAACATCTGTTGGAAGTTGTGAAATTTATTTTTAGGGGCACTTCGGGGTTGAATTTCGGTAAACGATTTTTCACTATAGGTTAATATGAATATTTAGAATTTTTCAGTACTAAGTTTATTATGTGTTTGTTTTTGAAGTGAATAGTAATCTCGATAAGCGCACCTAATGCAGTGTTTTCAAAATCACAGTGTGAAATGTCCAAATTAGGTTGGAGGGATTTTATTTGGATACTTGGCAAAATCTTTGCCACACATAGTGAATAGTATTAGACACTTGGCACCATGAGGAACCATTAGATGGATTTGTGAAGGAAGTCAAAGTGTGAGATCATGCCACCTAAGCAAAGCTTTGTTTCATTTGATCAACTAAATTGTTCCAGACCAAAGAAGGTTTCAACCCTAGCAAAACCCTAAATGGTTGGAATCCAATTGAAACCCCAAAAGCTTGATTGAAACCAAAACCCTAAACGGTTTTCCCAAACCCTAAAGTTGGCCTCCAAACCCTTTTTAATCCGATTTCTAGCATTGTGTTTAATCACTTGATGCCCATAACTTCCACATGCTATTAATTAATCAAATCCTTGTTATGACATCATTCTTCAACCTTTTAAACCTTGGGAATTTGATTGGGCCAAGAAAAATTGGTTTTGGGCTTGATAGCATCTCAAACCCTAACCAAACCCCATTTAAACCCCAAATTGAAGCCCACTTGGCTGGGGCCCACCAAGCCCCACGAAATTGGCCACCTTGGCAAAGCTTCTTGGAGAAGTTTCCTCCCCCACATGGCAGACCATCCACTGCCATTGGCTGCAACTCATTAGTGCCTTGATGTGAAGAGAAGTCCACTCCAACCTCCATCTCTCACAGCTGCTGCAGGCAGTCCATGCCTCTCTCTATTCTCTACTTTATGTCACATAGCCATCTCCAATCAAGGGCCATTCATGCCCATAACTTCCCCCTCTAGAAGTCTAAAGTTGTGCAAGACACACTTCTCTCCATTTTATCACTTCTTTCCACCGTTCTTAGATAGAAACCCAAAAGAGCTCTCTCGGGCAGATTTCTGGATCTTTTTGCGTGGCCAGTTTTGATCCTTTGTAAGTATTATCTCACGATGACTCATTCATAAAAGTTGTTCATATTTGAGTCTAGTTTCTGTGAATATATTATTAGTCTCATTCCATGCTCATTTTACCAGTCAAAAGTATTTTTAACCATGGAAAGGTCATTCTGGGCGTGAAACTAGAGAGTATGTTATGTGTTGGAAGTTTTGACCAAGCTAATGGACATATCTTGGTCCGAAAATTCTATGGAGTGTTCTTAACATGTGTTTATAAATTTTCATTTAGGTTTTGTTGCATGAATAAAGCTTTTGATGATAGATTTTCTTAGAGTTAGAAACTTGAAAACTGGAAGTAGAAAAACAGTTTCTGTTTTGTGAAAGTTTGAATATTTTGCGGTTTAATCTTATTCCAATGGCTTTGATATTTTTATATGATGATCCTAAGCCTCTTATATACATTTTTGGATGTTATGTCGAAGACATTTAGTATTAGTTTTAAAGATATGATTTTCTATGCAAGGGGATTTCGGTTAGGCCTAAAATTTGATGTTTTTGCGTTAGATCCATGTTTTATTAAATTTTAGCCATGTGATTTTAAGTTTAATGGTTGGATATTCTTTAGGGCACATTTTAAAACCATGTGATGTGTTAGTTTGAGGATCACATGTCTTTAAGGCATGGATCAAGAGATTGATCAAAGTTAGTTAGGAGAAACAATTTCTGTTTTGGACTAAGTTTAAAACCAAAAACTCCAACTGTTGTTTTGTGATTTTTGGTGAGTTTTGTTTGATGATTTAAAGCATGTTTGATCTTAGGATGATGTTATGAATTTTTTAGAAGTAAGATTTGATTTTGTGGAATTCTTGAAGATGATTTTATTAAGGTCAAAACTTGTGATTTAAGGTTTACTTTTTGTTAAAAAGTTTGGGTCATTTTACAAAACGTTTGGTGTTGATAATTAGCTTTTTCTTAATGGATATTTTTTTAAGTGTGTTTTTAAACTTCGGATAGGAAGATCTTTGTTACAAGATTTTGGTTTATTCATGAGTTTTGAAACTTGAAAGAATTGCAACCAAACTCAAGACAAATGGCCTATGTAGGTTTCGGCCATAGTGAGTTTTTCATAGTTGTGATTGGTTTTAAATTTTTCTGAGTTGATATTTGAGTTTGGGATAAAATTTACACGAGGAATGTAAATTTTGGTAATTTTCGGAATTAGGATGTCAAATCCTTAAGTTAGGGGTAAAATGGTCATTTGCCCACATGTAAAGGGTAAAATAGTAATTTTACTCTAAGCTGTCCCTTTCCACATTCCTAATTGTTATAATTTATTTCTATCTTTTAGAATACCCTCTTACAGTTCCTCGTGTTTCGCGCTTTATTCTAGTAGAACGTGATGATCGAGATAAGTTAGCTTTTAACTTACTATCAATTTAATGTGTATGAGTGATAAGTAAGAGAAGTAAATTGTATGTATGCATGTTATCATATGTGCCATGCCAAGTCATTACCTATTTATCTGTTCCACAGAATTTATTCTGTAATGAATTATTCATATGTTACACAAGATATTCTGTCACGTATTGCTATACATTGCAAGTATGTCATGTTAAGTTAAGTATGTCATCTGTTAAATGTATTTCATGTCACGTAATATTCATTGTCACATGTTACGCCATGTTAAGAAATGTTGTCTGTTATATGGTATGTCATGTTACGAAATGTAGCATGTTACATGTATGCCATGTTAGGAAATGTTATCTGTTACATTTATGTCTTGAAGTATGTTATGTCTGTCATCTTAAGTTCATGTCACGTTAGGCTACGTCAGGACTTCTGTCTTTTATGTCATGTTCATGTTACGCCACGTTATTCATGTCAATCACAACCCTAAGCGCTAGGATAGGGTAATATCCTAGTGGACCTCCTTTGTTTACGCTGGAGTGTCTAAATATGTGTGAAACTTCCTGGGTTGACAAAGTACAGTCAATAGGTTGCGAATGGGGCCTAATTAGTTGGTCACCGGAGCGCGCTAGGCACTAGTGCCGATGGAGCCACACATTATGTTACATGTGTCCACAGCAAGTGTGGCACAAACAAATAAGTCATGGGGCCACAACAACTGTAGAGCATGAAGTATGGGGCCACAACAACTGTGGAGCATACACTACTTGAGACACAGCAATTGTGACACGTAGAATACGTGGGGCCACAAGAACTGTGGAGTACGTATTAACGCACTCACAGCTGGTATAGAAACATGTGATGTGATGCGATAATCGGCAGGGATACACGGCTCAAAGGGACCTGTGCAGCACCCATATGGTCACTTTAATGATTAAGTCTATTGAATAAGATTCCAAATTCATGCATTTCACGTTCAAGTCATGTGTCACGTTGTGTTATTTTCAAGTTTACGTTCACGCAATCATGGTAATCCCATGAGACAAGAATATGTTTCAAGTTCATGTCTATATCATGTTATGTTCAAGTTCAAGTTCATGTTATGTCATGTTCACGTTCACGTTATGTTTGAAGTTCACATTTATGTTATGTCATGCTCAGGTTCATGTTATGTTCAAATTATGTATGTTCACGCTCATGCTATGTTTTAAGTCCATGTTATGTTTCAAGTTCACGTTCATGCTATGTTGCTTGTCCATGTTATGTTTTAAGTTCGCGTACATGCCATGTCACGTCAAGCTAAGTTTCAGTTTCAGTTCAAGTTATGTCATTTGTGCCATGTTATAAGTCAAGTTATGCTATGCTTACTTATGACTTATGTTATGCTTACTTATAACTTTGATTATGCATTTATACTTTTACTGCCATGCATGCATCATTAATCTGTGTGGAAGTTTTCTGTTAACTTGCTGAGATTTGTAATCAAATCTCACTGTGGTAGTCCTAACTACCATTCCCCCCGAATGGTAGATCTTGTTACAGAATCTGAAGGAGAACCAGAAATCGACCAACTAGAAATAGTCGACTGAGCGACGTTGCGACTTAGATGTAGTTGCCTTAGGTTACTACTTGTATTTTGTGGAGTTCAATCTCCAGCACTCTTTTGTTCACAATCATTTTGGACTAGTGTTGTGATCTCAGTTGTTCAGTATGTCTTTATGTATGAAGTATGTTGTAAGTATTTGAGATATTATAAGTTTGGTGCATAGTATTGCTAAAAAAAAAAAAAAAAATTATCTGCTGCAAATATTGCGTAATGCTAGATGCATGTTAGGAATATTGCATCTTATATGTCATAAATGGGGGCAAGTAACCTTGTGTTGCATGTCTCGACGCTTCAAATGACCGTCCGATCCCAAGCGGAATTTGGGGGCATCACAATCCATCCTGAGATAATGACCAAAACATGTTGCAAAAATTTGTAGACAATCACGACGATAAAGATGCATAGGCAATCCTGGTAAGAAAATCCATTGAGGAGCCAATGGAGATTTTTTTTGTAAATCAAAGTCCTATCCATTTGAATAATCGAAAAGTTTTTCCTTCCATGACTCTTCCTTCACGAGCCCATCCATGCACAAAATCACGTTCATTCTTCATCTAAATTAAAACATGATAATCATCCATAAAGCTGATCATCGGAATCTCTACTAAACCCCACTTTTTCACCTTGTTCAGTCTGATCACAACAATAGAAGGCCGAACACACATGAATTTCATAACAATTGCAAACTTGTATTCTTCCACCGCTTTCGTCATCTCTGTTTCTGAAAAAATGAAGCCTAACTCACCGTTTATGTCCACAGGAAACCTCAATGGAATTTGGAAAGATGAGTTCTTTACCGGTTTTGAGACTGCTGAAGCATCTCTAGGGCCAGTGCTCCCCGCCGATGGCAAGGCCATCAGAGGGGCTAAGCCGCCGAAAAATGGAAAACCCTAGCCATCTGACCGCTAGAAACCACCCAGAATAGAAAGCCCAAGAAAACCACACCTTCCAAAACAAAAAGATTTGAAAGGAGAAAATTGCCCCAATCGCTCTCTTGTTCTCTCACCTTCCAAAACAGAAAGATTTGAAAGGAGAGAAATTTGATCAATGCAAGTTGTGTTCATCTTTCCTTTAAGTTTATTAAATTGAATTAGTCTTTTTCATTCCATGTTGTTATGTATATCAAGCATAAATATCTGTCACATGTCACGAGCATTATGTCATGAAGCATATGGTTATTAGTAAGTTAGCCTCTAACTTACTCTTGGTATATTTTTGTACATACAGTGGTAAAACTATTACTGTTATATTATTGTTATAAATTGCTATACATGTCATCCCACCCGGTAGTTAGGATTGTGCAAGGTTGGTCACTCGGTATAATACAAAAAAAAAAAGTTTCCTTACGTGAACGTCCGCTGCATGCTCTGCTAGGGTTTATTGCGCGGCGCTAGTCTTCGTGGCAGTGATGAAGGGCCCTCCGGTGGCCTCTGGGACCGGCGGGCTGGACAAGATTCCAGTAGGACCCCCTCTGGTGGGGTTGGATTTTTTAGCCGGTAACGAGAACGGCGAGAGGCGTACGTTTGCGGAGGCGTTGCAGCGGCCTATCCCTCCTCCAAAATTCAAACTTTCAATCCGGCGTCCTGAGGTAATTAACGATGAGCTTGGTTTCATTTTCTCGGATCTTGAGATGGAAAAGGCAGCCGAAGATTTAAAATTTGCTTTGGTCCTTAAGTTTTTGTCCTCCAGACCTTCCATAGATGTTTTACGGAAGAATATTATCAAAACTTGGGGGTTTAGTAAGGTGCCGATGATCAGTTTTATGGATGATTTCCATGTTCTTTTACACCTTGCAAATGAAAAAGACTACTTACATGCATGGGCACGTGAAGGCAGGGTGGTGGCAGGCGTTCCGTTCCGTTTGTTCAACTAGTCCGTGGGATTTGATCTGAAAAGAGAACCATCCATTGCTCCTCAATGGATTTTTTTGCCTGGTTTACCTTTGCATTTGTATAGGTTGGATTGTCTTCAAAGCTTTGCCACACGTTTTGGGAAGTTTTTGGGAACGGACAATGCTATGGTTTATAGAACCCGAGCCACAGGGGCACGGTTGTGTTTTGCTGTTGATCTCAAAGACGAGCAGATTAAAGGATTTCCTGTGATGTTTGGTTCGCATCAGATTTGGCAGTCGGTGGTCTATGAGAAGCCAGGTTTTTATTGCAATAAATGTTATAGGCAAGGCCATACGAAGGTGGCTTGTAGAATGGGACAGCGTGCAAGCCGTGTGCATGTCGGGAAACAGTCCAGAAACGGGGAAGGGAACAAGGATGATGGAAAAATATGGAAGGAAGTGGGTCGGAAGAACTCTGCCGTGGTGATAACCAAAGAAGATGACCATGTGAAAATTAATCTTGAGCTACAACCTGATAAACCCGAATCAAGTAATGTAGGGGAAAAAACAAAGGAGGGTGCAGAAGTTTCTGTTAAGGTTATCAAGTCTGTTGTGACGGGCAGCAAAGAAGGGGCGTGTGTTAGTGGGTTGGGGGCATCATCTCCTCTTTGCTCTGACGAGAATATCCAGCCATCGAATTTGATGGAAAACCATCTTGCCGTGTGCGTCGCCCAGCAGGAACCTGGTATTAATCTTTCAGTGGAGGACTTTGCGGCTGGTAAGTTACGTGAGGATGCTACTGCTGTTACTCATATGGATGCTGGCCAGCAATTGAAAGATATTAGCGCCCAAGATAGTGAAGATGATTGTGAGGAAGTTTGGTGTGACAGCGTTCCGCAGGTGCAGGCTGATGGTGAAAAGGTGCAGGAAGACTTGCCGAGTTCGCGTAAGCTGATTTTCCATGGGGAGAGGTCGCGGTTTTATGACTCTGAAAATGAAGAGGGTGCTCTACCTACTGTGCTGGGAAAAGAAAAATGTTATGACTCGGATGCGGATCATATCACGGCAAATGAGAAATTAAATATGAAGGAGGATAAGGCGTTGAGAAAATCACAACGGGTTCATACCCGCTCCCAAAAATTGAATTTATGATTGATAACATTTTTTCCTGGAATATTAGAGGGCTGGGCAGTTCTAGAGGTATTTTGAAGAAGCTGATTTTTAAATTCAAGGTTTCTTTATTTGCTATCTCGGAACCTTTTGTTGATGATTCTCGAATGGCTTCTCTTGGGTGTTTTTTGGATTTTAATTATTATGCTTCTAATGCTAATCAGGGTGGTAAGTTGTGGGTGTTCTAGAATATTCCTAACATTTTTGAGATTGTGCTTTGTACGACCCAATCCGTGTCTGGTTGGTTCAAGTGGGATGCTCATCGTGTTCTTGTTACTTTTGTCTATGCTAAGTGTTCATATGTTGATAGAAGAGAACTATGGCATGATTTAGAGGAGTGGACCGACTTGAATCAGCCTTGGTTAGTTTTTGGTGATTTTAAAGTTATTCGCAGGGACTCGGAAAGAGTTGGTGGGAATCCTCGGCCTTTTATCTCGATGTTAGAATTCAACGATTGTATTGATCGTTGTGGTCTATTAGAGGTATCTAGTTCTGGCCAGCACATGTCGTGGTGTAATGGACATGGGGGAGTGTCCAGAAGTTGGGCAAAATTAGACAGAGTGCTCATGAATAATTTTTTTGCCAGTCTCTTTCCTTCTGCTCATTTCAATTATTTGAGCCGTAAATCTTCTGATCATTGCCCGATGGTTGTATACTCGGATCATCCAGCTTTGTCCTATGGCCCCTCTCCTTTTCGTTCTTTGAATATGTGGTGCTCTAATGATGGTTTTCTTATGTGTGTGAAGGAAGCTTGGAACCAGCAGGATACGGCGTCTGGTCTTCTAAAGCTCTCTATTCGTCTGAAAAGAACAAAGATAGCGCTTCGTGCCTGGAATAAAAATGTATTTGGTAGGGTGGATGTGAATATTCGTGCGCTGGAAGAGAGGTTAGATTTTTTGGATAGCCAACTTCAATCTGGTTTTTCTGAGGAGATTGAGGATGATTTTGTGGCTACTAAGACCGAGATTGAAATATGGGAGAAAAGGGAAGCTTCTCGTCTTGGCCAAATTGCTAAAAAGAAATGGTTGACTGAGGGAGATCAAAATTCGAAGTTTTTTCATTCAGTTATTAACCAGAGGCGCAACGAGGGGCATAATAATAAAATGGTCCTTGCCGATGGGAGAGTTTTGTGTACTGCTGAAGAGGTTCATGAGGAGGCCGTGGATTATTTCCATAATTTCCTTTCTGATGTCTCTACAGTGGAGCACTGCGACTTGTCGAGGCTTATTGAGAAGAAAATTTCAGATGAAGAAAATCTTTGGTTATGCGCGGCTCCTTCTGAATTGGAAGTGAAACAAGCTGTTTTTTCTATTCCAAATAATAGTAGCCGGGGCTTGATGGTTTTGGTTCGGGTTTTTATATGTCTTGCTGGGATATTATCAAAGAGGATGTGGTAGCGGCTGCTGGAGATTTCTTCAGGGGTGTTCCCCTATCCAGGTTTTATTCTTCCTCTTTTATTGTTCTTATCCCAAAAGTGCCTGAGTCTTTTGGTTTTGATAAATTCCGTCCTATTAGTTTGTACTCTGTAGCTTATAAAATTTTTCAAAGATTTTTGTGAATCATCTTAATTCTGTTCTTGATGTTTTGGTCTCTCATGAACAAGGTGCGTTTATTCCTGGGCGTAGTATTTTTGAAAATATTACCTTTGCTCAGGAGATGGTTCAGTCGCTTCATAAAAAATCTGTTGGTGGTAATGTCTTGATTAAACTTGATATGGCTAAGGCTTATGATAGGGTGAATTGGGATTTTTTATTGCATGTGATCTGTGCTTTTGGTTTTTCTGATACTGTTTGTCAGATTATTGCTAACTGTGTGCAGTCTCAATGGTTTTCTGTTATGATGAATGGTACCTTAAAAGGTTTTTTCCAGTCTGCCATGGGTCTTCGTCAAGGGGATCCTCTTTCTCCCTACCTTTTCATCCTCATGGAAGAAGTTTTGTCTCGGTTGCTCAGGAGTAATTTTCAGGATGGTCGGATTGGCAAATTTAGCCACCCAATTGGTGCTCCTTTGGTTTCTCATTTACTTTATGCTGATGATATCCTTATTTTTACTAATGGGGGTAAGAGGTCTATTAAAAATTTGCTACATACTCTTGATACTTAAAAATTTGCTGCAAACAATCACAGCCGAATCATACTTGCCATCCATTCTAGCCTTATAACGTCTCTTCCAAAGTCACCAAGTGATGATACAAGGAATTAAACCAACAAGAGTACCTTTAAAAGAGGATTTTTTTGCATAAGAAAACCAGCCAGCTACTCTATTTTTCCACGGAAGATTGATTTGATTAATATGCCCCTTGTTGCGCCTCTGGTTAATAACTGAATGAAAAAACTTCGAATTTTGATCTCCCACAGTCAACCATTTCTTTTTAGCAATTTGGCCAAGACATATACTTGGGACATTTTTCACGCAATTGCCGGTTGGAAGTTTAAATTGTTATCCTCGGGTGGGAGATTGATTTTAATTAAGCATGTTTTAAATAGTATGCCTATCCACTTATTATCAGTTATGTGTGTGCCTTCCATATCTTTGTCTCGTATTCATGCTTTGTTAGCTAATTTTTTTTGGGGTGAGAATGATGGTAAAAGGAAATATCATTGGAGGTCGTGAGTGCATATTTGTTTGCCTACCAGAGAAGGTGGTTTGGGCATGAAAGATCTTAAAGAGGTTCAAAAATCTCTCCATATGAAGTTTGCTTTCCGTATTTTGTCTTCTAACAATCTTTGGTCTGATTTTTTGATAGATGGTTGTATTCGGGCTGGGTGAAGCTTAATTGTGACGGGAGTTGTAGAGGTAATCCTAGTAATTCGGGAGGGGGCGGCATCATTAGAGATTGGAATGGTCTGGTAAAAGGGGCTTTTTCTGCCCATTATGGGGTGGGAACGAATAATGGCGCTGAAATGAAAGCAATTCTGGATGGTATTAGATTGTGTAAACGGCTCCATATGATTAATGTGATTATTGAAAGTGATTCACAAATTGTTGTTGATTGGCTTTGTAAGGGTAAATGCTCTGTGTGGTATCTGTGGGATTTTTGGGAGGTTTTGCACAAGGAACTTGAGGGGCTTAATTTTGTTGTGGTTCATCAATTGAAGGAAGGTAACAGTGCAGCGGATTTTCTTGCTAGAGAAGGTGAAATGGGTTTGAATGTCACGTATAACGGCAACCAAGATTTTCCCAGGTATTTAAAAGGTATTGTGCGGCTGGATTTTCTTGGCATTCCGTACTTGCGTTGTTAGTCTGAGTTCCAGGTCTGTTTTTGTTGTTTCTGGTTTTTTTGTTTTTATTTGTTAGGCTTGTTTAGATGTTTTATTGTTTTGTTATAGGCCTGTTTAGTTTTATTTTCGTGTTTCTTGTTTATAGGCTTTTTTATAGGCCTGTTAGTTTCTGTTTTATTTGTTATATTTTTCTTGCTGTTTTGGTTCTTAGGTTGGTTTGTATTTGGGAGGTTTTTGTTTTCTCTTTTCTGTAAACTCCCTCATACTTGGCTTATAATCACGGTATTCCTCCGCCATAAGTGAGGGCTTATTAATAAACTTGAGACGGGGCCACTTCCATATGGTTTTAAAAAAAAAAAAAGTACATGTCATCCCACCCCATTTACTACAGTTCATACTTAACTGTTACATGCCATCATATGCCATGTCATTTGTTACAAGTTTATTTGTCACATGTCATGAATGTCATTACATTTGCTACAAGTTCATTTGTCACATGTCATGAATACCATATCATTTTTACAAGTTCATGTGTTACATGCCATGAATGCCACGTTATATGTTACACGTTTACCTATTACGTGTAGTGAATAACATGTCATTTATTACTATACATGTTTATTTGTTACACGTCATGGTTACATATCATCAGTTACACAAGTCCATCTTGAAATCTTTTGCAAGTCAGTCATGCATAAGATGCAGATGGCATAATCATTCTGATTGTCAGAGTATTGATTAAGTGAAAAAATTGAAATAAGTGATTTTTTAAGTTAAGACTTTTTACCTAAAAATCACTACAAATACTCACTTAGACATCACTTTTTACAAAAAGGACAGCCCGAAGTCAAAGGAAAGGATAAAGGGGTAATATGGTCATTTCACACTCAGGATTCCCACTACACCTTCGCACTGCACTTAGGATATTCTCAGATGCTCCATTACTCAAAACCTAACTCTTTCTCTATGTTGTGCTTACAGATTCTATACTCTAGGAACCAGATGGAATTGGAGAGGATTCAGTTAAGGGCGCGACAAAGGATGAAAAGAAGGAGGCTAAAAGGCAAAGGAAGGGGAATCAGAATGGTGTGGTTTTTGGAACCAGATGGAATTGGAGAGGATTCAATTAGGGTTTATTTTCATTGTCGAGTTTTCTTAGGATTGTTTTTCATTTTTATTTTGGTTGAACTTGGGAATCCTGAGATGAAGGGAGAGTAATATCTGAACCTTAAGTCAAGGGAAACCATCGAGCAGTGTTTATTTTTAAGGGTTTCTATTCCCAGATTGTGGCGATTTGTTTCCTTTCATTAAGTTTGTTATCCATTTCCAAACCAAGTCAAGGATTGGGGTTGTTTTCACTTTTTTTTATCTTTCGTTGATTGAGAGCATGTTGGATGCTTGAAAGGTGAAATCCCCATTTCTCTGAATGTGTAAACCGATCTGGAATGATAGAAATTTATTGAGAATATCTCTATTATTTCTCTTGTTGTGCATACATTTTCTCCATTATCCAAATGTTTTACCCTAGACAGGATTAACATTTGCAGAAGACAATGGGATTATGAAATACTTTAGATTATTCACTGTGAGAGGGTTCCCTGAGACTTAGGTTTATTTTCGTTAATTTAATCTGCTTGAGTCTATTTAATACAAGTTTTATTTTAGTTTCTTTAGTAATTTGATTTAATAGAAGAGTAGGCCAATCTTACTTCACTCCTATTGAATCTTTGGGCAACTGGGAAGAGAGCAACTCTATTAAAGAACTGCCCCTTGGTGAACACAATGAATAAGAGGATGTTCTTAGATAAATACATTTTCCATTTATTTTCTTTTCAGTCTTGAAGCATAAGTTGTCTTAGTCCTTGTGAAATCGAGCTTGGGACCTTCACTACACATCAACACAGCACCTCCTACACTTGGGAGGTAATAAAATTGGAGAACAAATTTTTGGCACCGTTGCCGGGGACTAATGACAATTTACTAGATTAACACAACGAAAGAGAAAAAGAAAAATAAGAGGAGACTAAGTGTGAACCTGTTCACACTCTGGTGATAATGGCACACCAAACTTCGATTGAGTGCACTATATTGCTGCCACAATCCTACACCAATCTTGGAGGTTTTTAAAGGTCTTGGTTGGGTTGTGTATGACTGCTTGGAGTAGAGACTGTTGCTCTAGATTAGTCAGAACAGAACCTGTGACACACTTTGATTGTGAGTCACTTTCATTCGAGTCATCCTCTGAGAGTCTTAGTAGCTTAAGAAGAACAAGAAGAGAGGAGAGTGGGAAATCATAACAGGACTCTCAAAGATTATTTGCAACCTTCTAGGACTAGCTCACCCTCACGCATTATACAACCTTTTAATGCGAATAATTTCAGTTTTAAACTTGGCATGATACCCCTTATACCTCATTTCCATGGTATGGAGTCTACCCATATTTGCACATTAAAGAATTTGAGGAAGTTTGTTCAACTTTTATGGATCGAACTTGTACTGAAGAAGTAATTAGACTCAAGCTATTTCCCTTTTCATTAAAAGACAAAGCCAAAACCTGGCAAAATTCTTTGAGGCCTAGATCCATAGGAACATGGCAAGAGATGCAGACTGAGTTTTTTAAAAAATTCTTTCCTATGCACAAAAGCAATGCAATGAAGAGGCAAATCATGAATTTTGCCCAAAAAGACACTGAAACCTTTTATTAGTGTTGGGAGAAGTTCAAAGACTTACTCAATGCTTGTCCTCATCATGGGTATGAAAATTGGAGGATAATAAGTTTTTTCTATGAGGGTTTACAACCTAAGATGAGACCATTCGTAGAGACAATGTACAATGGAGAATTTTTTAATAAACAACCTAAAGAGGCCTTCGAGTACTTTGATTACCTGTCTGAAAATGCCCAGTCATGGGATGTTTCAGATGTGTATGACAAAACTGAACTTTTAAAAATAACTAGAGGGGGAAAATATAACTTGAAAGAAGTGGATGATTTGCATGCTAGAGTGTCTATACTTTCTAAGAAATTGGAAACCATAGATACAAATAAGGAAATTCAAGTTATTCAGAAAATCCCAGAGAAATGCAACATCTGTGAAGAAATAGAGCAAGACACTGGTGACTGCGGTACAATCCCAGCTTTTAGGGAAGTTCTTCTAGATCAATCTAACCCTGTCAATTTTATTTCTAAATCTGTTCTAGGTCCCCTTTCCAACACGTGCAATTCCTCTTGGAGGAACCACCCAAATCTGAGCTGGAGGAATAAGCAGTCAGCTCAACTCCCCAGTCATGCACCTGGCCCATCTCAGTATGCAATGAACTCACATGCAGCAGCATCAGGATCATCTCAATATCCTACTGCAGCAGCTTATGGGCAGAGGAGGAACCTTGAGGACTCTGTCCATCAAATAGAAGCAAACCTCCAACAATTCATTGAAGGGCAGACTACCATCAACAATCAGACTTCTCAGGCTTTAATGATATTAGAGGATCTTTAACAAGGTTGACCACAACCTTGAGCACATAGGAGAAGGGAAAGTTCCCGGCTCAACCACAACCTAACCCTCATGGGCAAGTTCATCAAGTATCAGAATCAGTGGAGACATCCAATATTAAACCAGTAAAAGTTGTGACAACTTTGAGAAGTGGAAGAATTATGTTAAATCCCACTCCTGACCCAGCCATCATTAGTAAGGACTCTAACCCTATGCATGTTGAACCTGAGGTGAATAATTGGCAACCACCTGCACCCTTTCCCCCAAGGCTAACCCCAGTGCACAAAGATAAGAATCATGCTGAAATTTTTGAAGTTTTTAACCAAGTGAGAATAAATATACCATTGTTAGATGCTATTCAACTTGTGCACCATTAAGAGAAACTGAATGTGAAAAAAAAAAGCTTTCCTCACTGAACAAGTCAGTGAAATCATACAAAGCAACACGCCTCCCAAGTATAAGGACCCAGGTTCACCCACTATTGCTTGCATGATTGGAAATTCAAAAATTGGTCTTGCATTACTTGATTTGGGGTCTAGTGTAAATCTGTTAGCCTACTTGTTTATGAAAAGCTTGGCTTCGGGGAGTTGAAATCTACCTCTATTACCCTACAGCTGGCTGATGGGTCAATTAAAATACCTAGAGGGGTAATGGATGACGTTTTAATGCAGGTTGATAAGTTTTAATACCCAGCAGACTTTGTTGTTCTTAACATGAAAATATCAACAAACTCTCTGTTTCAAGCACCTGTAATTTTGGGAAGGCCATTTCTGACCACTTCTAATGCTTTAATAAATTGCAGAAGTGGTGTGCTTAAACTATGTTTTGGGAACATGACCTTGGAACTAAATATTTTTAATATATGCAGGCAGCCCCAAGAAGTGGAAGAACCACAAGAAGTGAACTTGTTGGACAACACTATTTCAGAGATTTGCCATTGACTTATCAGCACATTGATTCATTAATTGAGTTAGAAGATATTAATGATTCAAATGAGATAACTAATGAATTATTATCTGCAACCATTGCAGGAAACCCAGCTGAATCACAGTGGAAGCTCAAGTTTGAACAGCTGCCCACAGTAGCAACAACCCTGAAACCTTCAGAAGAGCATAACCCATCATTGGATCTCAAGCCTTTACCAGACCAGCTGAAATATGCATTCTTGGGACCTCACCATACTTTTCCAGTGGTAATCTCTTCTCACTTAATTGAAAATCAATAGGGAAGATTATTAGAGGTCCTGACCAAACACAGAAAGGCCATAGGATGGACTTTGGCAGACATTAAGGGTATAGACCCTTTGATTTGTACCCATAAGATTTATTTGGAAGAGGATGCCAGACCATCTAGGGAAAGGATAAGGAGAATTAATCCCACAATGAAAGAGGTAGTAAAAAATGAAGTGTTTAAGCTCTTAGATGTGGGTATTATTTACCCTATCTCTGACAGCAGATGAGTCAGCCCATCCATGTGGTCCTAAAAAAATCAAGATTGACTATGGTAAAAAATGAAGAAAATGAATTGATACCTACAAGGGTGACCATGGGTTGGAGGATGTGCATTGACTATAGAAAGCTTAATTCTTCCACTAGGAAGGACCACTTCCCCTTACCATTCCTAGACCAAGTCTTAGAAAAGGTTGCTGAAAATGCATTCTATTGTTTCTTAGATGGGGTTTCAGGCTATTATCAGATTGAAATAGCCCCTGAGGATCAAGTGAAAACTACCTTTACCTGCCCTTTTGGGACCTTTGCTTTTAAAAGGATGCCCTTTGGGCTATAATGCTTTAGCAACTTTCCAACAATTTATGCTCAGTATATTCAGTGATTTAATTGAAAATAGCTTAGAAGTCTTCATGGATGATTTCTCTGTTTTTGGAAGCAATTTTGAGAAATGTTTAACTAACTTGCAAGCTATTTTGTCCATGTGTGAGAAGAATTTATTGCTCAATTGGGAAAAATGCCATTTTATGGCTCAGCAGGGTAGTGCTAGGGCATATAGTGTCTTCTAAGGGTATTGAGGTTGACAAGTCAAAAATTGAGACAATTTCCGAACTTCCCATACCTAAATAGTGAGAGATATTTGGCCATTTTTGGGGCATGCAGGGTTCTATAGGAGGTTTTTTTTATTATTATTATTAAAGAGTTAGGGTCACCTGTCCAATAGTGGCCTCTCCCTAATTTTATTAATAACTCTCACTTGTGGCGGAGGAAAACTATGGTTATAATTCAAGCATCTGGAGTACAAACTCAACCCAGCATGCCAAAAGAAAACCAGAGCAGAAGAAATAAAAACAAGAAACAAACAAAACCTCAAGCATAAGACAAAACAAAAACTAAATAATACGAAGCGAAGGCATCCCGGAGTAGTCCATGCAAATGAGGCCATGCAAAACTCAGGGAGTCTCCATCAAGTGGGAAAAACTTGAATCACTACCAGAAGCCCCATGCTTGGGTAACCAATCTGCAACTTTATTTCCCTCTCGAAACATGGTGAATTGAACAAGTCATGGAACTCATAATGTCAAGAACTTCGTCCCAAAAATCCTCCAAATACCATACCCCACATCTTTTACTTCCCCACCAAGAAATAAGAGTCATAGAATCAAGTTCAATTTCCACATAATTGAGGGATAGAGACTTACAAACCTGGAGCCCATGAAGGAGAGCTAAAAGCTCTGTCTAATTATTAGAACCTGTACCAATAAACGCAGAAAAAACATGAATTAACTTACCATGATCGTTTCTAATATGCCATTTCTAAACCCTTATATAAATTGCTTATGCATGATAATGATTTTGAGTGGACCACAGACCAACAATCTACATTTGAGCAACTCAAAACGTTGCTCACTACAGTGCCAATCATACAGCCCCCTGATTGGTCCCGACCCTTTGAAATAATGTGTGATGCTAGTGAATATGCCATAGGAGCAGTGCTTGGCCAGTGTAGAAATAAGCAGCCCCATGTCATTTATTATGCTAACAAGACTTTGAATGGGACCTAGAAAAACTACTCAACCACAGAGAAAGAGTTGCTTGCAATAGTTTCTGCCTTAAACAAGTTTAGGGCATACATCCTTGGGTCACCTATGGTCATTTACAATGACCATGCAGCTTTGAAATACTTGTTGACTAAAAAGGATGCAAAGCCAAGACAGATCAGATGGGTGTTGCTCCTCCAAGAGTTTGATATTACGATTAAAGACAAGAAAGGAGTAGAGAATGTATTGGCTGACCACTTATCCAGGCTCACTTTCACAGAGGCTACATCTCTCTTACCTATTTCTGACTCTTTCCCACATGAAAACATTTTGTCAGTTGAGTCTATCCCTTGGTATGCTGATATTGTGAACTTTTTGGTGACAGGAATGACACCTTCACAGTGGACTACCCAAGACTTGAAGAGGTTCAAAACAGAGGTCAGGTATTTGTTTTATGATGACCCTTACCTGTTTAAGTATTGTTCTAACCAAATCATTCGGAGACGTGTTCCAAACATTGATATACACTCAGTTCTCGCTTCCTGTCACACTGAACCTTGTGGTGGACATTTTTCTACTAAAAAATAGTTGCAAAGATACTTCAGTTTGGGTTGTACTTGCCACACATGTTTAGGGACGCCTTTGAGTTTTGTAAAAGGTGTGCAAACTGTCAAAAATTGGGAGGAGTCACTAGAAGGAACATGATGCCCTTACAACCAGTTTTAATCCTAGAAGTGTTTGACTGTTGGGGTCTGGATTTCATGGGACCTTTCCCACCATCCTTTGGATATATATATATATATATATATATATATATTCTGGTTGTAGTGGACTATGTCTCTAAGTGGATAGAGGCTATTCCATGCAAAAAGAATGACCATCATGTTGTACTCAAATTTCTGAAAGACAACATTTTATCAAGGTTTGGCATGCCAAAAGCTGTTATCAATGACAATGGGTCACACTTTTGTAACAAACCCATGAAAGCCCTCCTGAAAAAGTATGGAATTCAACATAAGGTGTTCACACCTTATCACCCACAGAAAATGGTCAAGTCAAATTAGCCAAAATGAAATTAAAGATATCCTTGAGAAAACAGTGAACCCAAACAGAAAAGATTGGTCATTGAGGTTAATTGATGCTTTGTGGGCTTATAGAACTACTTATAAGACAATTCTTGGCATGTCCCCCTATAGACTAGTCTATGGTAGGGCATGCCACCTCCCTGTTGAGTTGGAACACAAATCATACTGGGCTGTAAAAAGGTTTAATTTCGACATGGATAAGGCTGGTACTATGAGAAAATAGCAGCTTTCTGAACAAGAAGAATTAAGAAAGGATGCCTATGAGAATTCTAAGCTAACTAAGGAACATATGAAAACTTTGCATGACGAGAACATTCTTAGAAAATCTTTTGAACCCAATCAACAAGTTTCGCTTTATAATTCCAGAATTCATTTGTTCCCTAGTAAACTAAGGTCTTGATGGAGTGGACCTTATGTTGTAAAAACCATTTGGCCCCACGGTGCTATTGAAGTTGTGAACCCTCAAAATGGAAACATTTTCAAAGTAAATGGTCAAAGGCTAAAACCCTTTCTGACTAATTTTTTACCTGAGGTTTCAACCAGTTTGTTGCAAGATCCCATCTACCCTACTGCTCAGTAGTGCCTTTCAGTTTGTTCTAGTTTTACTTCATTCTGTTGTTTTGCAGGTTTTCTTTTATCAACTATACTTTTTTTCTTCTCTCTCGGTTTTTTTTTACCTACAACATGATCCAGGTATTCTTTCTGTTTCTTTCTCTATCCCTTACCTTTAGTTTCTACTCATTGAGGACAATGCATATTTTTAGTTGGGGGGTGGGAGCAGAATTGGAATCAGAATTATTTTTACACAATCACGAGTTAATGCACATAACATCAGTTGTCTTGAAGCTTGAGAGCAAAAGTTCTTTACTCATCAGTTTTATTTTCCAAATTGCTATGCTCAAAATCTTATGCCTGAGGAAAGAACTTTTGGAATTATGAGTTCAAGTAGCATCTGAGGATTGATATGTGAATTCAAAATAGATGTTTATCCATTGGTGGGTTGATTCATCCAGGAGTGTGTTGCTTAAAACAGTTAACCACTGAGTTACACTTACACTTGAATTACCTTGGTAACCCCATTGTACCATGACGGAGCATTCATCAATGTAGCTGTAAGGAACTCTATGAACTATATCCTAATGGCTTAGTAAGAAATCTAAAGTGTATTAAATGAGAAAATGGACAATGATCCCAAAAAAAAAAATAAGAAGAAAAAATCATCATACATGATGTACGCTTGTGTATTGGAAAAGGCTGCCTATTACTAGGGTCCTTAATGAAAAAAAAAAAGTAGGCGCCTTTTAAAGTGTAATAGCGTGAAAGCCACCATTGCAATAGTTTTGACTTAGAGTCAGTGATCTTTCTTGAATGGATATTTCTGATGAATCTTTAGAATGGACTTTAGTGGTCAACTTTGGAAATTCTATCACAACGCGCACTAAGGGTTATGTTGTTTTTGGTGGTTACTTGTCTCCTTGGCAGATTGACTGGGTAATGTATAAATTTTTGTGGAGAATCGATATCAGAGCTGCATTAGCCCTTAAATTCTAAAACCAATGGATCTGATTGATGGCATGAATATTTGAATTAGATTTTGAAGTGAAGTTGAATTTTTGCTCTCATGGTCACTTTATTTGCTAGAGGCTAGCAAAAAGCTAGTTGAGGGGGTGTGATTAAGTGAAAAAATTGTAATAAGTGAGTATTTAAGTTAAGATTTTTTACCTGAAAATCACTACAAATACTCACTTACACATCATTTTTAACTAAAAGGACAGCCCGAAGTCAAAAGGAAAGGATAAAGGGGTAATATGGTCATTCACACTCAGGATTCCCACTACACCTTCGCACTACACTTCGGATATTCTCAGATACTCCATTACTCGAAACCTAACTCTTTCTCTATGTTGTGCTTACAAATTCTACACTCTAGGAACCAGATGGAATTGGAGAGGATTCATTTAAGGGCATAACAAAGGATGAAAAGAAGGAGGATAAAAGGCAAAGGAAGTGGAATTAGAAGGGTGTGGTTTTTGGTACGGGAGATAAAGAGAAGAAAGAGCTTAGGGTTTATTCTCATTGTCGAGTTTTCTTAGGAATGTTTTTCATTTTTATTTTGGTTGAACTTGGGAATCTTGAGATGAAAGGGGAATAATATCTGAACCCTAAGTCAAGGGAAACCATCGAGCAATGTTTATTTTTAAGGGTTTCTATTCCCAGATTGTGGCAATTTGTTTCCTTTCATTAAGTTTGTTATCCATTTCCAAACCAAGTCAAGGATTGGGGTTCTTTTCACTTGTTTTTATCTTTCGTTGATTGAGAGCACATTGTATGCTAGAAAGGTGAAATCCCTATTTCTTTGAATGTGTTAACTGATCTGGAATGATAGACATTTATTGAGAATATCTCTATTATTTCTCTTGTTGTGCGTACATTTTGTCCATTATCCAAATGTTTTACCCTAGACTGGATTAACATTTGAAGAAGACAATGGGATTATGAAATACTTTAGATTATTCACTGTGAGAGGGTTCCCCGAGACTTAGGTTTAGTTTCGTTAGGTAATAAAAATTCTTTTTCGTTAATTTAATCTGCTTGAGTCTGTTTGATACAAGTTTTATTTTAGTTTCTTTAGTAATTTGATTTAATAGAAGAGTAGGCCAATCTTACTTCACTCCTATTGAATCTTTGGGCAACTGGGAAGAGAGCAACTCTATTGAGAGCAATGCTCTATGGTGTATTGAGTCATTGCTATAAATACTAAAATCAAGTCCAACTTATTCTTAGGATCGGGCTCTTCCTAAACCATATGAAGCCAACGATTCATCCTACTTGTCGTATGCCAGTCCTGAAATAACTTATATCATTCCAGGAGGAATCGTAGTGGGACTACCATAGTGAGATTCCTTGAAATCTCAGTAAGTTAAATAATCAACTTGCACAGAGATAAGATATGCATCATACATGATAAGCACGAGGTGCATGTTAGATATGCAAAAAAAACTATATTTTTCTTCCATCCAAATTCCTCAACATTTTTTAAAAAAAGCTTTGATGCACATATTCTTACAAAGAACATTTTCCATTCATCTTTTAAAAAATATAACATTTCGTCGTTATTAAAGCCATCATTAACAATAACATAATGTACGGTATCATCATAGCTCCCCTATATGCACTGTGAGTACCTGCTGGTGATCGTCATATAACTCATATTGAAACTATGTTGTCTATAGACTTGTTACCCAATGCATTGGTATCATAACATTTCATCATCATAATATATCACCATAATGTATGCACCCACCCGCATTAGGTGTCATAACTTGACTTCGCTCCATCATTCTTTCAAAAGAATCCATTCAAAACTTGTTGACGGTTCTTTGTTAACCTAGAGGTTACCTCTCCATTTTTATAAACTCCAGAGTGGACAAAGGAGTTCCACTGGAATAATTCCTCATCTTAGCCATTGGAGTCATAATAAAATTTATTTTTTTTGCTATGCTTGAAAAATACATATCATGACATGTGCATAAGTAGTAAGCTTCATGTGAAAATGACATTTATATGCAATTTGCTAAAATGGTGAGAAATTTTGCATGTCATGTAAGGAAGTAATCAAATGCTCAATGAGGAATCATATGCTGTTTCATGCACAAAATGACATTTAATATGATTGCGACGTGTAGCAGGCCATCAGAAATTGAAGGGATGAATTTCTTTAGGCTTTATGAACCTCAAGAAAACTCCATAAGTTTTTACATATCGACCATCCACGTTGGTTTCAGTATGTCATCATAATTAGTGTTACCACTCACTATGGTGCCAGAAGCTCAATTTTATTTATTTGACGTAGTTAGAAGAGTCAAAATGGGATACGGTCTATGCCATTAGACTCAAAGGAATATTTAGTATTTTATGGTGCAATAAACTCATTTTCAGTTTTCGTATGAAATTCTTGTTTGAAAACATGTTTTGATTATTTTGAGGCACTTCGGAGCCAAAATTTGATAAACGATTTGCACTACTATGTTAGTGTGATTATTTAGGATTTTATACTGTAAAATTTATTTTCACTTTTCTCAGAGTGAACAGTAACCTCAATTGTAACGCCCCGGTCCCGTAGGGATCGAAGAGTTACTTCCTATAATTTAAAACTCACAATTCATCAATATATTTATAGACTCCAAAATATAACGTCATCAGAATACTACGAAGTCTCTTAATAAAATCCATCACTTCTCAGAAATCTTCTATGAGTAATCCACTATGCTTAAATAATCATCTCACGGATGCTCCATAATCCTGATCCTTAGCTGGTCTATTAAAAAATCATCTAAAAACTAATTGGAGATAAGGGGTGAGTTATCAACAACTCAGTAAGCAGAGGACATATACTAATGTGTAAACATGATCATTTTCACAGAGTTCAGAATGCAGAAACAAAACATTTCAGTATCAATATGCAAATCTAAAAAAAAAATACATATTATCAGAAAATTAGAGTGACTTTTCAAATATTTCATATTCAGAAACCAACTTTTCATATTCAAAGACTCCTTTGGCACAACATGACTGAACGTCTTTGTCTTATCATATCATATCAGAACAAGGACCATGTTTAACCCTCGTAGTAGGGTTGTGCATCCTGCGGAAAGCCAAGCAGAACATAAATCATCGTGTTACCAAAGCGATTGCACTCAGAACAGAAAACCACTATTATATCCCGTGGCGGGCCAGAGGTCACTATTATCTCCCGTGATAGGGCCAGAGGTCACTATTATATCCCGTGACAGGGCCAGAGGTCACTATTGTATCCCGTGACAGGGCCAGAGGTCACTATTATATCCCGTGACAGGGCCACATATCAGAGCAAAACAGAATCAGAATCACCATATCAGAATCGAAATCAGAGTCAGAACACAATCATAAAGTCATGCCAAAGGTTTTCAAGTGCCACATCTTATCAACACAGAGTACTGAACATAATCAGATCACAGAAACATAACTTATACACAAAATTTCATATTCGCTCTCTTTTTCAAAGTTCATAAACAGAATGTCAAAAATAAGCTCATGTCTACACCAGTCATGACAGAAAATACTTTCTTCTTAAACAGAATCTCATGAGTAATGCAGAACAAATATCTGAGGTTGTTTTCAGATTTCTTTTCATAGCAAAACATGCATATTTTTCAAAAAGGATCTCAGTTCATTTTATTTAATGCAAAGTCTAATATAGGAACCCCGCTTACCTGGACTTCTTAGCTTTTTCAGAATTTTCCTCAAAGATGCCGAACAATAATTAATCGCACCTATAAAAATAATCACGTAATTTTCGTAAATTTCCGATCAAACATGTACCTCAATATTTAAACCTGAAATGCTAAATTAACCTATTTTCTTAAACTTCTAAAATTATCCTAACCCTTAAAATATTATCACTTTCTAATTTCATCAATAGCCACTTAAACGAATTCATACCGAAGAGAGTAATCGAATAAATATTATTGTAAATGAATACCGATGTTTTTAAAATACTAAAGTACCCATAACATATTATAGATTAATAGAATACTCTAGTTACTTAAAATCTCATAAAAATAAGGCCCACTTAAAAAAAATGAGTTCTATTGAAAACTAAATAGTTCAAATTAATAATTAATCATATTTTTTAATGTATAATGAAAACCAAGCCCATTCATTAAAACACAACCAATTAAAAACAGACCATCAAAACAAAATCCATTAAACTAAACCCACGTAACAATATATCTGAAAACAGAGCAACATGTAAAAACACTTAAAAACAAGTTTGAGGTATTTTACAGAAAAGTCAAAGACCAAAGGCGTGATGGCAGTTTCAAAGTTACCAAGAGTATCATGACCATAAAATTTTAAACTTCATGCTAATATTTTCAAAGACTGCAAAGTTTCTGCTTGTTTATAGGTAAACCTAAAACTCAACAAAAGGAAAAAGGAAACCAAAAGAGTAGTGCGACGAGGCTCACCGTGAGGGAAAAAAGTGGTCGCGACAGCACTAGGTGAGAGAGGGGTGTGTGATTCAGAGAGAGAGATGAGAGGGAGAAAACACAGAGAGTGAGCGGTAGTGAGAAAAGAGAACCCAGAGAGAAAGAGGGACTTACGTACGGTGGACGCGGGAGTAGGATGACCAAGCTACAGCCGTGTCTTGTGGTCATTTCTAGCGAGAAACAGTGGCTGTCAATGGAGGTGCGTGGGGTCTTGATTCTTTTGGTAGTGGTCTATTTTTTAGATGTAAAAACAGAGGTGCCTAAGGAGGCCAAGCAGACAATTTTTGGTTGTCCACGGAGGTGCGTGGAGTTGGGCTGTGGGCCGGCAATGGTGGCCAGACATGGTGCAATGGTTGCCCGCGGTTGCTGACCTCCACGTAAGAGCGGGACGTTCTCATGATAATGACATGCTACTGCAGCTGAGGCCGTGATGGAGGTGATGGCTCACAGTGAGGCATTGAGCCTTGGTGATGGTCGTTTACTGGGCATCAGTTTTACGTGCGTGGAGATGGAGGTTGGCATCGAACTAGGAGGGGCTGCACGATGGTGATCTTTGGAGGCTGGTTGCAGTGAGGATACAAGGCAGTCTTTAAAAATATATGATGAAAATGTGTGTCTATATGGGTGATAAGAAAAAACCCTAAAGTTTGAAAAGAGAAAGACATGCATGCGTAGTGTTGTGCGTGGGAAAATAAAATAAATAAATAAAATAATAATTAAAGTCCAACAATAAAATTATTCACTAAAGCAAAGTGTAATTTAAATGTAAACACTAATTAATATCAAGGAAGCTCAAAGTAAATTTCACAACTTAAGAATTATAAAATAAATCCAACGAAAAAAGAAAGAAAAAAAAATCAGATAAATTTTAAAACAAGAAAAATAATATTTAAATTAATTAAAATAATCCTTCACAAATAAAATAACTACGCTAAAAATGCGGGGTATTACATCAATAGTAGCACTAAGTGCAGTATTTTCAAAATCATAGTGTAGAATGTCCAAAATAGGTTAGAGAAGTTTTGTTTGAACACTTGGCAAGATCATAGCCATGCTTGGTAAATAGTATTGGACACTTGGCGCCAAGAGGAATCATGAGATGGAAATGTGAAGGCAATCAAGGTGTGAGATCATGCCACCTAAGCAAAACACTATTCCATCCAATCATCCATTTTGTGCCAAATCAAAAAGGGTTTCAATCCTAGTGAAACCCTAAAGACTTGGAGTCCAATTAAAACTCCAAAATCTTGGAGGAAATAGAAACCCTAAACGGTTACCTCAAACCCCAAACTTGATTCCAAACCCTAAATGGATATGATTTCAAGCATTGTGTTTAATTACTTGATTAAATCACTTCCACATGTTATTAATCCCTCAAATTCATGTTATGGTATCATTATTCAACCCTTAAAACCTTGAAAATTTTATTGGTCAAAGAAAAATTGAATTTGGAATTGATAGCATCTCAAACCCTAACCAAACCCTCTTTAAACTCCAAAATGAAGCACAGTCGGTTAAGGCTCATTAGGCCCACGACTTTTGGCCACCTTGGCAAAAATTCTTGAGGAAGTTTCCACCCACCAAAGGCTGACCACCCATTACTCAAGACAGCCCTCAAGTAGTGCTTGATGTGAAGATCTTTCATCAAAAGCATATTTTTAATGAAGGTTTACTCCAACATGTAGATCAAAGGTTTACTCCAAGGACTTCTATATTTTTAGTTGATGATCCTAAACCTTTGATCTACATGATAGGGTGTTGGTTTGAAGATTTTAGTTGTTGATTTGTAAAGATATGATTTTTATGCATAAGGATACTCGGTTAAGTAACACATGTGAGGGTTTTGGATAGATCCATGTTTTGGTTTAATGTTAGCCATGTGATTTTAAATTTAACGCTTGGATATACTTTAGGACATACTTTTAAACCATATGATATTGTTAGTTTGTCATTTTTAGCATGCTATGTCTCGGATCTAGTGGATTGATCAAAATCGAAGTTGAGAAAATTTTGTTATGATGAAGTGTTGGAGCCAAGTGCTTCAAGTTGGAGTTTTGTGACTTTTGGTGATTTGTATTTGATGATTCAAAGCATGTTAGTTTAGAGAAGTGTTTTATGGACATGTTAGAAGGAAGTTTTGAATTTTTGGAGTTCTTGACGATGTTTTAAAAAGAGTCAAAACCTTGAGATTCAAGGATTTGCGTTTTAGTTAAAAAGTTTGGATATTTTTACTGAAATGTTTTGTGTTTATGTGAAGTGGATTTTTGTTGGTTGTGTTAAGCATACTT
Organism: Juglans regia; assembly: GCF_001411555.2. NCBI lineage: Eukaryota > Viridiplantae > Streptophyta > Magnoliopsida > Fagales > Juglandaceae > Juglans > Juglans regia. Next base: position 15,058,329 of record NC_049912.1, read on the forward strand.
CTAAGTATAGGATGTGATGATTTATGTTGCAATATTTTGGTATAAGGATGAGTGTTGAAGTTGGATAAAGTTGCAACAAAAATCAAAGAGAAAAGGCCTAAAGGTGTTTCGGCCATAGTTTGTTTTTCATGGTTATGATTTGTTTTAAATTTTTCTAATTAGATATTTGTGTTTAGGACAAAATTTACATGTGGAATGTAAATTTTGGTGATTTTTGGAGTTAAGATGTGAAATACTTAAGTTAGGGATAAAATGGTAATTTTTCCACATGTGGAGGGTAAAATGAAAATTTTACTCTAAGTTAGCATTTTTCGTGTTACAAATTTATTAGTGATAAAGTTTCTAACATTTAGAATCCCTACTTACAGTTTTTCATGTTTCATGCTTTTCACCCTAAATGAGACAATCATTGTAAGTTTTTTTTTTTTTGTAAAGAGCGGAAGGTCACATGTCCAATAGTGACCCCCTCTCATCTTTATTAAATAACCCTCACTTTTGGTGGAGGAATACTGTGGTAACAAAAGACAAGGCCCAAGGAGAAACCCCAAGAAGTTGCAGCCAAAAAAACTTTTCTATGACAAACCTATGGAGCACGAATGAAAATAAAACGGTAGAAAAAAAAAACCCAACCTAACATCGAAAAGAGGGAAGGCGTAAAAAATTGAAACGGAGCAATCCTCTAAGAATTAGAGGCATATTACAGTTATTAGAATAATCCAATTCTGAGCTAGAAGCCCCAGCCTTGGCTAACCAATCTGCCATCCTATTACCTTCATGAAAAACATGTTGAAAATGGCAGTGAATAGTACGAGACAGCCCAACAATTTCCTCCCAAAATTCCTCTAGGTACCATACACCACTTCTCCCTCTAAGCCACCAAGAGATAACCACATTCGAATCCATTTCTACTATCACATTAGTGATATTTAATGCTTTGCAAATTCTCGAACCTTGAAGAAGCACCATGAGTTCCGCTTTATTATTGGAACCAATGCAATCATGTGAAGCATGTGCCAAGCCGCCTTGATTCGTTACAAATAACCACACAACGCCATGAGAACCTAGGTTGCCGAGACTACTACCATCAGTTTGTGCCACCCCAACGGTGGCTTAACCCACCTTACCACTTTGCAACAAGGGACTTTAGGAACCACCAGTTTAATCTGCAAGGCCTCAAGGATCATGCCATCCCGGCGGGACAATCGCATAGGTTGTTTAGCCACCAGACAAAGGGAACCTAACTGCACACAAATAGAATGGACAACAGTTTCATTAGTTTCCAAAATACCTTCCATATCCGAGCAAGACATCTTCTCCTCCACAACCACCAAGTAACAATGATGGGCATGATGCCCACTATTAATCCCACCTGCGAAGATGAGCTAGCACGCCATAACCAAGTCCTAGAATTTTGTTTCGAAGATCTTCCAATAGGAATACCAAACAGAGAGCCAAAAAGGGACCATACTTTTTTAGGGAAATCACCCTCAAAGAGCACATGGTTCATATCTTCAATATGACCTACATTACAATAATCACATTTGGAAACAAGGGGAATACCAATACGGCGCAATTTATCATCCACACTCAATGTCATATGCCAAGCCCTCAAAAAATGTATAGACATTTTTAGAGGAAGGTTCTTATGCCAAATCCAAGCATGCCAATCCAGAGGAGAACCTCTGACACGAATACAACTCCAAGCCGATTTAGTAGAGAACATACCTATCTCCGTAGGAGTCCAAACAAGAATATCCTTTCTAGAATTAGGCCATGATAAAGAGATTAAAATCTCATCCACCTTATCCTGCCTTACTAAGCTTTCCAAAAGATCCACATCCCAACTATCCAACAACCGACAATCTTTAATTTTTAGCATTGGAGAACCCACTAGTGGTATCTCATTCATTAGGGGACCATTATCCCTCCATTTATCATACCAGAAAAAAATCTCACCTTCTCTAATCTTCCATTTAGAATTATTCAACAACAACGAAATACAATTAGCAAGCATTCACCAAAATCTAGACCCTTTAGAGGCCTGTATTAGGAACCAAGGCTTCGATCCCTCATATTTTGCTTTGAAAACATTGGCCCATGAGGAATTACCTTGAATAAGGTTCTAAGCAAAATGCATATGTAAGGCTTTCTGAATGTCCTGAAGGGTCTGTAACCCGAGCCCCCCTTCTTCCATAGGTTTGCAAATATGTTTCCACGCCACCCATTTCCTTTTATCTCGACCACCAAATTCTCCCCAAAAGAAAGAACTCATCAACCTGTGGATCTTGGAGATAGTAATTTGAGGAAACTATAAAACAGCAAAGAGGTGAATCGCCATGCTGGATATAACATGCCGCTACAGAATGAGTTTTCCACCAGTAGATAGGAGTCTCATGTTCTAGCCACTGATTTTTTGCCTCACTTTATTCACAATTTCTTGTAATTGAACCTGCTTAAGTCTCCCCAAAATTATTGGCACTCCCAAATATTTGAAAGGAATAGTTCTCTCCATGAACCCAGTACTATGTAAAAGTCTCTGCTTTCGCCTGGAGGAAATTTTATTCAAACAATATAAGGCCGATTTTTGTATATTAATAGTCTGTCCCGACCACCTCTCATATTGGCTCAGAATTTACTGAAGAACTCGAACCGACCTCTGACTTCCATTGGAAAATATCATAACATCATCAACATACATCAAGTGAGAAACAATAGGTGTACCTCTGGTAAATTACTATGTATGTGTGATGGTAAGGGAACTACTATTTATGTACTAATATTATCATGTATAACATACTATGCCATGTCACTACATGTATGACTGTTACACATACTATATTCTATCACAAAATATTTATTTGTCCCATGATATACTTTGTAATGTAATGTTATCTGTTACATGCTATGTTATGTCACGTAATATTATCTGTTACATGTTATTTCATGTCACATAATGTTATTTGTTATATGTTATGTCATGTCACATAATGGTTTGTCTGTAACACATTATGCAATGTCACGTAATGGTTTGTCTGTTACACATTAGCGATGTCACGTAATGTTTGTCTGGTACATTTTATGCCATGTTACATAATTCTTTTATGTTCCATGTTATTTGTCTATTTCATGTTATGTCATGTCATGCATCTCACGTACATGTCACATTGCATTACGTTATGCATTCATTTCATGTCATGTTTTGTCTCGAGATTAGTGTGTCTCGCAAACATCATTTTCTCAATCAGTCATGTCCGAGATACTCGTGATATAATCACTATGATTATTCAAGTATCTCCATTTGTAATTCATGTGATGTACTTCCAACGTAATCATTTTGATTATTAGAACTCCTCTACTTAGATGCTCTTGACGTAACCATTTTGATTGTCAAAAAATTACTAGGTACTCCTGACATAATTATTCTATTTTTTAGGGTATCTCATTTAAAATACTCATGAAGAAATGATTTTGATTGTTTGAGTACCTCTAACGGAATATGTTGACAGGAATCATTTTGATTGTTCACTATTCCTGATGAAACAACTGGCGAAATCATTTTTGATTGTCAGAATTCATTTTAGTTTCACGTTCACGTTTAGTTGCAGTTCATGTTATTTCACGATTAGTTTCATGTCATGCTATTTCAGTTCATCTATTTCATGTTCATGTTTTCTAACGATCAGTTCAGTTCATCTCATTTCAAGTTCTTGTTTTAGTTCACATTTAGTTCACGTTCAGTTCATGTTTCAGTTCACATTCTAGCTCACATCACGTCATGTTTAGTTTCAAGTTCAGTCCACCTTCAGTTCAAGTCATGTCAGTTCATGGCACATTATGTAATACCCGAGTTCTACTACTTAGGTCCTTACGTCATTTTATTAATTCTTTAAGTTAAATATTCTGAGATAAGGATTTTATTATTTTTAATTATTTTATTTTAAGATGAGTAGCTTTATTTTAAAATATGATTTATTAAAATAAAACAAGAGTATGATTTTTAAGACTTTGAAATATTTTCCTTAAGCCCTTTAATTTTATTCATTTAAGAAATGGCTCATTTATTCTCCACCATAGGATGGGTAGGTTAGGTGAGGGAAATATCCTCCCACATTCAATCTCCATCATTCATCTCCCTAGCTTATGGGACAAGCTTTGACTAAAAGCAATTAAACCCTTTTTCCCTTTTCACCTGTAGGCTTTATGGCAAGCCATTAAGCTCTTTGCACCCGTAGGCTTCTAAGGCAAGCCATTGAGCTCTTTGCACCCGTAAGCTTCCTAAGCAAGCCACTAAAAATTATTTTTCCTTTTCACCCATTGGCTTCTAAGGTAAGGAAAGGTAGAAAACATTTCAAGCCCTCACCCGTTCGACTACAACTTGCTTCTCTCTCATTCCATTCCTCTTCCAATCTTAAGCCAATCATTCATCATTAATTCTTCTCAAGAGGAAAATAGTAAGATAAGAGTACCCTTAATCCTTATCCTTTGTGTATTTCGAACTTAGCCATGGTTGATCAAGTGGGTTTTTCTTTTGATGATTGTTGATATTTCAGTTTTGGAGTTTTTGAATTTCTCTGTTGGCCGATTGTTGTGTGGTAGTTTCTAGACTGATTTATGATTTGTTTCCTCTAATATCTATTCTAATTGGGTGGTAACCGAGTAGAGAAATGATAGCTCATATGTGTTATGCTCTGTTTTTGTTCCTAGTCGTGTGTTTTGCATGGCATTTTTGTTGTAGTCTTACCTTGCATTTTCTCAATTTTAAGCCATGTTTGAATTATGTTAACTCTTGTCTTTATGTGTTAAATTAATGGAGTTGAGGTTTATAATTTTAGACATACTTTCATCATGGTTTATGGCTTAGTAAGCCACTAAGAATTTTAATTAAGCTAGTAAGCTTGCTTTGAGAATTCTGAGTTACCGAGTGTTGTATCCATTATTTATGCTAGGTTTTCATAAAAATGTGATGCTTTTCTTAAGTTTTCTACTACTCTAGTATTGTTTAATTATGTAGTTGGGATTTTGCTTAAGTGAGGGATGTTTAAAAGCATGGACTAAGGTTATTAGCTGACCAAGTGTTGCAGAATCTTTCTACTATGCATTCTGTTTTGGGGCTTAAACCAGCCCATTTCATTCCCTTTGTTTAGTTTTACCTTTTGTTCAACCAAAGATAAATTTTAGTATGAAAAACCATTGAAAAAATAGTGACAAAATCAACCCTCTTGTGAGCATTGGCCCATTTGTTGGATTTACCTTCCATATGATGTTACAAAGTTATCAAATGCTCTCATTGATAAAAATTTCAGACTTGTAGCAATTCTTTGTTCCTTTCCATTCTTAAATAAGTTCCTACCATCTATACATTTCTAAACTATGATTCCCATCTACCCTTCATGTAGAAAACAATGGCCTTAAAGGGACAGCATGCATGCTATTTACTTTCACGAGCTTCTTTAAATAGTTGGAATGAGGATTTTAATGTTTTGGCTTAGTGCCATGTATGGTGGGTAGCTAAATGGGTTAAGGTTGTACCTTGTGGATAATGCTCATTAAGTAAGAATGGATTAAGGAAAAACACTTTAATTCTAAATTGGAATTAAAGTGAGCGTGTAAGGGTGTCAGTTAGTAAAACTTAAAGTAAGATCGATATTAATGTGTTTATTCCATTTCACTGAATAGGAGTTTATTTAAGGAACTCATTTGTAAAGCTTACAGGTAAGTAGTTATGACCATGCTTCTTACACCAAGTTTTATTTATGAAAGAATGTCTCTCTCTCTTTTCAAATGTTCTTCTAAGGAAAAAGCAAATGTATATTTATGTACAAGCCCTTTCTTTATAGTCCCTGTTAAGCACCCTATCGATTATAATTGTGTGTATATGTATAAGGTAATGCATGCACGTAGGTTCTAAGTCATGAGATTTCCATACATGCTCTCTCAATAAACTTATTGATTATTCTTATATGTAGTATAGCATGAAAATATCTTGTTCATAAAATTGCATGTGCATCAGAGTAAGAAAGATGATGAAAATGTTTTGATTGCAAAGGAAAGGAAATGAATGTCTCATGCCATATACTTTAAGTGATACTTTAAATGAGTTTTAAAATGTCCCTATGAACTGATGCCTTAAATAATGCAAAGAAAGTGTTTTAAAATGCCCCTATGAACTCATGCTTTAAATGACGCGAATAAAGTGTTTTAAAATGTCCCTATGAACTGATGTTAAAATGTCCTTATGAACTGATGTTATATGGATGCCATGAAAGGTGATGTTTAAGCTCATGCTTTTAAAGGATGCTCTTCCATGAATAAACTGTTAAATGAAAGGACTGAAAAGGAAAGGTCTGAAAGGACCAACATGAATGAAAGAAAGAAAGGGCTAACTGAATGAATGTTTTAATGTATGAAAAATATGTAACGACCATATGAATAAAAAGGGTAGCAAAGGAATGGGCAGACTGCAATGCCGGGTAAGTAGTACTAGTACTGCACCCAGTGCTGGACCTTGACTAAAAGGGATTCTCAAACTGTGGCCACAAGCGGAATCCAGGTCCAAAGGAAGACCGCTAACCCTAACACATGAGGCGTAATAGTGTGTACCGGCCAAAGAAAGTGAAACATGAAAGTGTAGTTATTTCTTAAAATATTTATGCATGAAAGCATAGTTATTACTTATTTCTTAAATGTTTATGCATGAAAGTATGGCTTATCCTTTAAACTGTTATGCATAAAAGCATTGTCACGATTAGTAAACATTTATGTATGCATGTTTTCAAAAGAAAAAGAATAGATGCCTAGTATGTTTGCTGCATGGTGCACTACTAACTGAGTATTCGACTCACTTTTGTATTAAATGTTTTAAACTTCCAGGTAATGACAAAAAGGCTGGGGAGCAAGGCATTACTGTAGAGGGAGAGGCAGACGCTTAGGATCTTCCCTAACTAGAACAGTTATATTTATGGATGGTGGGTTATGTTTATGTATAAAAATTTTATGTTGGGATGGACTCTGAGAGTCTCTTATGGATGAATGTTCGAATAGAATGTCTATCAGGTGTTCCCTTTATTAGATTAGAAATTTCGAGTTCACGTGTGTCATGTTCATGCTAATCGCATGTTATTAGAAAAAGAAAATAAAAGAAAAAGAAAAGAAAGAAAGAAAAGGACAGGTATGTACGTTGCGATCCCGCCCTTCCTGGTGCGGGGTTGGGACATGTTACAAGTCAAGTTCTGTCATGCTTGTTTATGATTATCCATTCATGCCTTTACAACTATGCATGCATTTGTGTACTGTATGTTAAGTTTCTTGTTAACTTGTAGAGATTTGTACTCAAATCTCACTGTGGTAGTCCCAACTATCATTCCCCCCAAATGGTAGGTGATATGTCAGGATTTGGAGCATATCCTAGCCGCTTGGAAGAGGTTGATTAGGCAACAAAGATGCAACGCGAGGCTCGTGGCCTCCATGATTAGATTTTAGAGAGCAATATGGCATCATTAGTCCAGTTACGCGAGTTGCTCGACGAACTAGCCTAGTGATAATGTTTTGGTGATGTAATGATTGAGCTTTGTCTCCCATACCTTTGAGATTATAGTTCTTTGAGACTCGTACCATAATCATGGATGTTTAGCATTTCAATATGTATGGATTATGTTTTAAGTATTTAAGATATCTTTAGTTTAGTGCATAGTATTGCTCAAGAAAACATTTATCCATTGTGAATATTGCATATTGTTATATGCATATAAGGCGCATTGCATCTTTAATTGCCATAAACGGTGGCAGATAACCTTGTGTTGCATGTCCCGATACTTCAGATGCCCATCCAATCCGAAGCGGAATCTAGAGACGTCACACGACGCTTATGTAAGAATCATAAATAAATTATCTAAGAGTAAGGTAGAAGCTAACTTACAAACTTTCGGGTGTTTAGGAAATTGGTGTGGTTGTAATAAGAGTTATTCTAAGTTAGGAATTGCATAATGAAGAAGTTCATAATCAAAAGGGTCTAAACAATAATTACAAAATTGCCCCTACAATTTTCCAAAATTGCCAATAAGGCCCTAAACTTTTACTATTTGCATTTTGGCCCCAAATTTCACCAAACATCACAAACATCATATTTTCCATGTTCTAAATCCATATATCACCTTAGACGTTCAAGAATCAATCAACTTCTATGTCAAAACTATCCAACCCGTGTCATGCAATTTGGTGACCATTTTTGTGATTCCAAGCCTGTAGCTTCTATATAAACATGTGTGATCAAATTCCAACAATTTTACATTCATAAATCTGATCTTGGAACATTTTTAAAACTTAGATTCATGCCACATGAGTTCATCCCAACACTTATGCATTGAAATTGTGACCTGTGAGCTCTCAAAACTCAACTCACTTCAAGAACCTCACTCAACCTACTCGACACCAACCCTTTTCTCGCACAAGGAGTGTTTGCTCTCAAAAACACTAGGGGAAGGCTAGAGGAAGTTGTGTGAAGAATTGAAAGCTGAAGATAGGTATTTATGGGGCTCAAATGGAGGGGTGAGAGGTGAAGAGGCATTGGTTTGGCTAAAATGGAAGTGTTGTGAGTGGTGGAGTGTTGAGTGAAAAATTCAGTTGTGTAACTGCTTGGTCAGTTGAATAGTATCCTAAATCTTCATGATCAAACCTTGTTCAAGTGCTAGAAGGTTTCCATAGGTGCAGGGCTACATTGGTTCAGAAAATAAAAACAAAAATTCACAAGGAAGCATGCCATAGATGACGGTTTTGATCTTCGAAGCTATCCATATTTTTTTATCATCTTTTGTCCCATCGTTGTGACTTGTTTGTGGGTGTCATAACCTCTATTTGGTAGCTTTTCCAGGTGATAATAAGAGGCATGAATGGCTGCCATTTGATCATGTCTGAGCAGAAAATGAAAGAGATGAAATAGTTGGTGGTTTCAACTGAGTGGTTCATGTATGTGTCTCCTTATGCCAATCAATTTTGCTGCCTTAGGGGGGTAAATGGCCAAGCATGCACTTAAGTGTTTTGAAGCATTTCGTAGGGGCTAAATGGAAAAGGTGGTGGGATGTGAAGGTGAGACAAATAAATGCAAAAATTCCTTGAAGATGGAGGTGCAATCGGTTTAGTCTAGACCTCAAGTTCCAAGGAGACAAGTTGGGTTTTTGGTTTTGTTTCTTGGAACTGCTTCATCCACTTGCTAGGTCTGATTCTTAGGTGAGATCATGAGGACTAATGGGGTAGAAATATTCTTTAAAACTGGTTGAAGAGGTGTTGGTTTTGGGTGGTTTGTTATGGGTCATTCTGTTTTGCACTTAGGAGCCGATCAGTGAGTTTAGTTGGCATTGACATGCCTTTGCTTCAAGTGACATGGGTTGGGTTAATTCTAACCTTCAAGGTAAGAGTGATGAAAACAATTGCAAAAGACAAAAAATTTGGATAAAAGAAATTATGAAGAGAAGGGTTTCAAGAAAATGCAAAGTCATGATGCTTTGAGTTACTATTTATGGGTGAGATGAATAATGATCCTTAACTTAAGTTAGAAGCTTTACCATGGTTGAAGGAGAACCCTAGGGGTATGTGGTTGGGACTTGGGTAAGATGTAAACCAATGGTTATGGTGTATGTGAGTCCCATATGGAAGAATGAAATCACATAAAAGGCTTGGGTTTCAAGTGTTGGGCTTTTATTGGGCCATATGAACAAGCATTTGTTGTTGGCCTAGATGTGGACTTATCCATGGGCTTTATGTCCAAATTTATTGGGCCTTTCCTTAGCCTCAATAGTCCCCTAGTTGGAGTCCCAACTTTGGGTGTTTCTTCAATTTGGCCTATAGCCTTGAATCTCACTAAGTTGAGCCCAATAATCTTTAGGCCTGTTCATCCGGGGGTTTTTTCCCGGTCGGGTCCAGAACCCAATTAACCAGGTTTTAGTTATGGGTTCCAGCCGAGAATAAATTTGAGCTGGTACCCGCATAAAAAAAAAATCCAGGTACACCCGGTACCTGGTTTATTGTTTTAATGTTTATTCGGAATGAAGGGACATGCCAAGAAATTCTCCAAGAAACTCCAAGATAGGCAGGAACGAAAAGGAAGTCAGGTAGAGAGTTGTTAACGTGGGCGGGCTGCATGGCATCTAGCGCCGTTGAGGCAAATCGACGTCCCTACGTTGATCTTGTCTCCACGGTCCCGCAACCCATTCCCGAAATGAATGTGTCTCATCGTGGGCCAAAATATGTGGATGGAGAAATCTGTTTTCAGTTTTCTAAAGAGGAGATTGCAAGATCTGCTGAACCGTTCCGTTTTTCCATTGTTTTAAAGTTTCTAAAACAGAGACCTTCTTTGGATTCGATACGGTCTTTCATCAATAATCGCCGGGGTTTATCATGCATGCCGACTGTCTCGGCTATGAGGAGACCACGGAATGTCTTCATCCGAATGACTAATGAATTAGATTTCTTAAAAGTGCTTTCTCGTGAAATCTGTGATGTGTATGGCATTCCATACAGGGCTTTTCATTGGAAGCCAGATTTTAATGAAGATGAAGAACCTTCGCTGGTTACTATTTGGATTGTGTTGCCAGGGCTCCCTCCTAATTTTTATCATGAATCTTTTCTTAAGATCTTCACTGCTCCATTTGGCCGATATATTAGAAGGGATAATCCGACGAGATGTGCAACGCGTACGGATGGAGCACGTTTATGTTTGGAAATGGATGCTGCGAAAGAACTGATCACTCATTTCTGGATTGGGCTACCAGGGCAAGGAAGGAAACAAGAAGTGGTTTATGAGATGCTTCCAGCGTTTTGTTCGAAGTGTAAGTTGCAAGTACATAATATCAGTACTTGTAGATTAAAGAATCAGAAGAATGGGGAAAAAATTTGGATTCGTAAGGATTCAAAAGTTATGAATAATGAAAAAGATGGGCAAGAAGCTAAAGAAAGTGAAAAAGATAAAGAACAAGTAGTGAAGTTGGTTTCAGAAAATATAGAAGGTTTTATGTGTGAAAATTTGAATATACAAGCAGAGAAATCTGGGGTAAATGAGCTGATTCCTGATGTAGATCGGGTGCAAGAAGTACAGGATGGTTCAAATCAAGATTCAGAAAAGACTAGTGGTCATGAGGCTGGGAAGGAACAAAATTATCATGTTGAAGAAGTGGATGCTGATATCACTCAGGGTTCTATTGAGAATGTGGAAAAGGATGGAAAGTCTGGTAATATTCAAGATTCAGAGAGAAGAGGGATTAATGAAGTTGAACAGAGTGAAAAGAAAATTTTAGGGGAGATGGATTATCAAGTGGAAGAAGTTGAAAATGATATAACTATGGAAGCTACTGATTTTGTTAATATTGATGGAGAGGGAGTAATGAATACGGGTGAGTCTTTCTCTGAACCAGAGCTGGACTTAAATGTGGAGAATTATTCAAAGAATAAGGATTATGCTACAGAAAATGAGGGTGGGGAGAGGAAAAAGAAAGGTGTTCGAAAAAATTTTGAAAAAGTCCGTAGTTCAACTCGAGTGGTAGCTCGTTCTAATAAATCCTAATGATTAGTCCGATCTTAGCTAGGAATATTCGTGGTCTTGGAACTTCTCGAAATAGATTAAAGAAATTGGTAAAGAAAATGAATCCGAAAGTTGTAGTGTTAATGGAACCTTTTGCAGCTGAGGAGAAATTGCCTGAGTTGCTTAATTTGTTACATATGGATAAGTTTATTACAAATGAGGGGGAGGCTGGAAAAATTTGGGTGTTGTGGCAGGATGATGTTTCTGTCCAAGTTGTTTTATGTAAAGAGCAGTTCATTCTTCTTAGATTGGAGGAAGGTATGTCTAATATTTTGTGTGGTTTTGTTTATGCGAAATGTAATATGGTGAAGAGAAGAGAACTCTGGGAACAATTAAATGACCAGGTAGTTGGTTGTGAACCTTGTATTATTATGGGAGACTGTAATATAATTAGAGATGACTCAGAACGACGGGGTGGTAGGCCTCGCCCGAGAGCAGCTATGGAAGATTTTAATTCTTAGATTGAACATTGTGGCTTGATTGAAATGAGGTCTTTGGGTAGGAGGTTTTCTTGGTGTAATGGTCAGAGAGGTCTTTCGCGTAGTTGGGGGAAATTAGATCGTTGTTTTATTAATGCTAGTGGTCTGAGTAATTTCCTTGATGCGGTTTGTAGTTATCTTGCGAGATCCACATCTGATCATTCTCCAATGTTTTTGGAAATGAAGAAAGATCCTTTTGTTTATGGCCCTCCTCCTTTTCGGTTTCAGCAAATGTGGATAGAACATCCAGACTTTAGTTCTTTTGTGGAACATGTCTGGCAGGAAGAGGTGGTTGGTACGGGTCTATTGAGATTGGCTCTAAAGCTGAAAAAGTTAAGGGGTGCATTGAGAGTGTGGAATAAACAGATTTTTGGTAGAACTGAATTTCATTTACAGGAGATTCAAGCTCAAATTGATTCTTTGGAGTCGGCTCTTCAGCAAGTTTGGGATCCAACTACTGAACAGGAGCTGCTGGTCAAATATGCAGAATTGGCAAATTGGAGGAGTAAGGAAGAAACAAGACTGGCTCAAATGGCGAAAATTAAATGGAAGGTGGAAGGTGATCAAAATTCCAAATTTTTCCATGCTTATTTGAATTACAAAAGGAAGAAGAGAGTCATGGAGATGAGACTTCAAGATGACACTGTTTTGCAGTCTCCTGAGGAGGTGCATTTAGGAGCAGTCAATTATTTTTCTGGTTTTTTGCAGAAGGAGTCTATTGTTAATGTTCCAAATTTAACTCACATTATTTCGCCGGTCATTACAGCGGAGGAAAGTGCATTATTATGTGATATTCCTTCCATTGATGAAGTTAAAAAGGCTTTAGATTCTATTCCCTCTAATAGTGCTCCGGGTCCGGATGGTTTTGGAGCAGGTTTTTTTAAAAGTGCTTGGGATATTATTAAGATGGATAGCATGTCTGCTGTAGAAGAATTTTTTAGCGGTGGAAAATGGCCAAGATTTTATACTTCTTCTTATGTGGTTTTGATACCAAAAATGGATATCCCATCTGGGTTTGATAAATTTCGACCCATAAGCCTGTGTTCGGTTTTTTACAAAATTTGTTCAAAGATAATTGTAAATCGTTTGACTTCTTTGCTTCCAAAGATGATATCTCTAGAGCAAGGTGCTTTTATCCCGGGCAGAAGTATCTTTGAAAACATTAGTCTTACTCAAGAAATGGTGCATTCGATCAATAAAAAGATTCATGGTGGAAATGTAGTGTTAAAACTGGATATGGCTAAAGCTTATGATCGGGTTGATTGGGATTTTCTTCTGGGAGTGCTTTTTGCTTTTGGATTCTCTAATTCTTTTTGTAGTTTGATTAGAGAATGTATTTCCACGCCTTGGTATTCCATTCTAATGAATGGTACTACGAAGGGTTTTTTCAAGGGAGGTCGAGGGCTGAGACAAGGGGATCCGTTGTCCCCTTATTTGTTCATTATTTTGCAGGAAATTCTTTCTCGGCTTATAAAACAAAGTGTGGAAGAAAAGAGGTTTGGTCAGTTTTCTCAAGCCCGTGGTACTAGATTGATATCACATCTAATGTATGCAGATGATGTGGTTATTTTTACTAATGGTGGTCGTTCTTCTATCAGAAATATTTTAAGAATTCAGGACATTTATGAGAGTTGGACAGGTCAATTGATTAACAAAGAAAAAACTGCCATGTTTTTTTCTAATAAAATTTCCATAGCAAGGAAAAGGAATCTCAAAAGATTGACAGGTTTTTCGGAAGGAAAATTCCCCTTTAAATATTTGGGGATTCCCATTGTCTCCGGCAAACTCAAGATTGCGGATTTGGAGGAACTAGTGAGAAAAGTTCAGACCAAAATAAGTGGGTGGAAAATGAGACTTTTATCTGTGGGAGGAAGGGTAATCTTGCTAAGACATGTACTAGCTAGCATGGCAGTGCATTTTCTGGCGGTCTTAAGAGTTCCAAAACAGATTATTCATACTTTAAATAGGCTTATGAGTTCTTTCTTTTGGGGAGAAAGGGACGGAAAGAATAAAAGAAAATGGGTGGCTTGGAGGCATATATGTAGGCCTATTGCAGAAGGTGGATTGGGATTTCGGTCATTAGAAGAAATGCAAAAAGCTCTTCATTTAAGATTTGCTTGGAAGCTTATGCATGAAGACTCTCTTTGGGCAAAATTTTTTCGGAATAAGTATATAGGTAATAAACCTTTTATATTACTTGGTTCTCCAAAGGGTACAAGATTTTGGTGTATGATTGCAAAAAATATTCCTACTATTTTGAATTATACGAAATGGAAAATTAAAGATGGAAATGTTTTCTTTTGGTATGATAAGTGGTTGGCACAAGAACCATTTGCTGAAATCCTGCCTGTGGTTGAGAAACCTCTTCTTAAAATTAAAGATTTAAAGCTTGATCATGGGTGGGATGTGGAGTTTTTAGAGAGGGTGGTGGGCAGGGAACATGCTGAACATGTCATTAATGTGTTGGAAAGGACTAAAGTGGGTAATGATATCCTGATATGGACTAAAACTGAAAGTGGGAATTTTACTACAAGGTCTGCTTGGGAAGGTATCCGAGTGAGAAGTCCTATGCTAGAGGGACATAAATGGATATGGAATAATATTCTACCTAAGAAGTTTTCTGTTTTTATGTGGAAGGCGTGGAATGGTGCTCTAGCTGTTGATGATAATATTAGGAGGATTGGTATTCCATTAGCATCGAAATGTAATTGTTGTAAGAATGGGCAGTATGAAGATATAAATCATGTGTTATTTGAAGGGGAGGTTGCAGCTGGAATTTGGAAGAAGTGTGGAGCTCTGTTTGGGATTCGGGTTGGGAGATTATGGCGTGAAACATGTATTAACTGGTTTCGGAGAGCCTCAAATTCATCTCAAGTTGGTGTTATACTTGGTTTATTACCTACTATAATTTCGTGGAGATTGTGGGGAAGAAGATGTTCTGCTCGAATGGAGAATAAATTGGAAACAAGTCAGGTGATTTGGCTTTCTATCAAGCACTGGGTAGGCGTTCTTGGTCAAGGAATGACTAGGTTTAAAAAATTTAATCAGCAGGATGATTACATTCTTGGGTGTCTAAATGTTAATCCTATCCCTATTCAACAACATCCAATTCATCTCATTACTTGGTCTAAACCACTACTTGGTAGAGTCAAGTTAAATACGGATGGGAGCAGCCTGGGAAACCCAGGTATTTCAGGTGCGGGAGGGGTTATTTGAAATATGCAGGGGCTGTTTTATTGGCTTTTTCAATGAATTTGGGATATGGTGATAGTACCAAAGCAGAATTACGGGCTTTACTGGAAGGGATAAAACGATGTAAAGAATTAAATTTAGCTGCTCTGGATATTGAAGTGGATTCACAGGTGGTTCTGTCATGGCTGAAGAAAAATAGGTGCGGAATCTGGTATTTGGAGGACTACTGGGAGGAGTTGCAGGAGCTGATTAAGGATATGGATTACAAAGTTTCTCATATATTTAGGGAAGGGAATGCTGTTGCTGATTGGCTTGCTCGGTGGGGGGCAAGAGTGGGTGATGCGGAATGGAGGAATACGTCGGATGTTCCTGCGATGCTGCGGGGTTTAATTAGGATGGACAAATGGGGCATTGCTTCCATTCGGTGCAAGTCGCATGAGGTTAGGTATTAATTCTCTACAGGATGCTGTGTGTATTGAAGACGTCTTTTTTGTGTAGTGTCTAGCTGGGAAGGGGGTAGCAGAACTCTCCTTCTCGTCATATGAGCGACGAGTTATTTGTTGATTGGGTAGTAATTTTTGTGTTATTCATTAGGCCTGTTTAGATGGTTTTTCTTGGTTATTTGGTTAATTGTTCTGCAATTATTGGTTGGGCTTGTAAGTTCTTTTGGTAATTGTAACCACGGTTTTCCTCCGCCACAAGTGAGGGGTCATTAATAAATTCGGGCAGGGGTCACTCTTGGACATGTGATTCCTTCTCTTAAATAAAAAAAAAAAAGGCCAGAAGAACCCTCCAGAAATTATACTGCACAAATATTACATGATCTTTTTCTTGAGAACCGCACAAATTGAAAAGGTACAGAGAAAGCAAAAACACAAGAGGTTTGTGAGATATATATTGAAGAGCTCATGAAAAAACCATGGTGAAATGATAACAACCAACAGTCTTTATAGAACCCCATTGTCTTTGCAGTGCGGGAAACCGAAGAAACCCCACCTCCCATAAATGAACCACATAATTGTATCTCACATTGTCTTTATCTTGAAAAATGATAGGACAATACTACTCCCACAGAAGAAGTCCACCCAAACCACCACCGAATAGGCAAAAAATCTTTTGTCTTTTGTCTATTTTATATTCAAACATTTTTTTTAAATTTATTAAATATTTATTTTTTAAAAATAAAAAATATATATTCATTTTAAAATAATTACTTAACAATTCAGTAAAAAAAAAAAAATGCATTCGGTGGCCACCATCAATGACCACCTTCTGTGGGTGAAGCAATTTCCAAAACGATATATTAAAGAAGAATCCTCGATAGTCGGTACAACAACTATACCCTTTTGTCCTTGTTCCCTTCTTTTTTTCCTTCTAAATCATCTTCGTCGTCGCCTTTTTGCTTCATTTTCTTTATATGTTCATATATATGCACGTAACAGCTAGAGATGGAGAACTTTATAGGCTAGCTAGCTCCTGATCTTGATCAAACCAAAACCCGTTTGGTAGCAAAAGTGGAAATGTAATTTACCCCAAAAGATATTGGTTCTTAAGAAGGTACTGTTTGCTTGTCAATCCTTTGTATGTGTTTTTGAAACTTGAAAGTTTATTTGAATGCTTGGGAATCTAGAGAAAATGGAAGACGAGAATGGCAATGGTGATGGTGATGGCAACCGCAGCGAAAGAAGAGCGGGAGATTTGGGTAATCTCTTTCGCGTAGCATTAGGAAAAAGAAACACTACACTAGCTATCTGATGGTTTTTTGTGAAAGAAACAAATCCGATACAACCCAGAAACCCGAGTTCCAGATTTTTACAACCGGTTTCATCTGAATTTCGACTTGGATCTTACTCTGTCCTAGTTCCAACCCGGGTTTCGGTCCGGGTATACTCGGGTTCTCGGGCCAGAACCTTGATGAATAGTACTAATAATCTTATGCTTAGTATGTTGGGCCTAATATCTTGTGTCTAATAAGTTAGGCCAATAGTCATATCTCCAACAAGTTGTGCTTAAGTCTTTGTATCTCTCCTTAGCCCTCTTGCCCTATAAGCTTCAGCCCTCATTAAACCAATCTCTTAGGCCTTCCCAAATCCATCTAGTATTTTAACCAAACCACTTAGCCCAACAATGCCACTTTTCATTCTTCCAACGGCCTCTCAGTTTATTTCCTAAAAATAAATATTGCACTAGAATTTTCTAAATATACTAACTAAGTTGATAAATGTAAACTTCTTTGCCAACTCAAACTCCCAACATTTATCCCTTCTTAAGAATCACAACTTGCTCTTAGCTAGGGTCATGGTTACTAAGGTCATGGCCTAAGGGTTGAATAGTGGGAAAGGCGAGCTCCAAGAAAACTCCAAGACTACCTTTCTGGAGTTTGTTCGTTCCCACTGCCTAGGGTTGTTGCATGGCGGCAGTAGCTGCCTCTCTGGTGTCTGCTCCACCAGAGAGGAATCCTGCTACATCCTTATCATATTCACAGGTGGTGTCAAAGACTTCTTCGTCTTCCAATTACAACTACCAATGCGTTTTCCTGTGGATGTTGATGGCCAACCGAGTTTCGTGTTCTCAAAGGCCGAGATGAAGTGAGCTGCGGTGGATTTTCGTTACACGCTGGTTTTGAAATTCCTACGTTCACGTCCTTCCATTGATACCATTCGACTTGCAGTGCTTAAGACGTGGGGCTTGCTAGAGATTCATGTCATCAACATCATGGATGCCCATCATGTTTTTGTTCAGTTGAAGTATGAACAGGATTTTATCCATGCATGGGCGAGGGAAGGGCAAGTTATTGATGGATGCGTATTTCAGTTGTTCCGTTGTACGAAAGATTTCGAGTTGAAGAGTGAACCGACTACGGCGCCTTAATGGATTTTCTTGCCAGGTCTTCCCCTCCACCTGTACAAAATTGATTGTTTGCAAATCTTGGAATCAAGATTCAGCAGGTTCTTAGGTACTGACATTGCAACTATGAACAAAACTCGTGCTTCTGGTACAAGATTATGTGTAGAGTTGAATCTTCTTGAGGAACCAATTAAAGGGTTCCCTATAGTGGTTTCATCACACAAGAAAATTTGGCAAGAGGTACGTTACAAGAAACAGGGGTCGTACTGTAAGCGGTGTTGTCACCAAGGTCATACAGAGTTAGTTTGCCATGTTGGGGTCAAGAAGCAAAAAGAAGATCGTGCGGCCCCAAGAAACCAACGAGGAATGGCGAGTTGTACAAGTGGGGCCTAGTTAGGAGCAGGAGGATCAAAGGGTTGAAGAGCCCTCTAGCACTCCAGAGCAACTGGTTATTGTTGAAGAGCCCCTTGAGGGCCTTTGCGCAGATCCTGTAGTCCAGGTACGGGTGAACCTTTGGCTAGTGGATCGGTGGAGTGCAATGGGACTGTGAAGTTTGGTTCAGAACTCAAAGGCAAGGGGGTTGTTGGTGGTGACTCAGTTCAAGGCGATGAGGTGCAGTTTAAGGAGGTGCAGTTTGATGATGGACTGGTTTCAGCGAAGGTGGTTACTAATGATTTGCATGAGTCTTTCGGTGACTTTGCATGCACAGAGTTGCAGATGGTATTGAGTAAATCTTTAGAGAGGTCCTAGGAGGCTACGAGTGTTATTGCCATGTAGGAGGGAGTATCGTTGGTTGGGAAGGTTGCAGAGGGGCATCAGGATCTGGTTTCTGAAATGTTAGCGTTAGAGAATAATGCCACAGTGTCTGGGGTAAATGATGCATATGGTTCAGATCAAGAAGAGAGTACACCTTGTCATTCTTTGGCAATAGAGAAGGGTTATGGCTCAGAGTCAGATGTTCTGGTGTCTGCGATGAAGAAGTCTGTAAGCCTAGAATTGCGTCATTCTCAACAGGTTAGTTCTCGCCTTGCAAAACTTAATATATGATTGAGAAGGTTTTGGTTTGGAATGTGTGTGGCTTGCATACATCTAAGAGTAGATTGAAATGTCTGGTTAAAGATTACAGGCCTCGGATTCTAGTAATTTCAAAGCCATTTGCTGGTGAGGATTCTATGGAGTTCTGGGCACAGTTTCTAGATTTTCCGTCTTATTGTTCTAATGAGGCGATGGGTGGTAAGCTTTGGGTGTTTGGGAATGATGATTTAATTTTTGAGGTGCAGAATATGTCAAATCAGTTCATTCATGAGTGTTTTATAAAGGAAGCTAAGAGTATCTATATTTCATTTGTGTATGCTAAGTGCTTACAAGTGGAATGTAGAGATCTTTTACAAGATATTGTGGATGCTCAGAAGGATGAGGCTCCCTAGCTTGTAGTAGCGGATTTTAATGCCATTCGGGATGATGGTGAGAGGATAGGTGGAGACCCAAGGCCTTTATCAGCTATGGCTGATTTTAATTCATGCATTCATAATTCAGGATTTGTGGAGATTGGCTTTAGTGGATGTAGAATGACATGGTGCAATGGTCATAGAGGAACGTCTAGATGTTGGGCACGCTTGGATCAGGCACTAGCTAAAACTGTTTTGTTCGAATGGTTCCCGGATGTTCATCTTGAGGTTCTTAATCGTAAGTCATCAGATCATTGTCCTATGTTAATCCGATTTGATAAGGAAGTGAATTCTTATGGTCCTTACTCGTTCCGCTTTCAAAGCATGTGGTGTACACATGATAATTTTAAGACGTACGTGGAGGATGTTAGGAGGGAAAAGGTAAATAGTACGGGACTAATTCGGTTGGCTGCCAAGCTTAAGAGGCTAAAAATGGTTTTGCGCACATGGAACAAGGAGGTTTTTGGCCGAGTGGATTAATCCATTAAAACCTTGGAGGAACACATGGAGTTTCTGGAATTCAAGCTTCAGGATGGTTTCCAATCGGACTTGGAATATGAATATTTAAGTACCAAGGCTGAACTGGAGATGTGGGAAAATAGAGAGGAGCTGAGATTAGTGCAACAAGCAAAAAGGAAATGGCTTGAGGAAGGAGACCATAATTCGAAGTTTTTTCATGCCTTTGTGAATCAACGCAGGAGAGCGTCGACTATTTCTAAAATGACCCTACCTAATGGGGTTTGTTTGGATTCACCAGAAGTGGTTCACAATGAGGTAGTTAAATTTTTCCAGAATTTCCTTACGGGAGAGGGTCCTTCTGTGCAGCTAGTTTTAACTGGTCCTGTCTCTTCAGTGGTGAATGATGAGGATAATATTTCTCTTTATCAAGAACCGATTGAGGAGGAGGTTTTGAGGGCTTTATCTTCTATTCCAAAAAATAGTAGTCCTAGGCCAGATGGTTTTGGCTCAGTTTTTTATTTAGAGTGTTGGAATATAGTTAAAAGGGACGTGGTTGAAGCTGCTTGGGATTTATTTTCAGGTATGACTCTCCCAAGGTTTTGTTTGGTTTCGTTTATTGTTCTCATTCCTAAAGTGCAAAATCCACGAAGCTTTGATAAGTTTAGGCCTATTAGCTTGTGTAGTGTTGCATATAAATTTTTTTCAAAAATACTTGTGAATCGTTTGGCTAGTTTTCTTCCTCGCATGATCTCATGGGAACAAGGTGCCTTAGTTCCGGGGCATAGTATTTTTGAGAATATCACACTAGCGCAAGAAATGGTTCATTCTCTTCATCGTAAGCGTAATGGAGGTAATGTAATATTGAAGATTGATATGGTAAAAACATATGACCGAGTTGATTGGTGTTTCCTATGTTTGGTTCTGAAGGGCTTTGGTTTGTCTGAAAGGTTTTGTGGTTTGGTGGAACATACAAACAACCGAGTTGTATGAATGGAACATACAAAGGTTTTTTCAAACCAACTCGAGGCCTTTGGCTAGGGGATCCTCTTTCTCCATATTTGTTTATTATCATGCAGGAAGTTCTCACTCGGTTATTGCGAAAGGATTTCGAGGAAGAAAAGATTGGTTCGTATTATCATCCTCGAGGAGCCCCTTTAGTGTCTCATCATTTATATGCTGTTGATCTTCTTATTTTTGCCAAGGGGGATAAAAGATCGATTAAAATGTTATTGTTGGCATTGGAAAAATATTCTTCTTGGTCTAGACAGCTAATTAAGAATGAGAAGTCAGCTTTATTTTTGTCCAAACAGATTAATCTGTCCAGAAAATGTGGCCTTCTTAGAATGACAGGTTTTACGGAATGTACTTTTCCTACTACTTATTTGGGGGTGCCTTGGTGACAGGGCGTCTTACGGCTAGAGCCTTGGAACCTTTTGTGACTAAAATTCGGAACAAGGTTGTGGGGTGGAAATTAAAAATTTTGTCTCAAGGTGGTCGTCTCACTTTGCTTAAGCATGTGGGGTCTTGTATGCCGACTCATCTTTTAGCGGTTCTTAATGTGCCTAAGGTTATTCTCACTCAGATAAATTCTATTTTATCGACTTTCTTCTGGAGTAAGTATAATGGGAAGGCAAAAAAGAAGTGGGTTGCATGGTCGGCTATTTGTAAGCCGGTAAATGAAGGAGGCTTAGGAATACGGGACCTTGATGAAGTTCAGCAAGCCATGCATATGAAGTTTGCTTGGCGTCTTCTAACATTAGATAATCTTTGGACCCGGTTCTTTCGAGCTAAATACGTGAAGGAAGGAAATCTTCTTTTGGCGGTTTCACGTGTAAATCGTTCACTGTTTTGGAAATCTATAATGCAGGCTTTTCCAGAGGTTTATGAGCAATCTAGGGTGCGGGTTAAGGAAGGACGAGTCTCTTTTTGGCATGATTGATGGCTTTCGAGTGGACCTCTCAATTTTGACGCCCATAATATTATAAACTCTAATCTCGAAGTCAAAGACCTCTGGATTGGGAATGTATGGGATGAATCTGCTCTAATAGAGTTAATTGGAGAAAATAAAGCTCTTAAGGTAATTCGGTCAGTGGTGGCAAGTAAGGATGGGTCGGACGTTTCATCTGGGAACCGAACCAAGATGGTCTTTTTTCCATGTCTTCGGCTTGGGACATTATACGGGTTCGTAGGGAAAGCTGTCCATGGGCGGATTGGTTCTGGCATAAGCTCCTCCCTAGACGTGTGGTTGTTTGTGTTTGGAAGGCATGGTTCAGGTGCCTCCCAATGGATGCTCGTATTATAACTATGGGTATTAATCTTGCCTCTCGTTGTGATTGTTGTACGAATGGAAGGTCTGAAACATTGGATCATGTTTTGTCCTCGGGAGATATAGCTACGTTAGTTTGGAGGAAGGCCTTGACGGCACTGGGTGTTTGATGCATGACAGCTTCATCATGGCGTGCACGTATATCCTATTGGTTCAACTATGTGAAGCGTGCATCCCAGCGGGGTGTACTTGAAGGCTTGCTTCCGTGTCTGGTTACTTGGAGACTGTGGGCAAGAAGGTGTAAGGATAGAATGGAGGCGACTTATGAATCAGCGGAAGAAGTATGGCTTGCAGTTAAATTTTGGCTTAGCCAAATTTCTGAAAGCATGTCTAAGTGTAAGAGGCTCTCTCTGGGAGATTATGAGATTCTATTATATATTAATGTGCCTATTAAGCAGGTTCCTGTGAGTTGTCCTCGTGCAGGGGTGTGGAGAAAGCTAGCGGCTGGTTGGGTGAAGTTGAATGTTGACGGGAGCAGTAGGGGAAACCCGGGATCTTGTGGAGGAGGTGGAGTGATTAAGGATCATTTGGGGAATGTCAAGGTTGCCTTCTCAGAACACCTGGGTATGGGCACAAATAATGCGGAGGAATTAAAGGCCCTACTGAGAGGTATCATGGTTTGTAAAGAGTTTGGCTAAATCATGTGGAGATAGAGTGTGATTCTGCGTTAATTGTTCATTGGTTGATTTCGGGTGCCAGTAATGTGTGGTACTTCTGGGATTATTGGGACCTATTACTTGAATGTCTGGTAGGCATGGTTTCTTCCATTTCACATATTTTCCATGAAGGTAACAAAGTTGCGGATTTCTTTGCCTGTCAACTGGAATAGGGGATCACAAGGATGTATGGATCAGGTATGATTTTTCTAGCCTCTGCTATGAGGGGCATGATCTGACTGGATAAGATTGGTTTTCCATATATAAGGTAGAAAGGTTTTTTCTTTTGTGTGTGGCTTGTTATAGTTAGATGGTTTTTTGTTGGGCTTTGTATAGGATGGGTTTTTTATTTTAATCTTGTTTGATGCATGGGGTATTTTTGTAAATCCCAAGTGTCCGTCTATTACCACGGTATTCCTCATCCATAAGTGAGGGTTTATTAATAAACTTGGAATGGGGCTGCTATGTGGATGGCTACCGACTCTTCTTTAAAAAAGAAAAAAAGAAAAGGTCATGGCCTAAGGGTTGGGGTGTTACATCCCCCCCCCCCCCCCCCCCCCCACCTTAAAAGAAGATTTCATCCTCGAATATTGGGGTACGTGCTAGTGAGAATGAGTAAGGCTTAGAACACACATATACTATGTGTATATATATATATATACTTACCAACAACTCTATGGTCCCAAACTGGATGAGGAAAACACAGCGACATCCTCATCATCCGACACATCTTCCTAAGTGTGATAGAATAAGGTATCCTCCTTCGCGTCGTAGTTTGCATTAACTCATTCTTCCATCTCTCTCCAATGTTCAGTTGACGCATCCTTCATTTCTGGAGATCCCTCCTCACGAAATCATACGCGATGCATGGAAGAGTCATATAACTTTGAGACATCTGTGGAAGAGAGAGTGGGATATAGCGGCTCTTCATTTGCTTGTCAAAGCTAGGCTACTCGACCCTCAGTGTGTAGTTGGTCAAGTTATTTCCCTCCTCTTGGCATTGAAGCTAGTAGGTCTAAGTCTCACTAATCCAATCAGCAGAGTCTAGAGGTGGCTGGTGCTCCTCATGGGATAATGACCTCGTAGTCCTGATATTACCCTGTCTGTCATGACCTAGAACGTGAGTCTAGTGATACTCTAATCTCTCTCTCTAAGTCCAATAAGATTTGACCATATTATTTAACCTCCCTCCTTCATCTGTGTTCTTCCCTTTGCCTCAATACCTAGCCTAGGGAGGTGGGGGAAACTTCCTCAAGAAGCCATGCATGGGTGGTGCTTTTGGATGGGCCTTAACCGAGTGGGCCTCACTTTAGGGTTTAAAGGGGTTTGTTTGAGTTTCGATTTTTAGCAAGCCTGATTCTAATTGTTCTTGCCCCAATGAAATTAGCAAGATATAAAAGAATAAATGAGGGTGTAATAGCATGTATTTGAGTGGTTAATAGCATCTGAAGTGATTAATCACTTACACTAAAATTGGTCATTTAGGGATTTGGGGAAACCATTTTAGGGTTTCTGTTGAATCTCGAAGGCTTGGGGTTTTACTATGGTTGGAACCCTCATTTAGTTGGTCAAAAAGTATTTGGCTGGATGGAATAGTGTTTACCTTAGGTGTCATAATCACAATGCTTGATTTTCCTTCCATTCCTTCCTATTTCCATCTCATGATTCCTCTTAGTGCCAAGTGTCCTACACTATTTTACCAAGTGTGACTAAGATCTTGTCATGTTTCTAACAAAATTTCTCAAGGCTAATTTGGATAATCCACATAGTGATTTAACAATGACTAACTTGGGTGCCACGTGACGCTGTCACGAGTGTAACTATTCACCTAAAAAATTGCAGAAAATAATATTACATCATAAAATCCTAAATAATTATATGAGTCTAGTGATTCAATTTTTTTCACAAAATTCGACTTCTTGGGTACCTAAAATCCCAAATATTTATCTGAAAATAATGGTGTAATTCACTTTCCAATCCCATACTCCTAGATAGCTCAATTAATTAAAACAGAAATTCTATCACCATAGCAAATAGAACACTAACTATGGTGTCAGACTAAAACCTAAGCGGTTACTCGATTCGTGAAATCTTTTAGGGATTTCATGAGGTTCTTAAGGTCTACAAAACTTCATCCATGAGGCGACCCGAGGCATCGACGGGTTCCCCATCTGAACTCACCTCCTTTTAAAGGACCAGGAAAGGGAGAGCCCTGCTAACTTTAGAGGACAAAATTCCTTATAAGGTGGGGAGGATGTTAGGTAAAAGAGGACAAGCCATTCTTTAATTGAGTGGAAGGCAAAAGATGAGAAATACTCCAATGGTCTAAGGAAAGTGATGAAGGGAGACACAAAGGCCTAGTTGACATGTCCTAGAGCAATGTGGAGATTAGTGTCTCGATCATGGTAGGCAAGCTAAAAGTGTTGCCTACTGTGAAGATGAGAAGAAGAAGTTGAAGAGGCTGGTGAACTCAGATGAGACAAAACAAGAGTTACCCGCCCAAGGTGAGAAGGGATTACTCACCTAGGATGATCAACGGTCAAGGATAGATCAACCTAGACATGGGACCTTGCAAGATAACACGGAAGGGCTCGAAAAGGTGATAGTGTTGTACGTAGAAGCCCACACTCCATCTAAAGGGTTACATTCGGAGTGATTTTACAATGACAGATGAAGGCTTAACAGGTCATGTCATCTAACATAGCAGGATGACTCAGACCACACTCAAGACCCTCTTTCAAGGAAAGATGAAGGACCAAGTGTTTAGACCATGCTTGGTAGTCTGTCTCAGTTATCCTGCAGTGTGACAAAGAAGGATTAAAGAAAATTTTTACCGTAGATCTAGAGTTAGAAATACATCAAAAAATACATCTCACAATCCCACCCTATTTAAAGAACCTGGACTTGGGATGAGATCTCACTTTTGATACTTTATTAACAAAAAGCTCATAAAGTCAATTGCTACGGAAAGCAAGAAGCAAATAGGTAGTGAAGAAACTTCCGACATAGGAAGGAAGGTTAGCTTCTAAGATAGTGTTAGGTAATGTGGGGTGAATGTTGTGAGTAAGAGGCGTTACATATCTCTATAACTTCTTTCCTCCATCCTACAAGCATGAATAAATATTTCAATCATTATGCTTATATCTACATTTACACACTAATTTTTGATGTTTTGAAGGTTCCAATGTTTTTAACTGTTTTCAATACATGACTCCATATCCCTTTTTGGTAACCCATTATCTCTTTATGAGAATGTCTATCTCTATGTGAGAAGTCGATAGTGTGAATACATAATCATGGGATGGGATCGAAAATTCCTTGAACCATTCCACGAAACATTACCACGTGCTTCACACAAGAAGGAGAATGCCTCATGGGGATTGGGGTGGAATGGTGTCATATTTGGCCTCACCTGATAGTAGGGATGTGGGATCCCTTAACGTATCACGTGGTGGTTTCCTCAAGTGGGTTAATCGAGTAGTAACATCCTTGGTACAACAAGTATCTCTGTGTGATGAATATCTGTCTGTGTGACAAACATCTGCCTGTATTGAGAATATATGCATGTGTTGTGAATATCTATGTGATAAGCACCTATATGGTGGAAGAAGGTGACTTGGCTGAAAAAGGCAGAATAATGGCTTTTACATGTTTTATACTTATATTGGATAGTGTGATTCCTCACCATACTATTACTAATGTGTTTATGTATTTTACATAAAAAGGGCAATGGCCCCTAAGGATGATAACTCGCCATGCCTATGTATTTACATGTATTAACTGAAAGGGTGATTCCTCGCTATAAGAATGTGTTTAGGATGCACATAGCAATAAGAATGAGGCTGATTCCTCATCATGCATATACGTGCATGTCCAGTAGTTTCATAAAAAGTGTTCATAGCATCTTTGGCAGCATTATCTCTCATTAACAGTCTTGACTTAGCCGCTTAACCTACCTATGGTTTCATTCTCGAGACCATAGATTTTAATGCAGGTCAAGACTCCGGCATAATGCCAGATGAAGAAGAGTCAATCTCGCACGAGTCCTATGTGCAGAGACTAGTACTCGCCTTAATACCAGTACCCGTCGTAGCTACCTTGTGCCTTCCCTCAAAATATATATTACGTCAGGCAACTATTTGTAATTGGTCTTTTGGATGATGTAATATTTGGGATTTAATGAAGGGAAAGATCTTAGCCACACTTTGTGATAGTATAGGACACTTGGCACCAAGAGGAACCATGAGATGGAAATGTGAAGAAAATGAAGGAAAATCAAGCATTGTGATCATGCATCCTAACCCAAACATTATTCCATCCAACCATTCATTTTTCTTCAAAATCAAATAGGGTTTCAAACTGAGTGAAATCCCAAATATTTGCAATCTAATTGAAACCCCAAAATCTTGGCAAAATCAAAACCCAAAATAGTTTCCCCAAACCCCAAATGGTTACCTCAAACCCTAAGTGTTGGCAAGTTTTAGCTTAGCGTTTAATCACTTGATTAGTTCACTTCCACATGCTATTACCATTTAAATTCATGTCATTACATCCTTATTTATTCTTTTATATCTTGGTAATTTCATTGGGCCAAGAAAAATTAGATTTGAGCTAGTTAGTAACCAAAACCCCAAACCAAACCCTATTGAAACCTCAAATGAGGCCCAATCGGTTTAGGCCCATTAAGGCCCACCGAAAAGCTTCATCCATGCATGGCTTCTTGAGAAAGTTTCCCCACTGCCATGAGTGTACTTTCACTGCCCATGTCAACCCCAAATAGTGGTTGATGAGAGGTCGATCAGCCACCTCACCACC
The DNA here is from genome assembly GCF_001411555.2 of Juglans regia. Classification (NCBI taxonomy): domain Eukaryota; kingdom Viridiplantae; phylum Streptophyta; class Magnoliopsida; order Fagales; family Juglandaceae; genus Juglans; species Juglans regia. The sequence continues at coordinate 15,086,120 of NC_049912.1, forward strand.
ACCCTTCACATGGAAGCTTCCTTGGTTGAAAACCATGTACTGGCCCATGGTTTTGGTTGACAAAACCACCATCAAGTGGTCACTATCATATTCCCTCTCGGCCCCCCAACCATATATAAGTCATCATGGCTTGTTATTCATGCGTTTGTCAGTTTCACTTTGCTTTCTTGGAGAGAACTCTAGAGGAGACTTCAGACAGTGTTTCTAGCCATTCTTGCTAGAATTCTTCGAAGTATTTGTATGTAGATTCTTGCAAAAATACCTTCATATAATTGTTCCACTTTGAGTCTAGTTTTCATTCCTAAATTTTGTGTGATTTTTTCGTGGAGGTTTGTTTAGTGAGAAGTTTATTTAAGCATGAAAAGGTCATGCAGAGCGACAGTCTAGATATTGATATTGTGTGAAACTTTGATTTATTTGATGAAGTTTTTGTCAAGATCTTGGTCTCATATATTATGGTTTCAAGCTAAGATATTAACATTCAATTTATATTTATATTTCTTTCATAGAAGGACTTTTGCATGATTTTAGAAAGTTGGGAATGGAAGGTGTAAAATCAGTTTCTGTTTTGAGTAAGTGTTGATCTTTTGTTATGGAAGCATGATACTATGGTCTTGATATTCACATATGTATCTTAGGACTTTGATCTATATGTTAGGAAGAAATTTATGGTCTTAATGGTTTTGATCTTGATGACATGAATTTTATGAAAGCTAAGGTTCGGATATGGCTAGACATTGAAGCTTATGGGTTGCTTGAGGCTTTTACGAAATGTTTGCCATATGGTTTTTGGATTTTATGATAGGACCATGTTTAGGACTTGATTTCACAACATCTAGTTTTGTTCTTGGAGGTTTAGTTGTTGAATATTTTGGGTTTTGAGTGTGTGATCTAAGTCAAGGACACATGGTACTCAGGACAAAAACTTAAGGCTCATGGGTTTGTTTTGTGTTTTTATGGATTTTTTCATGTGATCTTAGGTTTAATACTTAGACGATGTTTAGAACTTGAATATGAGATATATGATTTTATTTCTTGAGGATTTCTTTCATGAGAAACTCGGATCTAGTGGTTGATCTAAAATCATAGCATGTGCTATTCTGATTTGAAGTTAGTGTGCAAGCCGATTGTAATGAGAGATGTTTTTATTTTTATTTTTGTGGTCTTTTACTTGTTCGTTCAAGCATGATATTTCTTAAGATTCACTTATGAACATGTTAAGAGTATGTTTATGAACTTTTGGAGTTCTTGGAGTTGATTTGAAGAGTGTTAGTTCAAGAGCATCAAGGATTGTTCTATTTGGTTAGAACTTAATGTTTTGGCATATTTATTTATATAAGGAGTATATTATTTTTATGAAATGTATATTTTCTTGTCTTATCATGATTTTATAACCTAAGATATGATGTTTGGAAGTTGGTAAAATTAGGTTAAGTATGAAAGTGTGTTTGAAGGTCAAGTATGTAACAAAGTGTTGATTTTTGCCCTAGAGTGGTTTGGCCATAGTAAAGTTCTTCTAGTTGTAATTTAAAAATTAAAATAAAATTTGATTAGATATTTGCACTTAGGACAAAATTTACATTATTTTGGTGAGTTTTAAGAGTTAGGATTCAAAATCTTTAAATTAGGGGTAAAATTGTCATTTTTCTAAAAGTAGAGGGCTAAAATGGTAGTTTTACTTTGAGTCAATAATTTATGTTTCTAATTTTGTTAATTAGGAGTTTCTAACTCTTAAAAATATCTTATTTCAGTTCACGTTATTTTGCACTAGTTTATGTCATGCTACAATCACTATAAGCTAGCCTCTAACTTACTTCCAAGATACTTGTGTATGTATGGTGGTAAGAAACCATCATTCATATTTTTTATGCTTATATACATGTTATGTTATGCCATAACATGTTTTCATTTGAAGTACATACAGATTTGTGACGCCCCCAGATTTCGCTTGGGATCGGATGGACATCTGAAGCGTCGGGACATGCAACACAAGGTTACCTGCCCTCGTTCATGACATATAAGATGCAATGTTCCTAACATGCATCTAGCATTATGCAATATTTGCAGCGGATAATTTTTTTTTAGCAATACTATGCACCAAACTTATAATAACCCAGATAGTTAAAACATAAACCATGCATACTTGAAATATCCACGATTACAGCATGGGTCTCAGAAAGCTGTAATCTCAAAACAACGGAGACCTGACTCCATAATTACATTGCCAAAATACACTATTGGGCTAGTTTGTTGAGTAACTCACGTAACTCGACTAACAATGCCATAATACTATCCAAAGACCTAACTATGGAGGCTGCAAGCTCCATGTTGCGTCCATGGCGTCTATTCAACCTCCTCCCGTCTGCCAGTGTCTGCTCCCTACTCTGATCTTGACATATCGCCTACCATTCAGGAGAAATGGTAGTTGGGACTGCCACGGTGAGATTTGATTACAAATCTTAGTAAGTTAACAGGAAACTTCCACACAGGTTAATGATGCATGCATGGCAGTGAAAGCATGAATGCATAATCAAAGTCATTAGTAAGCATAGCATACTTGACATACAGCATGGTATAAATGACATAACTTGAATTGAAACTGAAACTTAGCTTGACGTGACATGGAATGTACGTGAATTTGAAATATAACATGGACTAGCAACATAGCATGAACGTGAACTTGAAACATAACATGGACTTGAAACATAGTATGAATGTGAACATACATAATTTGAACATGCACTTGAACATAACATGAACCTGAGCATGACATAACATAAATGTGAACTTGGAACATAACGTGAGCGTGAACATGACATAACATGAATGTGAACTTGAACATACCATGAACCTGAGCATAACATAACATCAATGTGAACTTGGAACATAACATAAACGTGAACATGACATAACATGAACGTGAATTTGAACATAACATGACATAAGCATGAACTTGAAATATATTCTTGTCTAATGGAGTCACCATGATTGAGTAATCTTATCCAATGGGGTTACCATGATTGCGTATTCTTATCTCATGGGGTTACCATGATTAACATGAACTTGAAACTTGACATGAACATAAACTTGAACATAATATGACGTGAAACATGACTTGAACGTGAAATACATGAACTTGAAATCTTATTCAATGGAATTAATTAATAGAGTGACCATACGGGTGCTACAGGATCCCCTTGAGCCGTGTGTCTCTGCCGATTACAACATCACAACACAGGTATCTATACCAGCTGTGAGTACGTTTATACGTACTCCACAATTGCTGTGGCCCCACGTATTCTACGTGTCACAATTGTTGTGTCTCACATAGTGTATGCTCCACAGTTGTTGTGGCCCCATGAATTGTTTGTGCCACACTTGTTGTGGACACATATAACATAATGTGTGGCTCCATCAGCGTTAGTGCCTGGCGCACTCTGGTGACCAGCTAGTTAGGCCTCATTCACAACCTATTGACTGTACTTTATCAACCTAGGGAATTTCACACCTATATAGACACTCCAGCGTGAACAAAGGAGTTCTACTAGGATATTATCCCATCCTAGCACTTAAGGTCGTGATTGACATGAATAACTTATTTGGCATACATGAAATTTCGTAACGTGACGTGACATGAACGTGACAGAAATCCTGACGTAGCGTAATGTGACATGATCGTAAGATGACAGACATGACATAAGATATAATAGACAACATTTCAAAACATGGCATACATGTAACATACAATATTTCGTAACATGGCATAACATGAAACAAACAATATTTCATAACATTGCATAACATGTGACAGTGAATATTACGTGACATGACATATATGTAACAGATAGCATACGTAATGTGACATACTTGCAACAGATAGTAACATGAGACAGAATATATTGTGCAATAGATAAATATTTCGTGAAAGAATAATTCGTGTAATAGATAAATATGTGATTACATGACATATATATAACAACATATGAACATAAATCGTAGTTCCCTTACCCATCACACATACACAGTAAACTGATAGTAAGTTAAGGGTTAACTTACTTCGATCATCACGTTCTACGAGAGTAAAGTGTGAAACACTAGGAACTGTAAGAGAGTATTCTAAAAGTTAGAAATTTAATTACTAACAATTAGAAAAGTGAAAAGGGACAACTTAGAGTAAAATTACCATTTTACCCTCTACATGTGGAAAATGACCATTTACTCCTAACTTAAGGATTTCATCTCCTAACTCCAAAAATACCAAAATCTGCATTCCTCATATAAATTTTGTCCTAGACTCAAATAACAACTCAGAAAAATTTAAAATCATTCACAACTATGGAAAACTCACAATGGCCAAAACATTCATAGGCTTTTTCTCTTGATTTTAGTTGCAACTTCTTTCATCTTCAAAACCCATGATTAAACCAAAATTTTGTAACAAGGACCTTCCTATCCTATGTTTAAAAAATACACTTAAAATATCCATTAAGAAAAGCTAATCATCGACACCAAACCTTTTGTAAGAAGACCCAAACTTTTTAACAAAAAGTAAACCCTTAAATCACAAGTTTTGACCCTAATACAAATATCTCCAAGAATTCCAAAAAATCAAATCATACTTCTAACACATTCATAACATCATCCTAATATCAAACATGTTTTAAATAATAAAAAAATAGTCATCAAAAACCACAAAACAACACTTGGATTTTTTTGGTTTTAAACTTAGTCCAAAACGGAAACTTTTCTCTCCACGAACTTTGATCAATCTCTTGATCCATGGCTTAAAGACATGTGATATTCAAACTAAAATATCTAATGGTTTAAAAATGTGTCCTAAAGAAGATCCAGCCATCAAACTTAAAATCACATGGCTAAAATTCAACAAAACATGGATCTAACCCAAAAACATCAAATCATAGGCCAAACCGAAATCCTCTTGCATAGAAAAATATATGTTTCAAACTAATACTAAATATCTTCGAAATAACATCCTAACATGTATTTAAGAGGGTTAGGATCATCATATAAAAATATCAAAGCCTTTGGAATAAGATTAAACCATGAAATATCCAAATTTTCACAAAACAAAAATTGTTTTTCCACTTCCAGTTTTCAAGTTTCTTAATCTAAGAAAATCTATCATCAAAAGCTTTATTCATGCAAAAACAACTCAATTAAAATTCATAAACACATGCTAACAACTCTCCATAAACTTTTCAGACCAAGATATGTCCATCAGCTTGGTCAAAAATTCCAAAACATATCATACTCTCCAATTTAACGCCCAGAATGACCTTTTCATGATTAAAAATACTTTTAGCCAATCAAATTATCATGGAATGAGACTAATAAGATATCCACAAAAACTAGAGTCAAGTACGAACAACTTTTAGGAAGGAGTCATCATGAGATAATACTTACAAAGGGTCGAACATGGCCATGCAAAAAGGGGCAGAAATCTGCCCGAGAGAGTTCTTTCGGGTTTCTCTCTAAGAACGGGGGAAAGAAGTGATAAAATAGAGAGAAGTGTGTCTTGCATGACTTTAAGCTCCTGGAGGGGAAAGTTATGGGCTTGAATGACCCTTGTTTAGAGGTGTCTATGTGACATAAAGTGGAGAATAGAGAGGAGCAAGGACTGCCTGCAGCAGCTGTGAGAGATGTAGGTTGATGGAGTGGATTTCTTCTTCACATCAAGGCGCTATTGGGTGCAGCCAATGGCAGTGGATGGTCTTCCATGTGGGGGAGGAAACTTCTTCAAGAAGGTTTGCCAAGGTGGCCAATTTGGTGGGCCCCAACCAAGTAGGCTTCAATTTGGGGTTTAAAGGTGGTTTGGTTAGGGTTTGAAATGCTATCAAGCCCAAAACTAATTTTTCTTGGCCCAATCAAATTTCCAAGGTTTAAAAGGTTGGATAATGATGTCATAACAAGGATTTGATTAATTAATAGCATGTGGAAGTGATTTAATCAAGTGATTAAACACAATGCTAGAAATCGAATTAAAAAGGGTTTGGAGGCCAACTTTAGGGTTTGGGGAAACCATTTAGGGTTTCAGTTTCAACCAAGCTTTTGGGGTTTCAAATGGATTCCAGCCATTCAGGGTTTCACTAGGATTGAAACCTTCTTTGGTCTGGCACAATTTGGTTGATCAGATGAAACAAAGCTTTGCTTAGGTGGCAGATCTCACACCTTGACTTCCTTCACAAATCCAGCTAATGGTTCCTTATGGTGCCAAGTGTCTAATACTATTCACTAAGTGTGGCTAAGATCTTGCCAAGTGTCCAAATAAAACTTCTCGAACCTAATTTTGACATTCCACACTGTGATTTTGAAAATACTGCACTGGGTGCGCTTATCGAGATTACTATTCACTTGAAGAAATGCATAATAGACTTAGTACTGAAAAATCCTAAATATTCATATTAACCTATAGTGAAAATCGTTTACCGAAATTCAACCCCAAAGTGCTCCTAAAAATAATTTCACAATTTCGAACAAGCATTTCGTCCGAAATTATTAAAATGGGTTATTGCGTCATAAAATCCTAAATAATCAACTGAGTCTAATGACGTAGACCAAAACACATTCTAACACTTCTAACTACCTCAAATAATTAAACTCATATTTCTAACACCATAGTGAGTGATAACACTGACTATGTTAATAGACTAAAACCTGCGCGATTGGTCGATTTGTAAAAACTTATGGGGTTTTCACGAGATTCCTAAAGTCAATAGAAATTTCACTAGTGAATTTCTAGCGGACTGTTACAATATCTGTTACGCACCATGTTTATGTCATGCCATGATTTATTTTCAATATATGTTTATCTATTATACGCTATGTTATAACATGCCATGATTTATTTTCCAGTACATGTTTATCTATTACACGCCATGTTATGCCATACCATTAGTCACACAAATATGTTACATTATATTACACCATGTCATTAGTCATAAGAGTCTATCAAGACATGTTTCCCTGTCAGTCATGCATGGGTACTCATGGCGTAATCACTATGATTTTTCGAGTATCTCCATTGATGATTCACGCAAAGTACTTCTGGTGTAATCATTCTGATTGTTAGAGAACCTCTTCTAAAATACTCATGGCGTAATCATTCTGATTGTCAGAGTGTTTTCATTCAAGTTATTAGTAGGTACTCCTGGCATAATCAATCTGATTGTTAGGATATCTCCACTAATCATTTTGATTGTCAGAATACTTTCATTACAGTTATTACTGTGTACTCCTAACGTAATCATTATGATTGTTAGGGTATCTCCATTAAAATACTCATGGTGTAATAATTCTAATTATATGAGTATCTTTGATGAAATATGTTGGGTGAAATCATTTTTATTATTTACCTATTTTTGAATAAAAAATTGCCATAATCATTTTGATTGTCAGGGCATTTGTCATTCATGTCAATTCAGTTTATGTCAAGCATTTTCAGTTCACATTTAGTTCATTTCAATTTAGTTCATGTCAGTTTCCAAGTTATATCAACACCTGTCATGTTATTTACCAAGTCATGTCACACTCATTCATGTTCACACTAACATTCACGTCTTTTTACTCTCATGCATGCATCTGTAAATAGCTAGTTTAATTTGGTTGTTAATTTGTTTACATTTGTAATCAAATCTCACTTTGTAGTCCCAACTATCATTCCCTTAAATGGTAGACCATGTGTCATGATCACGAGGATGTGCAGAAGAAAATTTGGACGAGATTGACTAGACCGTAACACAACCACGAGGAGCTCATTTCGCCAGTTTTTGGATAGGATTATGGCTATCCTGGTCGAGTTGCCCGAACTAATCCTTAAGCTAGCCTAGTCGTTATTATGTTAGTTTTATTATGTACTTGAGGAGCTCCTCTCCAGTACTAATGATGTTATAGACATTTTGGACAAGCACCAACACTTTTGGATGTCAATTGTTATATGTTTATCAAGTTTGTTTATGTTAATTTTGGAATATGTTATATCTGGTGCATAGTATTGCTCAGGAAGAAAATTATTCGTTGTGAATATTGCATACTATTATATGCATGCTATGTGCATTGCATATTTATCTGTCATGAACGGGGGCAGATAACCTTCTTTTGCATGTCCCGACTCTCAGAGTCTACCAAATCCCAAGCGGAACCTAGGGGCGTCACACCTTCTAACTTCTTGATCTTACATATGACTTCCATTAGTTTACTATCTTCCATTTAGCAATTCTTCAATTCTTCCCAATCCAAAGGGACGATCTCTTGGACTGAGGTGAGAATGTTCTCCAGACTACAGTCACTGATCAAGAGACTTCTCATACTATTCAAAAGAGGTCCCATTTACGATGAAGAAGCGAACGAGTCCTCAATTCTAGTCTTGCGACTAAGTGCATCAACTACCACATTAGCCTTCCTGGAGTAGTACTTTATGTGGCATCAATAATCATTCTTCAACTCTAACCACCGTTTTGGCCTCATATTCAGGTTGTTTTGCTCAAAAAGGTACTTGAACCTCTTGTGATCCATAAAAGCTTCACACTTTTTTACTGTACAAGTAATGTCTCCAAATCTTCAGAGCAAAGACCACGATAGCTAACTCCAAATCATGGGTAGGGTAATTTTGTTCGTGGCCCTTCAACTAACATGAAGCGTAAGCGATTTCCTATACTTCCTGCATTAGTACACATCCGAGTCCTTATCTGGATGCGTCACTATACACCATATAAGACTTATGGGGCTCCAGCAATGTCAATACAGGTGCCATTGTCAGTCTGTTATTCAGCTTGAGAAAAATAGTCTCACACTTATCACTCCAGACGAATTTTGCATTTTTCATGTTTAGGGCAATAAATGGTGCATACAGTTTAGAGAATCCCTCCAAGAACCTCTTGTAGTAACTAGAAAGTCCCAAAAAAGTCTGAATCTCGTGCACATTGGTATGCCTCTGCCAATTCATCGCTGCCTCAATCTTTCTAGGATCAACCGCTACTCCGTTGAATGCATGTATGCATGTACGTATAATATGTGTGGAATGATGAATGCATGAATGAAAACCTATGTTATTATATTTTAACCGTATGAAGTAATGCTTATTGAGTATTCGACTCATTTTAGTTTTTATGTGTGCCCCTCCCCTGCCTAGGAACTGAACGAGCAGTACGCGTCAAAACGGACATGGCCCAAGGGGAAGAGCATGGAAGTCTAGGCATGAGAGTTTTAACTGTATGGGAGACCTTTTATCTTAAGATTAATGTTTTCCGTTGTAAACCTCTTTTATTCTCAAAGCACATTTTATTTTATAACGTAGAGTCTTGCACCTTGGGTATGCAAATAAAAAGTTTTAAATCGAATGGTAATTCCCATCATCTTTTCTAAAATCATTTTATAAAAAGTTCCACCACAAGGACAGGCGTTACATAGTGGTATCAGAGCAAAGCCCAGGTTATGCTAGACTCTATAAAATTCTTTTCAAAATAAAAGAGAGAAAACCTTTTTCCAAAGAAAGAAAACTTTTGAAAAGAGAACTGCAAGTGAAGGAAAAACCTAGACTGATGTCTTCCCAAGGCATGTCTCGTCCTGCAGTAAGTATAAGAAAGTAGTTTATTCTAATGCTATGATATTTTCAAAGTATGACCTAATTAATGCATGCATGTCAGACTGGCAACTAGTAAGAGGTAGTAATGCTAAGTGCATAGAATGTAAGAGGTATCAAAGACTGAACATAGTTAGAGGATAAGGAATGGACGATGGAACATTAGGGCATGTAGAAATGGTTGCTTGCTAATTGAGGAACGGATTAGAAATGTTAGAGAGACTACAATAGTTAAGAAACACATGAACGGCTATGAGCTGAGCTAGGATCGAGATGGAAAATGAGATGGCAACTTCAAGCCTTGCTGGCAAGAATCTTAGAGTGGAAGGTATGAGTGCAATGTGATTGATAGGCTCCAGAATTTCGAACTGACTTTAAGCATGTCGATCGAGGAGTGACAAGACATGAGGGCAAAGTTCTGTTCAAGACGTGACTGAGATGCTGAACGTGCACGGAGACGCGTGAAAACAACGCGAGGACTAGTTTGAATGGGTCCATAAAAAGGATAAGCAAATTCTTAGGAACACTAGGCGAATTCCTAGAACACCAAGCAAAATCCCTAGAACGTTAAGCAAATTCCGAGGATGGAATTATTTAAGGAGGGGAGAATGTAACACCCCGCTCTATTTTTTTACGTAAGTAAATTCAACTACAAGTCTCGTTACGCGTGCTAAATCTCGATGGCGTGTTTTTAAAGATATTATGTGATTTCTAAAGTACGCCCAATGTTTTAAATGGCCTGAAAATATTTATATGGGGTATTTTTAGTGTTATTGTACCAAACTTGATTTTAATAAGACAATTATAATATTTTTGAAAAGGTCCAAAAATATTATAATTATAGGAAATCATTTTAATATCATGATTTCAATTATTTAAAATATTATGGGATTAAAATTAGGTTGAAAACTCTAATTAATTAAATATTTTTATTCTCTTAAAGATATTAAATAAGACTTCATCATTTTATTAATAATGAAGGAATATTATTTTATAAATTGAAGTTTAGTTTAAATAATATTCTATCTTAATTTCTCTCAGTGCTTTTAGTTAAGATAATGTTTACGCATTTTCAAATTAGTATTTAAAGTCCACCGTTCGATTGCTTTGAACGTCCCTAGATGAAGGGTCTGGATTAAATACCCAAGCCCTCTCTCTTTCTCCCTCACTTTCCCCCTTTCCCTCTCTCTCCTCCCTCTCCCCTTGAGCCCAACGGAAGCACCTCTCCCTCGCACCCGATTCTCTTCTCCTCCAACCCAGAGCCGCCACACGCCGCCCAACCTCACCGCCACCTCTGGGGTCTTCCCCTCACGCTGACGAGCACCTTCCCACCACCGATGAACCCCACGTAGCCCTCTCTCTCCTCCTACAGTAGCCCAACCTAAATGGGTTTCACCCATTTATCTCCTCCTAGCACCTCCACCATCAGCTAGGGCCACCACCGAGCACTACCATTAGCACCCCCTGACCTCCCCCTTCCTCCTGCCCTCGACCCAGCCGCTGTAGCTTCTCCCAAGGGCATGCACGAAACCCACAGGTTCTCCATACCTACAGCTGAGCTCTGCCTCCCACGTCCACCGTACCATCACCAAAGGCTTCTCCTTCCACAGGCGACCTCCCCTGGCCACACCCATGTCCAGTCGAGCCACCTAGCTCCCCCACTCTCTCTCAATTTCTCACGGACTCTCCCTCACACACTGCCTAGATCCGCCGCCTCCACCCCGCCACCACAACTCCACCAACAACCCCCTAAGCCCGTCCATGCTCAGCCTCTTCTAGACCTGCACCTCTAGCCACCTCCAGTGGCCAAAACAGCCACTGTATGTAGCTGACAGCCATTCTTCATGGGTTTGTCGCCACGTACAACCCTTCCAACGCCATCAGTGAACAATGCACAAGCCAACCCCGACAATGGTATAACCCTCTATCCCTCATTATTTATGTTAGATGGTAGTTGATTAGCTAGGTTGTGGACTGTGCTGTTAATATTGTGGAGTTCACTGTGTAGTGGAGTGTTGGGCGTATCTATGTAGTATGCTTTGAAATGTTGTGATTTGTGGGTGTGAAGTGTGTGTTGTAGTAGTGATGTGGCGTAGTGTGTGAAGGGAGTACACGTGGAGTGGACTCCATGTGGTGGAGTGATGCACCATATGGCATGTATGCCGTAGTGGTGATGTGGCGTAGCGTGTGTGAAGGGAGTACACGTGGAGTGTACTCCATGAGGTGAAGTGATACACCGTGTGGCATGTCACAAAGACAATGATGGTTGCATAGTTGATGGGCGTAGAGCGTAGTGAGTGGTGTCAGGAACTGCAGAACAGTGTCCCGAAATAGCTGTGATGTGGCCTATAGTCTGAGGTGACAGGTGTTATTGTGTTTGACTTATGGTTAGGAGTATGTACAAAGTGACTGGGGAATGTCATGAAGTGACATGGTTAAACCAAAAGTCGTGCTTGTGATGGGTGAGGAGTTAGCATAAGAGTGATGTAGCAAGATGTCAGGTGACGTGACAAGGTCACGATATATAGCTTGGAAGTAGTCTCGAGCTATGATGTGACGAAAGGTGTAACTATGAATTTGTCGTGTTAAGTGTTGGGATGAACTATTAAAAATGATGGGTAGTATGAAGAGTCATGCTAGCTGGGTTAAGAGAAGGTTGGTATCGGAGTATGGGCTTCTTTATACAAGCAGGTGATCAACGTGTTATTTGTTGATCTTAGGTGATGAAGGGATATGGTACGTGTGTAAACTTGTTAGACACATATGCCGGACGGATTTACCTAATCTATTCTAAGCATGGTTGCACGGTGCTTAAACCTCAGAGTTGGCTTAAAGCCTTGTGGCGTGTATGGATGGGCATTATGATTTTGTGTGAGCTAAGATGCATGAAGGTAGTGACTTAGTCGGTCTGAGTCATGCATTCGAGTAAGACAAAGGTTTTTGTGTCTTAACCCTAAGGTGAGTCATGGGTTCACTTTAGTAGATGGGCACTTGAAGTAGACCTTTAGTTTGGAAGAGATAGTGACCGTAAGTAGGTCCCGCAGGCTTTAGCATAGTAAAAGGAACGTAAGAGCATGGGATAGAAGGAGAGTGTTTCAATTAAAGTGTAGTGTATGTCTTCTAAGTTTAGTTGCTTATGCACTAGATAGAAAATAACGTCAAGGTTATGTATATGCATATAGGTTGCCATCTGACACGCACATGAATGGACTGCATGAAATGAGTATGGCATGGAGTCTAGGTAAGTATTACATTCATACTCTTCTAGAGTTTTCTAAAAGGATATGAAAATGAAAATGAAATGCTTTTCCTTTACGAAACGAAAGGAAATGATGTTTTACGAAAACATGCTAAGTGTTTAAATGTATACGTATGTAATGGCCCTTCTTGGCAGCCCCTTTTTATGCAGCCAAAATATTAATTGTATGCATTTGAATGGATGACTATATACAGTATCTATTGTATGTATTTTCTATGAAAAGAAATGTTGAGGCTTATGCCTTGTGTTTAATGATGCTTTAAATGATGCCATGAAAGATGATGTTTATGCTCATGCTTTTAAATGATATTTCTCAATGAATGAACTCTTAAATGAAAAGGAGTGAAAAGGAAAGGACTGAACTGAATGAAAGGACTGAACATTTAATGCATGAAAATGCGTAATGGCCACATGAATGAATGAAAAATGTACCAAAGGAATGGGCAGATTGCAATGTCGGGTAAGTAATACTGGTAGTGCACCCAATACTGCCCTTGACTGGAAAAGGATTCCCAACCCGTGGCCACTGGTGGAGTCCGCGTCGAAAAGACAGCTAACCCCAACACACTGGGCGTAAAAGTGTGTACTGGCCAAAGAAAGTGATATGAATGTATGTATGAATGCATCACATTCTTTAAGAAATGAAGGCACTGACGGGATAAACGTTTTACGAAAGAAAACCCTTTTTAAAGAAATACCCCTTCCAGTTATATTTTCAAATGAATGCATGTATTCATGTACGTATAGTATGTATGGAATGATGAATGCATGAATGAAAACCTATGTTATTATATTTTAATCGTATGAAGTAATACTTACTGAGTATTTGACTCATTTTAGTTTTTATGTGTGCCCCTCCCCTCCACTGGAATTGAATGAGCAATACACGTCAAGACGTACACAGCCCAAGGGGAAGAGCACGGAACTCTAGGCATGAGAGTTTTAACTGTATGAGAGTCCTTTCTATCTTAAGATTAATGTTTTCTATTGTAAACCTCTTTTATTCTCAAAGCACATTTTATTTTATAACATAGAGTCTTGCAACTTGGGTATGGAAGTAAAAAGTTTTAAATCGAATGGTAATTCCCGTCATCTTTTCCAAAACCATTTTATAAAATGTCTCACCACAAGGGCGGGTGTTATAATAGGATCCCTACAACATGGGCCGTGTAAAACCTCAAAATGAGAAGTACTTAGTATAGATTATAATATCTTAGTCCTCGTCTTGTACTTCCTAAAGTTCGATGATCTCCTCCAAGATTCTCATGATATTCTTTTCTAGTAGTATAGTAATATTTGCTTAGCACTCTATCAGTTGGAAGCGATCACCTATAGTAAAATCAGTACTACTTAGTTTTGGCCATGCTATTCTTAGCCTAGTCCAGTTTGGTCCCATCGATCCTTGTCATAGTACCAACCATTCCCGAGGGAATGGTATTGGGACTATGATCGGTGCAAAACTGCAAGTGCACAGTATCGTAGTTTTATAGTAAAGTGATGAGAAGAGTATTGTCCTCAGGGATTGGTAACTTACTTTTGACAAATACTGAAATTATACTAATCTTGACTTTATTTAGAAAAGTCACTATGATTTTTATAATTGCAAATTAAAATAAAATTAATTCAAAGATAATACTCAAAGGAAAATAAATATATTATTCGAAGATCAAATCCATGGGAAAGAAAACTTCTAGGAAATCAATTTCACCTAATCCCTCACTATACTTTACTCATCTAACTAATTGAATTTAATTCTCTCTGTTTATTAGCAACTCTCCACAGACATCCAAAAGCCTCTTTCAATAGTAAATTGAAAATTATACTTGTTCATCATTTTACACAAGAGTATGCAAATTAATAAAGCAAGAAAGCAATAAGATCAATGATTTTAATACTACATAGGTTCATACAAGTCTTTCGATCTCTATAATTTACCTATGCCGAAATATCCAAGATCTATCCTATAATTCCCTCTTTCGACAACAAATCACAAGATTAAAATCATCTAATTAATGGCCAGTTAATTAGAAGCAATATGCTCAGAATAAATCAAACAAACATAGAAGATAATTACTTCAAATTAACATAGAAAAGCAAGCATAGTTCGGAACTAGATTACATCATTTTTTAGAATAAAGAAAAGTTAGTTCATCCTAAAAATTAAATTCAACATAAACGAATTCACCATAATTTTTCTGAGAGAAGAATAGAAGAAAATGAACACTGAAAATGCTCCTCGGAGTTCGCAGTGTTGTCCCTCGCAAGCCGCAGCATCTGAAACAACAAATTCCAAAGAAATGCCCCTTTGAAAAACTCTCCAATTTTGTGCTAATGATATGCTTAAATAGGGTAGGAAAAAAACCCTAATGTCTTCATATTCTCACACACAAAATCGCCTAAATTTTAGGACTCAACTTAGTAGCCACGTATGTGCTTCAAGATTTCAAATTTGGAAATCCTTATTAGAGACGACTTTGTATCCCTTTAAGATAGATTTCCAACGCATCAAGAATCGTATCAATCCAATATTGGAGCGGAAAGTTATGATTAAAATACTAAAGTGTGTCCATGCTGTCTGCTAGCATGTTTTGGACTCTGATCCGAATTACTCTCAAACTCCATCATTATCCTTATTTGAAGAGTTCTACACTCATTGAAAGTTCTTAGGTTGTTCCAACGTATTGCCCACTTGAAAGTCCTTTGAATTCGAATAGGTTTGGACTTGCTCTTTTATAAACTCTGAAATTAAACATAAAAATCTACTCAAGAGTATCCCAAAGTAAATAGAAACTCAATTTAAGAATACACATTAATTCTAATGATTTCTATTAACATTTTAACATTTTAGTCTAATAATAGGGTATTTAGACTAAAGTTTAAAGTTAAGAAGTGATAAAATATAAGAAATTATGCAAGTCATAAAACACTCCCAAACTTACAACTTTGTTTGTCCTCAAACAAAAATAAAAATAAATAAAAGACCACTATAGACTATGAACTTGACCCCATAGAGAAGTTTCATCACTCACCAAGCCATGATCTGAATTTTGATTTCATCACTAGTATCTTACTCTTTTAACATCAAAGATAGAAAGAAAATCAATAAAAAATTTAGCAATTTGTAAAGCAAGAGTTAAGCATTTACTTCAACCTAAAGCTAAGACCTTCAGTGTGTGTATTATATAGTCAATTCAACTCCAAACCACATGCAAACTCAGATAAAAGTAGAACAACTAAAACTAGAAGAATTCTCTCCAAACTTAACCCCATAAGTCTAATTTTCAAAAATCCTCTCCACTAATGTACTCAAACACCAAAATCATAGATCAAAAGGTCTTTAATCAAGTTGTAATGACAGGCCACAGGGTGAAAACTAAGAAAGAAATGGATATGGAAAATCAAAGCAAACTGAGAAAATACTTGGTGAAAAGAACAATGAAAGAGATATCCACATGATTCAAACCATAACTCTTTCTCGATTATATGCTCATACTTGTGATATTATTGTTGCTGTAACCAATGAAGCAATACCAACTACACCTTCAACAAAATCCGAAATGATTTACACTCCACTTACTGAGTGTTTTCTATTTTTTTCTGCCATGATGGATAAATCACTTCTGAATAAAAGACAAGCCTAGCAATAATATTTTTTTTTTCAACCTTCCACCTTTTTCGTTCAGCTACCTCAATTCTTGCAGTCTTTTCAAATCTTCAACCACTTCAAGCTTTTTTTTTCTTCGTTTACTTTTTTTTTTTTTTTTCACACTTGGTTCGTATAGAGCATAATTTCCTTTGAACTAACTTTCTCTTTAAATATAGATTTCCACCAAAGTCTTTTCTCAAACTGTAGAGGTAAATTCATGGTTTTTCAAGCGTAGAATGGGAATGGTTTATGTAGTTAAGAGATTAAATAAAGGCTCATGTAAAATAAGGCTCAAGGGGGTTGACTATGGGAATACACCATGCAATGATGCCATGATAATCAGGACGACTGGGAAAGTTTTTCAGTTATGACAAAAAAAATTGCCTAGATCATTTCTCTAATATTTGGTATCAACTAGGATTTCGTCTCAGCGATCCATCAACGGATTCTAGAGCAAAGTAAGATTAAACTTCCCTGACACAGTTAATTCAACTCATTCTCTTCATAAGCAAAGTGGAATAAAGAAAAAAATGACTATGTGCTCAATTATTTTCAAGGTCAAAGATTTAAATCAAAGTACCCACAAAACTCAGCCTGACATAAAAGAAATTTTTGAAAATTTTTCTCAATCTTATCCTCAATCACAAATTTAAGAGTCATAGAGAATACAATCATACTCAAATACATTCTTAGTAAGAGAATCCAACAACTCAAGACTTATAAAATATTTAAAAAATAAATAGCAAACAAGAAGACCAAATGACTATAGGAGTTTACACCCCCAAACTTAAACTAAACAATGTCCTCATTGTAATGCAAAAGTGAGAAAGATTGAAGAAATGAAAGGAACTTCCTTGGTTTCATGTTGAATCAACCGTAGTTTATAATTCTCAGCTCTTTATTCGTACTAAATAAACCTGCATCAAAATCCAAATTATTAAAAAATAAATAATAAAAATAATAAAATAAAAGAATAAAAGAAAGTTATATGGGCTGCCTCCCATAAGCGCTTGTTTTAAAGTCTACAGCCAAACTTTTCAATCTTCATCAATCGGGATCTCTAAAAGGAATAAGTGCACAGTTCATATCCACTTCATTGCTAAGTGATGTATCTTGCTTCAAGGCTCGTTCTAGGTGATCGGCTGGTGCATCTTCTTGAAAGGCTTCTTCTACATATTGCTTAATGACATCTACCCTAAAACAATTGCTTGGCTCTTCTGGAATTCTCATGGCTTGGTAGATGTTGAACATAACCTCTTCCTTGTTCACTCTCAATGTTAACTCACCCTTTTGAACATCAATTAAAGCCCATCCTGTAGCCAAAAATGGTCAGCCAAGAATTAGTGGGACTTCTCCGTCTTCCTCCATATTGAACACCACAAAATCAGCAAGAAAAATAAATTTATCTACCTTTACCAATACGTCTTCTATGATTCCAAGCGGATACTTGATGGATCGATCTGCTAGTTGCAAAGAAATGGTCGTTTGTTTCATCTCTTCAAGTCCTAATTTCCTGCAAAGAAATGCCAGCACCAAGATCACATAAAACTTTATCAAAAAAGGAATTTCCAATAGTGCATGGCAAAGTGAAACTCCCTAGATCTGTTAATTTTTTAGGTAATTTCTTTTGAAGAATAGCATTGCATTCTTCAGAAAGCTTCACTGTTTCGAACTCCTCCAACCGTCTCTTCTTGAAAATGATGTCCTTCAGGAATTTGACATAATTTGGCATTTGTTCCAAGGCATCTATAAAAGGAATATTTATGTGAATTTTCTTAAAAATATCCAGAAATTTAGAAAATTGCTTATCTAATTTTTGTTTTTGAAAATGTTGAGGATAAGAAAGTGGAGTAGAGAGAATAGGAGGATTGTCAGGAAATGAAATTGCTGGAGGCTTGTCAGTCTCCCTTGGTATATCGTCCTCTTCTTCAACTTTATTCTTACTTTAGTCATTGTTTTCAGCTGTAGGGGTGGACTTGGTTTCCTTTGATGGTGACCTCTCCATTTCTCTTTCACTCCTAAGTGTGATGGCCTTGCATTGCTCCTTTGGATTCACTTATGTGTTGCTAGGAAAAGTTCCTCTTTGTTGGGCATTGATGGTTGTGGCTAGTTGCCCAATTTGCACTTCAATATTCTTTATAGTAGCTCCCATGTTGCTACAATGAGTCTCAATGTTGTCCAACCGTGAATCAGTCTTTTTAAACCTTGCATTTGTCTCCTCAACAAAGGAAACCATGGCAACCTCAAGTGACATCTTCTTCCCGCTTGATTGACTATCAAATCCTTGACGAGGTTGAGGTTGCAACACATTCTTTGTATTTTCATAAGAAAAAATCTCATGATTTCGAAGCCCAGGATGGTAGTAAATTGGCATAGGATTACCACGATAATTGTAGTTCCAATTGTTGATGTATTGAACTTGTTCTTGACTCGCTTCATTACTCAGGATTGTCATACTTGTAGCTGCAACATATTCTGCACTTTGTGGTATACTTTGGGTTGTCAAAGCTGAAATCTGATGGGATAGAGTATCAACTTGAGTTGAAAGGGCTGCTAATGGCTCCAATTCATGAATCCTAACAACTTTCTTAGTCATAGTTCTTTCAGTTGGCCATTAATAGTTGTTTAAGGCCATTTCTTCCAAAAGATAGGTAGCACCCTCAGCTATCTTTAACATCAAAGTTCCACCAGAAGCGACATCAACTATGGTTCGAGTTTGCCCATTTAACCCATTATAGAACATCTAAATTTGCAACCAATCCGGCAATCCATGTTGAGGGCATCGTCGAATCAAATCTTTATACCTTTCCCATACTTCATAGAGTGACTCTAAATCATTTTGCTTCAATTGACCAATCTCACTCCTGAGTTGGGCTTTTTTTACAGGTTGGAAGAATTTAGCAAAAAACTTTTCAGCCATATCATTCCAACTAGTGATACTTCCCGGCTGTAGAGATTGTAGCCAACCTCTTGCCTTGTCCCTCAAAGAGAGAAGAAATAATCTTAGTCTAATGGTATCTTCAGTAACACCATTGATCTTTACTGTGTTACAAATATCCAAGAACATCGCCAAATGAATATTGGCATCATCAAGTGGCGATCCACTAAATTGTGCTTGTTGCACCATGCTGATCAAGGCTAATTTGAGCTCAAAATTATTTGCATTAATGGTCTGGCATCTTATACCCGAGTAGTTATCATTCACAACTGGGCGTACATAATCATTCAAGGTGCATGGTTGTGTATCATGTTGTCCGTCAGCCATGACTAGTACTTTCTTCTTTCTTTGTGATCTAAGAGGTATTTCAATCTCTAGATAAAAAGGAGTAATGTCACGAGTTCTAGCATGGCGCATCAAACGTCAAAAACACACCCAAAGGAAAATAAAATAAAATAAAATTCTAAATTAAAACTAAGATTACTTTGTATCAATGTTGGCAAAAATAAAAAGAAATCAATCACCGGCAACGGCGCCAAAAACTTGATAGGTGCAAAACTGCAAGTGCACAGTATCGTAGTTTTATAGTAAAGTGATGAGAAGAGTATCGTCCTCAGGGATTGGTAACTTACTTTTGATAAATACTGAAATTATACTAATCTTGACTTTATTTAGAAAAGTCACTAAGATTTTTGTAATTACAAATTAAAATAAAATTAATTCAAAGAGAATACTTAAAGGAAAAGAAAGATATTGTTCGAAGATCAAATCAATGGGAAAGAACACTTCTAGGAAATCGATTTCACCTAATCCTTTACTATGCTTTACGCATCTAACTAATTGAATTTAATTCTCTCTATTTGTTAGCAAATCTCCACAAACATCCAAAAGCCTCTTTCGATAGTCAATTGGAAATTATTCTTGTTCATCATTTTACACAAGAGTATGCAAATTCATAAAACAAGAAAGCAATAAGATCAATGATTTAATACTACATAGGTTCATACAAGTCTTTCAATCTCTATAATTACCTATGCCGAAATATCCAAGATCTATCCTATAATTCCCTCTTTCGACAGCAAATCATAATATTAAAATCATCTAATTAATGGCCAGTTAATTAGATGCAATAAGCTCAAAATAAATCAGACAAATATAGAAGATAATTACTTCAAATTAACATAAAAAAGCAAGCATAGTTCGGAACTAGATTACATCGTTGTCTTAGAATAAATAAAATTTAGTTTATGCTAAAAATTAAAGTCAACATAAACGAATTCACCATAATTTTTCTAAGAGAAGAATAGAAGAAAATAAACACTAAAAATCCTTATTAGAGACAACTTTGTATCCCTTTAAAATAGCTTTCCAACGCATTAAGAATCGCATCAATCCGATATTTGAGTGGAAAGTTATGATTAAATACTAAAGTGTGTCCATGATGTCTGCTAGCATGTTTTGGACTCTAATCTGAATTACTCTCAAACCTCATCTTTATCCTTATTTGAAGAGTCCTATACTCATTGAAAGTTCTTAGGTTGTTCCAAAGTCTAGTCCACTTGAAAGTCTTTTGAATTCAAATGGGTTTGGACTTGCTCTTTTATAAACTCTGAAATTAAACATAAAAATATGCTCAGGAGTATCCCAAATTAGATAGAAACTTAATTCAAGAATACACATTAATTCCAATGATTTCTATTAACATTTTAGCATTTTAGTCCAATAGTAGGGTATTTAGACTAAGTTTAAAGTTAAGAAGTGATCAAATATAATAAATTATGCAAGTCATCAGACTAATACAGTGAGATTTGAGTACAAATCTCTACAAGTTAAGAAGAAACTTAACATAAAGTTTACAATTGCATGCTTGGGAGTAAGAGCATGAATGCATAACATGATCATAAATAACTTAACGTGACTTAACATTTAACAAGACGTGTACTAACTTGACTTGAGCTAACATGAGGAGAACTAACTGACGTGAACTAAACATGACATAAAGTTGAACATGAACTTAACATGAATTATACTTGAGCTGAACGTGAACTGACTGAAATTGAACATGAACTAAACTGAACGTTAAATAACGTGAACATGAACGTGAAATACATGAGTTTGGAATCTTGTTCAATAATTAAGAATAATTATTAAAAGTGAAATTTGGGTGCTACACAAGTACCCTTAAGCAGTGTGTCCCTGGCAATTACTTCATCACAACACATGTATCTACACCAGCTGTGAGTGCGTTAGCATATGTACAAGTTCACAGATATCTACACCTGTTATGGAAAACATAATGTACGTATCACGTGACAGGTATTTGCATTAGCACGAGTACGTATAACATGAAATTGAAAGTATGAGGAGCACCATCGATATTAGTGTCTGACTTCGCTCCAGCGTGACGGTGCTCCAATGACGGAGGTTGTTGATCTTTACCTTGTCAATCAAGAGAATTTCACACTAGTTTAGACACTCCAGCGTGAACTAAAAAGTTCCACTAGGATATCACCCCACCATAGAACTTAGGGTCATGATAAATATAAATAGACTAGACTGCTGTGGAAATATAGTTTCCGAGATACACAAACTGTACTCAAGACATAACATGACATGAAATGAAAGGACAGATAACCTGACGTAACATAACATGACATGTACGAGAGATGCATGACATGACATAACATGAAGCAAACAAACATTTCATGATATAGCATAACATGTAATAGATAAACATTGCATGAGAAAATATAATATGTAACGTATAAACATTGAGTGACAGAATAGAAGGTGTAACAGATAAGCATTGCATGACAGAATATAATATATAACAGAGATACATGTAGTGACATGGCATAACATGGCATATGTGCTAACATGAGTACATAAACAATAGTTCACTTACCAACATACATACATAGTAATATGAAAATAAGTTAGAAACTAACTTACAATGACTGTTGCGTTACGGAGAAATGTGTGAAACAAGAGAAACTATAACTAGAAATTTCTAGACATTAGAAGCTTCATCGCTAATAATTTAGAAATATGAAAATACTATCTTAAAGTAAAATTACCATTTTATCTTCTACATGTGGAAAAATTATTATTTTACCCAAACTCAAGTATATTACATCCTAACTCCAAAACTCACCAAACTTTACATTCCACATGTAAGTTTTGTCCTAAATCAAAATATCTAACTAGAAAAATCTAAAACATATCATAACCATGACAAACACACCAAGGCCGAAACACACATAGGCCATTTTTCTTATTTTTGTTGCAATCCTATCAAACCTCATTTCTCATGCTTAGACCAAAATATTGCAATATAGAAAATCATATCCTATATCCAAATAATAGCATACCAAAACAACCAACAAAATTCCACTTCACTAAATCACAAAATTTTTAATACAAAGTTTCAAGCTTTTTCACTAAAGCACAACTCTTGATTCTCAAGGTTGTCTCTTTTTAAAACATCACCAAGAACTCTAAAAGTTCCAAAATATTCATAACACCACTTCTAAGAATTATCATGCTTTGAATCATGAAGTAAACATCACAAAAGTTACAAAAATCCATTTCTAATCTTTTGGCTTCAACACTTTACAAACCAATTTTCTCAATGTTTGGTTTTGATCAAACCACTTGATCTAAAATATTTCATGAAAATAATCATAAATGTGACGCCCCCAGATTCCGCTTGGGATCGGAAGGACGTCTGAAGCGTCAAGACATGCATTACAAGGTTACCTGCCTCTGTTCGTAACAATTAAAGATGCAATGTTCATAACAATTGACGTTGCACCTTTGCTCAGTCTACCGTGTCCAGTTGGTCGAATCCCGGTTCTCCTTCGGGTCATGTAACAAGATCTACTGTTCAAGGGGGAGTGGTAGTTGGAACTAACATGGTGAGATTTGATAAAAGATCTAAGCAAGTTAATAGGAAACTTCCACACAGGTTAATGATGCATGCATGGCAGTAAAAGCTTGAATGCATAATCAAAGTCAATAATAAGCATAACATAACTTGGCATAACATGGCATGAACTGATATAACTTGGACTGAAATGTGAACTAAACTGGAAACTTGACATAACATGAACTTGAAACTGAGACTTGACTTGACATGACCTGAACGTGAACTGACTTAGACATGAATGTGAACTGAAAAATGATGTAACATGAGACATGACTTGAACATGAAATACATGAACTTGGAATCTTATTCAATAGACTTAATTAATAAAGTGATCATACGGGTGCTACACAGATCCCCTTGAGCCATGTGTTCCTGCCGATTATCGCATCACAACACAAGTATCTATTCCAGTTGTGAGTGCGTTAATACGTACTCCATAGTTGTTGTGACCCCACGTAGTGTATGCTCCACAGTTGTTATGCCCACATACTTTATGCTCCACAATTGTTATAACCCCATGAATTGTTTGTGCCACAATTGCTATAAATACAAGTAAAATAAAATATGGCTCCATCGGCGTTAGGGTCTGGCGCGCAATGGTGATCATTAGTTAGGCCTCAATCGCAACCCGTTAACTGTATTCCATCAACCTAGGATTTTGACGCCTATTTAGACACTTCAGCATGAACAAATGAGTTCTACTAGGATATCACCTCATCTTAGCGCTTAGGATCGTGATTGACATAAATAATTTGACATGATTGTTCTCGAATACACAAACTGTATTCGAGACGAAACGTGACATGAATACGAAAGGATATAAATCCTGACGTAATGTAACATGACATGAAAGTAAGATGACAAGCATGATGTACTTGATAGAAAATATTTCATAGCATGACATAACATATAACAGACAACATTTTGTAACATGACATAACATGTAACAGACAACATTTTATAACATGGCATAATGTGTAACAGTGAATATTATGTGACGTGACATACATGCAACAAATAGTATATGTGATATGACATATTTACAATAGATAGGAATGAGTGACAGAATATATTGTGTAACAGATAAGTATTTCGTGACAGTATAAATCACGTGTAACAGATGAACATGTAATGATGTGGCATGGCATCACATATATGTTAACATACGAACATAACTGTAGTTCCATTGCCCATCACACATACACTGTAAACTGATAGTAAGTTAAGAGCTGACTTACATCGGTTTTCGTATTTCTAAGTAAAACTCAAGCGAGATCATGAGAAACTGAAAGTAGTGATTTCTAAAAGTTTAGAACTTAATCACTAACAATTATAATATATAAAAAAAAATAGTAACTTAGAGCAAAATTATCATTTTACCCTCTACATGTGGGACAATGACCATTTTACCCCTAATTTAAGGATTTTGCATCATAACTCCAAAAATACCAAAATTTACATTCCTCAAGTAAATTTTGTCCTAAACTCAAATATGAATTCAAAAAAATCTAAAACTAAACACAATCATGAAAACTCTATAGGAGCCGAAACTTACATAGGCTATTTCCCTTGATTTTTGTTGCAATTCTTTCAAATTCAAAGCTCATGATTAAACCGAAATTTTGCAACAAATATCTTCCTATCCTAATTTTAAAAACATACTTAAACATCCATTAAAAATAAATGCTAATCATCAACACCAAAAGTTTTAGTAAAAAGATCCAATTTTTTTAACAAAAAACAAACCCTTAAAACACAAGTTTTAACCTTATTCAAAAAATCTCCAAAAATTCCAAAAAAAAAAAAAACAAACCTTACATCTAAGAGCATCCTCATTGGCTTGGCCAAAGTTGAAGGATGACTAAAATTTAGATAATCTGTGTCAAAAAAACCTCACATTGGATTGGGCATCTCTAAAACAATTTGGATTTCAGCTACAGTGCTTCACCAAATATAGCTAACTACAATTGCTTCATCAGATATTAAAATATTATTTTCTCACTCCAAGCAAACAAATTAAATTAATTAGAATATAATAAACATTTAACATTTAGAATATAATTATTATTAACATTTAATTGGCAGAACTATAAAATGTGATAAAAATAAAAAATAATTAATTAATTATTAAAATAATAATATTTTATTATTATATAGAGAGTAAATGGATAATCCAATGTGAGGATAGAATTTAAATTGAATAGGCAAATGTAAATTCATGTGATATTAGCTAAAATTTGAAGATGCATTTGACCAATCAATGAGAATGCTCTAACATATTTATAACATCATTATAAGATCAACCATGCTTTAAATCATAAAAAAAGGTCACTAAAAATCACAAAACAACACTTGGAGTTTTCAGTTCTACACTTAGTCCAAAAATAAAAACTTTTTCTCAACTAACTTTGATCAATCTCTTTATCCATGGCTTAAAATGATGAGATCTTCAAATTAAAACATCACATAGTTAAAAATGTGTCCTAAAGAATATCCAACCATCAATCTTAAAATCACATTGCTAAAAATCAATAAAACATGGATCTAACCCAAAAACTCAAATTTAGGTCTAACCGAAATCTTCTTGCATAGAAAAATCATATATTTGAAACTAATACTAAATATCTTCAAACCAATATCCTAACATGCATATAATAGATTTAGGATCATCAAATAAAAATATCAAAGCCCTTGGAGTAAGATTACACCAAGAAATATTCAAACTTTCACAAAACAAAAACTGTTTATCCACTTCCAGTTTCTATGTTTCTATATTTAAGAAAATCTTTCATCAAAATCTTTAGTCATGCAACAAATCATCAATGAACATTCATAAAAGCATGTTAAAAACACATCATAAAATTTTTGGACCAAAATATGTCCATTAGCTTGGTCAAAAACTCCAAAATATAACACACTCTCCAATTTAACACCCAAAATGACTTTTCTATGGTTAAAACAACTTTTTACCTAAGAAATGACCACTAAATGACATAAATAAGATATATATGGAAACTACACTCAAAGACAAACAACTTTCAATTGCGAGAAAATACTTACAAACGGTCGAAAAGTGCCATGAAAAATAACTCAGAAATCTACCCTAGGGAGCTCTTTTGGGTTTCTCTCTAAGAACGGGGTGAAGAAGTGATAAAATGAAGTGAAGTGTGTCTTGCAAGACTTTAGACTATTGGAGGGGGGAGTTATGGGCTTGAATGACCTTCAATTGGAGGTGCATATGTCATATAAAGTGAAAACTAGTGAGGGGCAAAGACTACTTGCTGCTGCCATGAGCTACGGAGGGTGATGAAGTGGGTTTCACTTTCCCCTCTCACATCAAGGCACTATTGGGTGCAACCAAGGGTAATGGATGGCCTGCCATGTGGGGGAGGAAACTTCTTCAAGAAGTTTTGACAAGGTGGCCAAATTCGTGGGCCTTGGTGGGCCTCAACCAAGTGAGTTTCAATTTGGGGTTTAGAGAGGGTTTGGGATGCTATCAAGTCCAAATCTCATTTTTCTTAGCCCAATCAAAATTTCAAGATTTAAAAGGTTAGATAATGATATCATAACATAAATTTGATGAATTAATAGTATGTGGAAGTGATTTAATCAAGCGATTAAACACAATGCTAGAAATTGGATAGAAAAGGGTTTGGAGGCCAACTTTAGGGTTTGGGGAAACCGTTAAGTATTTCGGTTTCGACCAAGTTTTTCATATTTCAATTGGATTTCAACCATTTAGGTTTTCACTAGGGTTAATACCCTCTTTGGTTTGGCACAAATTGGTTGATCAGATGAAAAAAGAATAGGATTTTGCTTAGGTGGCATGATCTCACACTTTGATTCATTCATTATCCAACTCATGGTTCCTCTTTGTGTCAAGTGTTCAATACTATTCACCAAGTGTGACTAAGATCCTACTAACTGTCCAAATAAAGCTTCTGTAACTTAATTTGGACATTTCACACTATGATTTTGAAAACACTGCGCTAGAAATTACCATAGAGGTTACTATTCACTGCAAGAAAGTGAAACATAAATTTGCACTATAAAATCTTAAATATTCATACAAACCTAACTGTGCAATTCATTTATTGAAATTCAATCCCGAAGTGTCTTGAAATAATAAAAACGAGTTTTCGAACAAGTGTTTCGTCGAAAAACTGAAAATGAGGATATTGCCCCATAAAATCCTAAATAATCAATTGAGTCTAATGGCGTAGACCATAACTTAATCTAACACTTCTAACTACATCAAATAAATAAAATCACACTTTTGGCACCATTGTGAGTGATAACTTTGGCTATACAGACAGACAAAAACCTACGCGATTGGTCAAATTGTGAAAACTTACGTTGTTTCCACGAGGTTCTTAAAGCTTATAGAAATTCCACCAATGAATTTCTGGCATGCTGTTACAATAAACCAACAACATCATATAGTTTAAAATCATGTCCTAAAGTAGATCCAAGCATTAAACTCAAGATCATATGACCAAAACTAAACCAAAACATAAATCTATCCATAAACATCAAATATATGACCTAACCAAACATTTTCATGTATAAAAAACAATATCTTCAAAAAGAACACAAAAAATCCTTAAACTAACTAACATACGTATACATATAAATATATATATATAATATTTATGTATGTATATATAAGCACGTGTTAAGGTTTTCATAATAATTACAATATTGGTTGATATATAAAGATAAAGAATAATGGTAGTATCAGTACAACACAATTGCTATTTAGTGACAGTTGGAAAATTGTGATAGTCCACAAACCGTCACTAAAAATTCTTTTCTGTGACAATTTCTGAAAACCGTCACAAAAGACAGATGAGATTGTTTTTACGTTCCAACGTATGGAAATTTTACGTTCGAACATTGTGGCTACTTATGTGCGAACGTGAAATGTTTTGGCGCCAGTGTTCGAACGTAAAATGTTTTGCACCAACATGCGAACGTTAATTACTAACATTCGAACGTTTGCGCCAATTCTAATTAAATATTATTCTAATTTAAAAATTACGTGGTTTTTATAGTATATAATTTGTGAACAAGTCTATATAATTGACTTGTATATATTAATGTATACACAATTTGTAATATATAAATATATATTTATGTTTATATATATTTGAAGTGTAGTGATTTAGAAGTAAAGATGAAAAATATAACATTAAATAACATTGAGAATTGAATAGTGAAAAACCATAGAAATATTAAATAATATTTTTCTTTACAAATAATAAAAGCAAAATACAAAATATGATCAAATTTCTTAAACAACACTCAGATGATAGCGTTGTTCGCGAAATTCAAACTATGTACCTCCTCAGTCAAGGTATCAACCTTGTCGTTAAGGATACCTACACGATGGACGATCTCAGAGACAGATGCCTCTAAAGCCGTGAGTGATCGATCGATCTTATGATCGATATGCGCAGTTACCTGTGAGATCACCGCATCAACCCAAGCAGGCAGTGCATCTCCTGCAGATGTACTCGGCTGCTGCTAACTACTCTCCCCACATGACCTGGCTCAGGCTGTGTCAGGGGAAGTAGATCCTCTACAGGGGTGGCTGACGTCCCCTAGCCTATCCAATGCTACGTCGATGCGTGGTCATGTCAAGGGAGCTCATCTAATCTTTGACCTGCTCGTCTGGCTGAGTTGGCACTCCCCGTGCAAGTAATAGCCGGCTGATCAGGATACCGTATGGGAGATTATCCATGGAGACGATGCTCGCCTCATAACGGATCCTTTCAAAGTTGTGTAGTGGCAAATCTATGAGATCTCCACGTGCCAATCGTATCAAAAACTGTGTCCGAAGCCGACTAAATGTGGTTTTATGTACCACAGGATCCACGTTTGTGGCAACAATAAGGTGCAACATGCGGAAGAAAGGTAGCAAATGGTTCTGGTTGAATGCATTCTTCCTTTCAAACTGCATGCGGTCCCTCCTAGTGAGGATGTAGAAATCCTCATCTCGGTCATCATCCCTAGCCTCGAGGCCAGTATCCTTGACCTCTGACCGGTCTGCATCTCTGACAAATGCTGGCTCAAATGGGTGGCCAGTAAATGATGCAGAAATGGCTACATCCTCACGGGATGTAGCGTGTGCAGATGTCTCAACTCCTCGACAAATCCCTAGCTGCTCGGCGATGACATTTGGTGAAATCTCAATGGAAATACCGCGTACAGTCACGGTGTGAGAGGATGTGTCCTGAGGCATATCACACATCCCCATATAGAACTCCTGAACCATTGAAGGGTATACATTCCCCCTCAATGTGCAGATATTTCCCTAACCTCTACTGATGAAAACATCTCTCAGATTCATCTGCTCCCATATGGGTTCGTCGAACTCATTAATCAGGACCTTTCGTTCTACCATAACAGTACGAGCCCCGATACGAGTAGTGTCCTGAGTGGTTCCTTCCCTCCCTTATTTCCAAGTATGTAGAGGATGAGCCATATCCTGAAAATAAAAAAAGGAAAAAAATTATTTACAATGATGCATTTTTTGTGTTAATTTTAAGTTTCTCTGCATTAACGTTAGAACATAGTAAACTTAATCTTCGAACATTAATATAAAACGTTCGGACGTGTATACTTTACGTTCGCAAGTAAAACACATTCGTGCGAATGTATAACATACACGTTCGGACGTAAGTAGTAAATAAATTTAAATAACGTACGTTCAAACGTGTACATTATACGTTCGGACGTATGTGTTTTACGTGCGAATGTAAAATATACACGTCCAAACGTTTTATCTTAAGTAAATTTAAAAAATATTACGTTTGGACATTATAATTAAACATTAGGACGTAAATTTTATATTAAATTTTGTATGAATGTAAAACAATACATGTTCGAATGTAGAAGCCTGAACGGCTATGTAATTGAAATGCCATATGTTCGAACGTCTTGGTACAATGTTCGAAAGTTACGACTCAGAATGGCTGAGTCGACTTAGCCATTATTGAAATCTCAAAAATCAATATACAACGACCTAAATACCGAAACGCCACCGTAGAAATGAAGTATACACTTCAAGAAACTTTTCTACGGTGACTATTTGGCCAATGGCAAGCCGTGGTGGCCGGAAAATGGAGTTGAAAATCCAGCCACCACTTAACTCGTTTTAAACAAAACCGAATCCAAATCTCAAATAAAATACATGTCATTTGATTAAAATATGAATGCCTACCTTTTAGTGATGGTTGTGGCAGAGTTTGATAGCGGCAGCGATGGAGGAGTGGCGACATGCAAACGGGAACAATAGAGTGATAACGGTGAAAATGGCGTTTCGTTGTTCTGTTTTGGCCTAAAATACACGAAACATTCGAACGTAATCCTTATTACGTTCGAACATTTTTCGATTTATTTTTCAAAATAATGACTATAATATATTATATTATTAATATATGTTATATATTATAATGTATACTATAGTCTATAACATATAACATATAGCATAATATATATAATATTATATTATAATATATATAGTATATTATAGTATATATAGATATATACTATGTATTATATAGTAGTATATTATATATAATACATTATTATAAATAGAGTAAATTATATGACTGATATTATATTATATATGGACGTGGCAGGGCGATTCTTGGTCCTCTGCTAGGGTTTTCATTTCGGGGCTTGCGGAGGTTTTTGGGCGTTTTGTAAACCCTCCGGTGCCTAGTGCAGGCAGGATGGTAGAGGGAGTGCAGGCTGGTGAGTGTGGCGAGTCTGAGGCTATGAATGAGAAGAGGAAGGTGGGGATAAATCAGATGGTGGGAGATCGACCAAAGTTTTGCGAAGGCTTTACAGAGGCCTTTGTAGCAACCAAAGTTTCGTTTGCCTTTAAGGAAACCAGAAAAAATTAATGGGGAGCTTGGTTTTGTTTTCTCTGATATGGAGATGGACAGAGTGGCTGAAGATTTAAAGTTCTTAAATTCTCTTCGACATGACCGTCCATTGATGTTCTTCGTTTGAATATTATTAAAACTTGGGGATTCAGTGAGGTGCCGATGGTAAGCTTTATGGATGATTATCATGTGCTCTTACATTTGGCTAATGAGAAAGATTATGTTCATGCTTGGGCTAGGGAAGGAAGAGTTGTGGCGGTTGTCAATTTAAGCTTTTTAATTGGACTATTGATTTTGATGTTAAGAAAGAACCGTCAATTGTTCCTCAATGGATTTTCCTTCCTGGATTACCATTGCACCTTTAACGATTAGATTGTCTTCAGAGTTTGGCAACAAGATTTGGGAAATTTCTTGGAACGGATAATGCCACTTTGTATCGTACGCGTGCTACAGGGGCTAGAATCTCTGTGGAAGTGGATCTTCAAGATGCTATGGTGGAGGGTTTTCCGATTGTGGTTGGACAAAAGCATCAGATTTGGCAGGAAGTAGTTTACGAGAAGAGAGGGTTCTACTGTAACAAGTGTTTTCGACAGGGGCACACTTCGGTGGTTTGCAGGGTGGGGATGAAGCCTAAGCAAAAACTAGAACACGTAAATGGGGAAAAGCAGGGGAATAAGAAGGATGATAAGAATGTTTGGAAGGTAGTGGGCCGAAAAAATAAATCTTTAGAAGAAGGGGAAGTTGAGGTAGTGGGGGAGGATTGTGGTGTTAGTAAGGAGGATGAACAGGTGGTAGAGGTGTTTATTGATAAAGGCAAACAAGTGGTTAATGATGAATGTCCACTAGATCCTGGGATCATTAATGGCGAGCCTGTGGATAATTTTCAACTTGATGCAGTCCCGTTTGTTGAAAATGTTAGGAATGATATTGTTGTGTCTGAGGATTTTGAAGTAGTGAACGTGACAAATGTTATTGTAGAGGAGGTAGAGAATAAAGGAGAGAATGTTGATGTGCATCTTGAGGAAGTAGTTCGATGTCAGAATAGTTTTGAAGTGCTATCTGAAGAAGAAATGGCAGTAGAGGTAGAGTGTGAGAAGGATTATTGTTCGGACCTGGGAGGTAGTCAGGTGAATTATGTGCGTATGGATGTAAAAGATGTAGCTGTGAGGAAGTCGAGAAGGACGAAGGTCCAGCCTAACAAACTGATCTTATGATTGGAAATCTTCTGGTGTGGAATGTTCGTTGGTTGGGCACTTCTAAACGTAGATTGGGGAAGTTGATTCGTAAGTATAACATTTCGATTCTTGTGATTTTGGAGCCTTTTTTAGCTGTCGAGAAAGTGGAAAAATGGGCTCTGAGATTTGGTTTTGCTAATTGTTGTTCAAATATTGATGATGGTGGGAAGATATGGCTCTGCTGGAAGAATGATTTGAATATGGATTTGGTTAGTGTTACCAATCAATCTCTTACAGGACTATTCTTGGAAAATGGTTGTATGTTCTTGGCTACTTTCGTGTATGCTAAATGTCTAATGGTGGATCGAAGACAATTGTGGGATCATTTATGCAGTTTTTCTTGTGCTGGTATTTCGTGGATAGTTAGTGGTGATTTTAACATTATCCAATCAGATGATGAACATGTTGGTCGACTACCAAGGTCAAGGAATGCTATGAATGAATTTAATTCATGCATTAATTCTTGTGGTTTGCTTGATTGGAAAATTGAAGGAAGACAATTATCTTGGTGTAATGGGTAGCAAGGGATGGCGAGGAGTTGGGCTAAGCTTGACCGCATACTGGTTAATAATGAGTTTGCAGTGAAGTTTGGGGAGGTTTCGGCTCGATTCTTGAGTAGAAGAACATCTGATCATGCGCCTATGTTGGTACGGTTTGAGGAGGAATTTAAAAGGTATGGTCCGATGCCTTTTCGATTTCAGAATATGTGGGTTTCACATGATGATTTTCTAAAAGTAGTTGAGAGATCTTGGAAGGAACCTTTTAGTTCCGAAACTGGTCTATGTAAGCTGGCTGGAAAATTGAAGAGACTTAAGGTGGTGTTGCGATCCTGGAATAAAGAGGTATTTGGGAGAGTAGAGGAGAATATTAGAGCACTGAAGGAAAGAGTTGAGGTGCTTGATGTGGATCTTCAAAATAAGTATTCAAGGGAGATTGAGGATGATTTTTTGGAAGCAAGAACTGAGCTTGATCAGTGGGTTAAAAGAAAAGATACTCAGTTAATGCAACAAGCTAAACAGAAATGGATGGATGAGGGAGACTAGAATACTAAGTATTTCATGTGGTTATTACACAAAGAAGACGAAATGATAAGGTGGAAAATATGAGGCTTCCTGATGGTAGGTTCCTTGCATCGCCTAAGGAAATACATGAAGAAGCTGCAAGGTACTTTGAAGGGTTTCTGTCCGAAGAGGAAAGTCTGGAGCTGCCAGATTTATCCCGCCTAATTTCTCCAGTGGTGGGAACTAATGAGGAAAGAGGTTTGAGGTTGGCTCCAACTGATAAGCAGATTCTCGAGGTTTTGCTTTCTATCCCAAAGGACTCAAGTCCGGGGCCAGATGGTTTCAGTTCACTATTTTATTTATCATGTTGGGAGATTATTGGCATGGATGTTAGAAATGCAGTAACTGAGTTCTTTCAAGGTATGGAGCTGCCGAGATTTTATACTTCTTCATTTATTGTTCTACTTCCCAAAGTGAAGGAACCTACAAGTTTTGATAAGTTTCGGCCCATTAGCTTGTGCAACGTGATCTATAAAGTTTTTGCTAAGCTTATTGTGAACAGATTAGCCCAAGTGCTAGACAGTATGATCTCGACAGAGCAGGAAGCGTTCATTAAGGGTAGGAGCATTTTTCAGAACATTTCTCTCACTCAGGAAATGTTGAAACTGTTACATCGAAAAGCTCGAGGAGGTAATGTGTTTATGAAAATTGATATGTCTAAGGCGTATGATAGGGTCAATTGGAGCTTTTTGTTACACGTTTTGCACAGCTTTGGTATCCCTCCTGATTTTTGTGCTTTGATTAAAAATTGTGTTACAATGCCGTGGTTTTCTATAATGTTAAATGGCACTTTCAAAGGTTTTTTCAAGTCTAAGAGAGGACTAAGGCAAGGTAATGTGTTTATGATCCGCTCTTGCCGTATCTATTTATTATTATGGAAGAGGTTCTTTCTAAGTTGATAAAGCAAAAGGTGACTAAAAAGAAAATCCAATTGTTCTCCCATCCAGTACAATCTCCTGTGGTATCCCATCTGTTATATGCTGATGACATCGTTTTGTTTGCGAATGCTTCGAAAGGTACAATTAGATGTTTGATGAATGTTCTAAAACAATATGAGAGATGGACGGGTCAGAAAATTAATTATGAGAAGTCGGCGATTTATTTTTCTAACAAGCTGTCCCCACAGAGAATTAGTGACATTCGGAGAGTGACTGGTTTTGTGCAAGGTGAGTTTCCTTGTAAATACTTGGGTGCACCGATTGTAGATGGTAGACTAACTGCCAGGCATTTTGATGATTTAGTAGAGAAAGTTGAAAATAAATTGGAAGGGTGGAAGAGCCGTTTATTGTCTCAAGGTGGAAGGCTTATTCTGTTGCAACATGCCCTTTCGAGTATGCCAATTCATCTTATGTCGGTAGTTCAAATGCCGAAATCAGTGATCAAGAAGTTAGAGAGTTTATTTTCAAGTTTTTTCTGGGGAGAAAAAAAATGGAAAAGGAAAAAGAAGGTGGAAGGCATGGAATAAAATGACTGTTCCGATGGAAGAAGGAGGGATTGGCATTAGGAAGTTGGGGTAAGTTCAACGCTCTTTATTTCAAAAATTTGGGTGGCAGCTGTTGACGCAAAATATGTAAAGAATAAGCAGTTGAGTTTATGTTTGGGGAGAGTTTCAGGTTCCAGTTTTTGGCATAAAGTTGTGGAGGGGATTCCTTTTATCCTAGAAAATTCAAAGTGGAAGGTGAATGAGGGTGATTTATCTTTCTAGTATGATAAATTCTTAGATGAGGGTCCCTTATATGATCTTGTGGACCAGGTAGAGTTTCCTGAGATCAGAACAAGAGAGCTGCTGATTAATGATATCTGGGATATTGGGAAGTTGCAAGATATGGTTGGGCCACAATTGGTGACAAAGATTTTGGAGACTACTGGGGAGTTGAATAATATGAAGGATGTGTTAATTTGGCTTCTAGATAAATGTGGTTCTTTTTCTACAAAGTCGGCATGGGATATCCTTCGTGTGAAAGCTACTAGGAATTTTTGTTTTCGATGGGTTTGGAATAATTTGCTTCCTAAAAAAATGTCTTTGTGTATGTGGAAGGCAATATTCGGGTGCCTTAGTGTGGATGAAAAAATTAAAAATGTTGGAATAGCTTTAGCTTCATGCTGCAACTGTTGTAATAGGGCTCAAGTTGAAGATTTAGATCATGTTCTAGGAAGCGGCCAGTTTGCTAGATCTGTGTGGTGCAAGGTCTCGGCTGAAGTGAATATTCCTTTTGATTCACAACAATTGTGGCGTGATAGAGTTTATGCTTGGTTTAATCGAGCATCTCGGCAATCACAAGTAGGGACTTTAATGGGGTTAATCCCTGTTATTGTAACTTGGAGATTGTGGAAAAGGAGATGTACAGCTCGGATGGAGGGGAAGCATGAGAATTTGGGAGTGGTTTGGAGCTCGGTTAAATTCTGGGCTCAGAATGTAGCTGAGAAAATAGAGAAGGTGAAAAAGCTATCTAAGGGGGATATGGATGTTTTGAAAAGGATGGATATTAAAATTATGGAAAAATATAGAAGAAGCCCACGTATTGTTCGCTGGTCTGTGCCTAGTCCGGGAAGATTTAAATTGAATGTTGATGGATGTAGCATGGGAAATCCTGGAGAAAGTGGTGGAGGAGGGGTCTTAAGGGATGATACCGGTAAGTTGGTTTTTACTTTTTCCAATTATTTTGGTCTTTGTTCTACCAGTAAGTTAGAAGGATTGAGCTTATGCAAACAGTCGGGATTTAGTAAAATTGATATTGAATGTGATTCTTTGGTGGTTGTTAATTGGATTGCTGATAAGAAATGTAATGTTTGGTACCAATGGGATTTTTGGGACAAATTAGTGGATTTGTTAGAGGAATTTGATTATTCTATTAGTCATTGTTTTAGAGAAGCTAATAGTGTTAATGATCTACTGGCGAAATCTGGGGCTCTTAGAGTGAATAATGTCGTCCGGAATGTGGCTCTCTTCGATATAGAAATAAGGGGCTTGTACAAAATGGATAAGTCTGGAATGGCTTATATACGGGGTTAGTCTGGGTGTGCAGGCAGCGTGGTGGTTATAGGTTTTTGTCTTGATAGTTTATTTTTTTCGTTTTTATAGGTTGGTTCTGCTTTTGGATACTTGGGTTTTTGGTTTCATGAATATTGTAATCCCCAAGTATATAAGTTGTAGCCATGGTTTTCCTCTGCCATAGGTGAGGATTTATTAATAAACTTGGCACAGAGGCACTATGTGTGGGGCTACTGGCTCTTGAAAAAATATATATATTATATATTATAATATAATATATTATATATTATATATACGATCCATTATAAACTAATGAAAAAAACATTAGAACCACAAGCTCTTATTACTAGCCCAAAACGATATACTTCATTATTACAATCTAGTCCCCAAAATTCTAGTGTACAAATTCCTAAATAGATTAATTGGAACCAAATTATTCTTCCTAATGAATGACAATTAGTGAATTTGTGAGTGCTAATTATATTTCTAAAGTTTAGCAATATGTTTATACATGTTGTTGTGATTTTATGCTTACTCTTGAAATATTGTTTATGGTGTTCATTGATGAATTAATATGTGTAAAAATATTATTGTGAGAATATTGTTGTTGTTGTGATATGGATTTGAAATATTGTGGTTATTGTTTTTAAATTTTTATTGAACATGTTTAACAAGAAAATTATAAGTTTAGGATCTTAATTTAAGTAAAAATTAAAAACGGGACTGGGCATTGCATCAGTAAATAGAAAGGCAGTTTTAGTGGGAGGATCAATCCCTTTTCTTTTCAAAATAATGTTTAAACATCCTCCATGATTGTGTTACAAGTAATAAATATATAGCGAACTGACTAGCTAGCTAGCTTGGTGATTATGTTGTAGTTGCGTACCTTCATTTGTTGCGTTTGTGGCTATGAAGTCCATTAAGTGAGTCCCAGCCGTACGGAGCTCTGCTGATAGTCATGGTTACAATAAGTATCCATGTCGATGGTGTAAAAGTTTGTGTGCGATAGGGTTGAATGAAGTTGAAAGTCATATTTATGAACCGTACGGATCTGGGTTGGATGAAGTTGAAAGTCATATATTTAGATGAAATTGAAAGTCAGACAAATTATGACCCTCAGATGATGTGATTCCAAAAAAGCATTAGTACTATATAGTTGTTTAAAGTGCATTATAATATATAATGCACTATATATATACACGTTGTAGTGTATTTTATATATATAAGTTTTGTTGTTAGTTTTATTAATTATATATTATTGATTCATATATATAATATTATACTATCATACTATATATATATATAATATAGTATATATACTATACTATAATATAGTATATATTATACTATTTTATATACTATATATAGTCCAGATTACTCGCCTTGGCATCCACATCTCATATTCTTAAAAATGAACTTCTTTTTCCAATATATTCATAAATAATAGGAGATGATGCCCAAATACACGCATTGAGTAAAGAAGAATTTAATAAGTAACAATGAATATCTTGAACAAGTGGGTTATATGAAAGAAGAAAATAGTGACAAAAAGTTAGAACATGAAAAATGCAGGAAATTTCCTGCTCGATTTAGGCATCTCTGTGATGATCTGAAACGTTCGGACGTACATTTTCACTAGATGTACATTTTCAATGTTTACGTTCGAACGTAAACATTTATAATGTTCAAACGTGAAATTAAAAGTGTGGAAAATTTTCCGCTCGATTTAGGTATCTCTCTAATGATCTGAACGCTCGGACGTTGAAATTTTACGTTCGAACATGAAAATAAAAGTGTGGGAAATTTCCCGCTCAATTTAGGTATCTCCGTTATGGTCTAAGTGTTCGAACGTCTTTCGCAGAAAACATGCCGGAGTCTTTTAACGTTCGAACAGTTACTAAAAATTGGGCGGGATAATATAATCTTCGAACGTACAACAAAAACGTTCGAACATTTTGTTTAAAAATTTTAAGATTGAATGAATACACGCACATGAGGCAACAAATTCATTTCTGCTGCTTCTCCTGTGCTCGCAATAGAGACAGACGTGAGAGAGAGTCTTCGTGGGTTAGAGAGAGAGAGAGAGTTCAGTGAGAGAGGGACGTGGGTTAGAGAGAGAGAAATAGAATGAGAGAGTGTTAGAGTGAGAGTTAAGTTGAGCTTTGATAAGAAAAAGTTATTTTTCTTTTGTATTTTCCTGAATTTTATGATATTTGTTTTTTGATTTTGTTATATATATTTCTAATAAGTTAGTGTTGTATTTTTTTGAATGATTGATTGTTTTGGCAAGTTGGAAGCTTTTGATTTGTAAGAAGATATTGTGAGTGCTAGGTATATTTCTAAACTTTAGCAATGTGTTTATACATTTTATACTTACTCTTGAAGTATTGTAATTATTGTTTGTATAGTTTTTGAATAGTTTGTAAGTTTAAGGTATTCATTGATAAATTAATGTGTATAAATATTGTTGTGGAAATATTGTGAATATGTTGTGATATGGATTTGA
Source organism: Juglans regia (assembly GCF_001411555.2). Classification (NCBI taxonomy): domain Eukaryota; kingdom Viridiplantae; phylum Streptophyta; class Magnoliopsida; order Fagales; family Juglandaceae; genus Juglans; species Juglans regia. The sequence goes on from NC_049912.1 coordinate 15,125,178, forward strand.
AATATTGTGATTATTGTTTGTGAATTTTGATTGAATATGTTTACATGGTTAGAAATATATTGTCTTTAGATTTTGGATTTATGTGAAAATTTTGATATAATATTTTTTGGTTTTGAAGAATTTGTGAGTGCTAGTTATATTTCTCAAGTTTAGGAATTAATCTATGTAGAAATATTGTTGTCGGAATATTGTTGTTGTTGTGATATGGATTTGAAATATTGAGATTATTGTTTGAATATGTTTACATGGTTAGAAATATATTGTGTTTAGTTTTTAGTATTTATGTGAATTTTTTTGTGCTTTTTGAATTTGTTCTTGAACAAAAAAAATTATAAGTTTAGATCCTTAATTTAAGTAAAGATTAAACACGTTTAATATACATTTAATATGAGACTTAATATTTAACATTTAATAAGTATATATAATATATTCATAATAATTTAGTTAGAATATGATTATTATTCAAGTTATAACTATAGTATAAAATTTAATTTTAAAAAGAAGAAAAAAGAAGTACATAACTTAACTATATATAAAGTATAATATATACATACAATAACTATAATTAATAATTATTTATTAAATATTCTTACCATTGTGTGGTTCCTAACCATTATATTATTAAATATATATATATATAAAGAAAGTAAAATACTCTTCAAGGAAAAAGTGTTGAACTTACAAAATAAGTAGAGAGTTGGAATAAATTAATATATCATATTTATAATAAACTAGAGAGTAAATAAATAAGGATCAAATAAATGCTTATATAAAAATTATATACTTATTGTCTATATAAATAAGTAACTCACTCATTATGGGGAGGTGCCAATTATCAATGTCCTAAAATATATAGTAACAATTAAAATTATAATTTAGAAATAATAATCCGAGATCAATCATTATAGTATTTCGCATAGGATAGCCAATCCAAAATCACACCAAAAACTTTGTTGCCTGTTGAAAAGTCTGAAGTTTCGATTCCATAACTATTAATTTTTAAATTTTTTTCTGAATTAACAATGTCACATACGTATTGTGTTATATTGTTAAACTAGAGAGAGATGAAAGAATATGTGAACAAGTTTCGTGTCTTGTACACCGTAGAAAATAATGATCTTGAAGAAATGTCTGTCATTGCTTGACTCTCAAAGTCTCTCTGGCCTTGAGAGTTGTCAAGGTCAGACAGTTTGTGACGGTTAAGTAATTAGACTAAAGTTTAGACATTTCTTCAAGATCATTCTTTCTCGTTGTGTACTGATAGGAAATTTGTTTACATAATCTGCTATCTCTCTCTAGTTTAACAATATAACACTACTAGGATGTGACATTGTTAATTTAAACGATATGGAGATATTGTTTATAGTGTTTTTTGATGGATATGTTGTGACATTACATAAATAACCTTAGACCCGTTCGAGAATTAGTATACATTTATATGTCCACTAATTCCTGAAATGTCCAGTGTGGACAGTGTGGGATTATATTTTCTGTATTGCACATGTTGTTTACTCCTACTTTCTATGTTTAATGTGAAGTTTCGGTATCTTCCTCTACTATTTTTCGGATATACCACTAAGAGGGTCACAATTCCTTTATTTGAACATGTATACTTGGAGAACTATGGAGAGGTGCTGCCGAAATTTCTACTAACGTGAAAAGTAGTAGAGTGACGAGATTTGTACAATATGGATAATATAATCTCGAATGGGATAGGACCAATTACCTTATTAAAAAAGTAATGAGAATTGGAGCATACATGCATGTAAATTTTCTATGCACTTGTTATTAATAAATAGATGTTATTAGAAATGGACAAAAATTGGATGCGTTTGGACGATAGACTTGGAAATGATTACATACCGTATGCGCGTGGAGTAAGAACCTTCATTGATTTTGCACGGGCCTCTGCTGATAGTCGTGGTTACATTAAGTGGCCATGTCGAAGGTGTAAAAATTTGTGTGCGATAGGGTTGGATGAAGTAGAAAGTCATATATTTGTGAACGGTATGGATCTGGGGTATACTCGATGGGTATTGCATGGTGAGCCGTATGAACAGTCAACAAATGTATTGGTTGATCATCACAATTATTTGCGGCATATGGATGATGATTATGAGTAGGATGGGATGGGGGAGATGTTGGGTGATATTGGAGCAGAGATGTTTATGGATGAGGTTGACGACAATGCCTCAAGTGGCAGAGAGACTTATTATGAAGATTTCGCTTCAATGTGGGAAGATGGAAAGCGCGAGTTTTATCCAGGCTATACAAAACATTCCAAAATGTCGTTTATTGTGCGATTACTTCACATTAAGTCATTGTGTGGGATGTTGACAAAAGAAATAAACATGGTATTGGACTTATTTAATGAGGTGCTTCCCGAAGAGTCTGCATTGCCCAAGAACTTTTATGAATGAAACATTTGAGAAAGGGATTAGGATTTAAGTACAAGTCCATACATGCATGCAAGAATGATTGTGTTTTGTTTTGGAAAGAGAACGAGGAGAAACAAGCATGTCCTGTATGTGGAGAGTCGAGGTGGAAGGGTAAGAAAAACGTGCCGGTTAAGGTATTGTGGTATTTTCCCTTGAGACCTAGGTTGCAAAGACTATATATGTGTAAGAAAACAACTAATGATATGAGGTAGAACGAGGATAAAAGGGTTAAGGATAACGCATATATGAGGCACCCTGCTGACTCACTTGCTTGCCAGTCTTCCGATAATCAATATCCAGAGTTTGGGATAGAAGCTCGGAACGTGCGCCTGGGACTCACAACCGATGGATTCAACCCTTTTGGGAATATGAGTAAAAGTTATAACACTTGGCCCGTAGTCTTGATTCTGTACAATCTTCCACCATGGAGGTGCATGAAGGCGCCCAACTTTTTGTTAACTTTACTTATCCCCAGCCCGAGATCACCTAGGAATGATATTGACGTATTCATGCAGCCGTTGATTGAAGAGCTGAAAGAGTTATGGGAAACAAGTGTTAGAACTTATTATGCATCCATGTAGACATCTTTTCAGATGCATGCTGCGGTAATGTGGACCATAAATGATTTTCCGGCATACAAAAGGGAAGTTAGCGTGTTCGACGTGTAATAAAGAAACTGCTAGTGAGTGGTTAAAATATTCTTAGAAGTTGTGTTTCATGGGTCATCGACGTTATCTACCTGCAAATCATGCATGGAGAAGAGAATGTGCTAAGTTTGATGGTAAAGTAGAGGATAGAATAGTACCAAAAGAGCTGTTTGGGGAAGAGATAGTGGAACAACTGATACATGTTACAGCGAACAATTTTGGCAAAGGTCGGGGAAAGAACAAGAGAAATTAAGGCGCAGCATAATTGAATTGGACAAAGCGTAGTATTTTTTTTTACTTACCGTAATTGTCGTCCTGTATGTTGCAACATAGTTTAGATATAATGCATATAGAGAAGAATATTTGTGATAATATACTGGGTACATTGATGACCATTAACAAAAAGACGAAGGACACAATCAAGACGAGGAAAGATCTTGATAGAATGAGGATTAAACATAATCTACATTTACAGGTGGAAGGCAATAGGGTGGTCATGCCGCAGCATATTTTACGATGACGAGGGAAGAGAGAATAGACTTCTGCAAATAGTTGCAAGGTGTGAAATTGCCAGATGGTTATGCTTCAAATATTGGTAGATGCTTGAGTCCTGATGACTGGAAAATCAATGGATTGAAAAGTCATGACTGTCACATATTTTTGCAGAAGATATTACTTGTGGGAATTCGTGAGAAGCTGACATCTAATGTACGTGTCGCCATATCCAAACTCTGTATGTTTTTTAAGGATTTGTGTGCTCGAGTAATAAATCGAGATGTCTTGCAGAAATTGGAAGAAAATATTACTATTATACTATGTAAATTCGAGCAGATCTTTCCACCATCATTTTTTGATGTCTTGGTCCATTTAGCAATACATTTACCGTGAGAGGTAATGTTGGGTGGACCGGTGCAGTTCCGTTGGATGTATCCAGTTGAAAGATATTTGGGTCGACTGAAGCGCACTGTTGGGAATAAAGCCAGAGTTGAGGGTTCAATAGCAGAGGCCTATATACACGATGAATGGTTAATATTTTGCTCTCTATATTTTCATGGTGTTAAGACATGATTTAATCGTCAATAGAGAAATGCTGATCTTGCTACTCCGCCTCCTCATGAGCTATCAGTGTTTTCGCAAAATGTACGAGTCTTGGGTGCACAAACGTTTTACAATTTAATTGATGGAGAGTTGGGTAAAGTTTAGTGGTATGTGCTAAATAATTTCCCGAAGATTGATGATTATCTCAGGTATGTCGTTCCATGCTTCGAATAATTATAATGTTCTTCAAGTTTAACTATAATTGTTGTGCTCAAAATAAACTTCTTTTGTATTTATCTATAACAATGAGCACATTGACAAACTTAGGACAGAAGGCGTAGAAAACATAGAGGCAAGACATGAGGAAGAATTTTCCGGATGGTTTGAAGAACATGTATGAACTAAACTTATATATATGTTATATTTTGATACTTTTAACTATGGATAATGAAATAAAAAAATATATACTATTTCAATTGTTAGATTTTGGAACAACGTGCTCATGATTCCAGATCAATTTCTTCTGTATTGTATGCATTGGCCCATGGTCCCTCAAATAGAGCACTTCGATACACTGCATGCACGATTCGAGGTTATAGATTCCATACTCTGGACCGTGAATGTAATAGAAAGACTCAAAACTCTGGTGTGTTGGTCAAGGGGAGTCATGAAACAAATGATATTGATTATTATGGTGTCATACATGATATTATCGGATTGAAATATCTAGGTGCATCTGTAACATATGTCTTTAAATGTGATTGGTGGGATCTAGGCGGTAGTTGGGTTTCGATACATAGGAATAATCACTTTATGAGTGTCAATATTGCATCTAAATGGTACGAAGATGATCCATTCGTATTGACTTGTCAAGCTACCCAAGTCTATTACTTGATTGATCCAATGAAAGGTGCTGATGAAGATAGTGGAGAGATAACTTGGCGAGTCGTACAAAATTTGTCTCTCGAAATATATATGAAGCAGGAACGAGTGCAAATTACGAGAATAGTAGAGATGAATATGACACTCCAATTGTAGAGGCTTACTAGGAAGATGGAGAGGGTATTAACTTGTTTGTTGACCTCGATGCACTCAAGTTGCTCCCCTTATGTAGAGATGATGTCCCACCCGTCCGTATTAAATGATCATTCAATTGAAGTGAGGAGGAAGAACAAGAAGAGTCAGAAGATGAAGACGAAGCAGAATCCGGCCAGGAGGTGGATAAGGAGGATGAAGAAGAGGTGCATGATGATATTGAAGATGTTATTGAGGGAGATTCTGAAACAAGTATGGAAAATACATCTGAAATGAAGAATAAAAGTACTAAATATTTTATTCATATAAGTGACTATAAAATATCTTAACTTTTTAATATTTCTTTTGATTAATTTTCTTTGATATTATTAATTATTTTCAAGAATGCCGCAAAGTCCAAGTCCCGAACCCATTGAGGACTCCCCACTCGAGGAATCCGCTCCTGAAAATCAAGTTAACACACAAGAGAAGAACATCCAGTCCACATCTACTAGTAAGGAAATATTGCTGTTGATAATTAATTATATAGTTAATATTTTTTTCTCAATAACTATATAACTATAATTATACTATCTATTACTGTGTAGTTGATGCATCTGCACATTGCAGTCGTGGCTATACACGTGACATCTCTCTTGAAAAAAATAGAAGGCATGAAAAACTCAAGATCACCATTCTTGATAATTCCACTGGACGAGTGGATGATAGTGCAGCAGCACTTTCCTCTTATATTGGCATAGTAGTTCGAGCTTATGCTCCATTTTATGTGCGCTCATGGCGAGATGTTCCGAATGAGATTAAGGAGCATATTCGAAGTCGTGTGTTGGTGAGTTTATTTTGAGAGTACATTTTTTTCACCTAGATTAATATATCATATTTTTGACCTGATTCACTTGTTAGGATGAATTCGATCTCAACTTTGGCCGTAGCGAGGATTTGAGAACCGTGAATGAGTTGATAGCTACACTATTCCGATATCACAAGGGACGATGTCATGACCACTTCAAGAAGTTTGAGACGTTGGAAGAGGCTGCACAGTCTTCTTTCCAGCAGATGAAGTTAGATGATTAGAGAAAGTATTGTGATCTTTTTGCATATCCAGATTATCAAGTATTTTACATTTATATCTATTAATTATTTACATTCATATTCGTTCTATATATTATATGTATACATATTACAATTAACATTCTTAATATATTTTATAGCACTTGAGTTCTACAAATGCACAGAATAGATCCACTCTAACTGTCCACCATCGTGCCGGTTCAAGGTCATTCCACTGTCTTGCTGAAAAAATGGTAATAGAAAAATTATAGAATTCATTTATTTTTCTCATCTTCTTTTATTTAAGTACCAACACTATCTTTTTAAAATTGTTAATGTCGCTTTGTTAGAAACGTGATGATCCTGAAAACTTTTTTCTCATTCATATTTATGTTGCTGCTCATACTAATAAGCATAATGAGTGGATGGATCTTGTCACAGCATATAATTATGTAAGCAATGTTAATTTTGTTAAATAAATTATGTAACATGTGAATATTTTTTTTTTATTTCTATTTCTTTTAATATGTTATTTATTAACGATCATTACCTTTCAAATTGCAGGAAAAAATGATAGAGATGCAGTTGGCTTCTGGGAAATCCTCTCCAAGTGACGTAGACATATTCATGCAAGTGCTCGGGCCGCAGTCTAGTTTGGCAAGAAGTTTGGGACGATCTATCAAGCATAAATGTTCATCCTCATCAACCTCATTGACTTCACAAATTAATAATCTTACCAAAGATCTAGAAGCTGCACGGCGTGAGAATGAGTATATGAGGTCGAGACAGCAAGAGTTAGAGTCTCTCTTAGAATGACAGTCTCATTTAGAGACGCGTTTGCAGGACCAACAGAGAGACCAGGAGGAAAGAATACGCAGTGAAGTCCAAGAGCAACTACAATGGAAGATGATGGTACAAATGGAGCATGTTATGTCATTGCAACAGAATCGAGGTGGGCAAGTAAAAATGAAGAAATAAATTTTATCAGTAGTGGTGGCTAGCTTTCATATCTAATTTTATAATTTTATAAGACATTGTTATTTGTTAATTGATGTTATGTAATATGATACAATTGATATGCTTTTAAATTTTATAAAATTAGTATTTCTGATCTGTACATTCGAATGTAAAGTAAAAATGTTCGAACATTGGTTCCCTTGCGAACAAATGTTCGAACGTGAATACATAAAATTGTATAGTAACATTTGAACGTAGTCATATACGTTTGAACGTACTGACCCTCAAACGAACAAAACATTCGAATGATTAAAAGATTAACGTTCGAACAAACCTCCGAACGTACCACTTGCGTTCGAACACTCCTTCATTTACATTCGAAATAACGTCGGAACGTTAAACCCGTAACGTTTGAACATTGGTCCGTTAATGTTCGAATGAATATTCGAACGTTTATTATAATTTATGTTCAGATGCATAAACGTTCAAACGTAAATATGATACGTTCGAACTATAATCAACGAACGTCAACTTATCTCGTTTGAATGCCAATCGGTCGGGTTGCCATTTGAACGTTCAATTGGATGTTCGAATGTTACTTTCTGTGACGGTTCTCAATCGTCACAAAAAAAGGGAACGTTCAAACGTTCAATCAAACTGAACACCTCCAACCGTCACTAAAAATATTTTTAGTGACGGTTCAATAGTAAACCATCACCAATTGTTTTCTGTGACGCACGTTAGGTGACGGTCATGGTGACAAACCGTCACCAAATATCTTTAGTGACGTTTTGGTAATTTTTTGTGACGGTTCTCTCTGTCACCAAAGATAAATTGTGTTGTAGTGTATGTCCTCTCATTTTACCTTCTCATTTTGATTGCTCATGTAATTAATTTTTTTAATTTATTAATTAAAGAAATAACTATTAATATATTAATAATTTTTTAGTTTTTAAAATATTAAAAAAATATGAAAATAAATAAATAAATAGAAAAGAGAAAATTTGTTTAGACCGTACGCCCAGCGATCACTAATGCTGGGCGGCGGCCTGGCAGTACACATAGACAAAAGATCAACTCGTAGGCTTTATGGTTTATATAGAAGCGATAAGACAAAGAAGCAAAGGTTCACGCGCTCTATTCCTCTCACTGTACATATACTGGTACTGTATATATTCGTCACAATAAGAGACAATCCCCGAGACAATCCCCAACCGCCAGTACGAGTCAACAACTGATAAGATTGTATAAATTAGGATTGAAACTGGAACATTAATCCTAAGAGGTAGGTTAGGCTAGCTCTCTCGATCTTTACGCCTACGGCTGCTGATTAAATAGAGACAATGACTTAATTAGTTCAATTTGCATGTCACTTTCTAGGAATAATATTACATATATGATCTCATGCATGCATTTATATATACATATATAAAAAATTAACGTTTATCTTGTTAGGCCTAAGTATCGATCGTGTCATGATCAACGTCGACTGTCGATTGAGTTCATGTAGAGAAAGAAAGACATGATTGATTCACTTCACTCGGATGAGTCATATCTTGTCTTTAATTGACTAATTAATCAATTAAAGCCATCAAATGAAGCACGCATGTTATGGCAGACAAATCCACTTACACATTCAGAGAATAATTACTTTTCACCATACCCTACCTAGCCGTGAAAATGAAATGAAAGAGTCTGGTACTTTACGTAATGCATGCATGCATGGAAGCTAGCTAGCTAGCTAGCTACCTAATCATCTTATGTTGACCCTCTTCTCATTAATTTACCAGCTAGACTACCACCATACACTAATCGATCTTCATCAATGCCATGCTCATTGACACAATATTAATGGAAGTTCATGGTACATGAGGAACTCCAATTTGAAAATTACATGCTCGTACATTAATTGGACATTTCATTAATCTATATGATTTATATAAATTAAGATATAAATCATAATTTCTTATCTAATTACTTTGTAAGTTTATAGTTTGTGACAAAATTGAGTATCTAACAATATTATAAGGTGTCAATTATGATGATTTATCTTAATCATAAAAATTATGTTATACTTGGAGTTCATTGAATTTGACAAAATAATCATCGATTCTTCTGAAAAGTAATGTAAATTATATAAGAAACCTAGTACTATTACTAATATTATATCATTTGATTCTTAGTAGCTTGGGGCGCTAATGGGCTGATTTTACTTGGGCATATTTGTTGTCTCTTAGGGGTCTTTTCTGCTTAACAAATGGGTTGAGCCTTTGAAGGGTTTAATTAAACTTTTGGGATTGACTATTTTTTACCGGTTAAGTCATTTAATGAATTCTAATGGGAGAAGTCTTTAATCCAAATTAAGCATAGCCTGTCCAGTAAATAATTTCTTGGGCCTATTACGGTCTCATCCTCTCTTGTTCCTCTCCCTATTCTCTGGGACAGAGTAGATTTTTTCCTTCCTACCTTCGTGTAAGGGCTTTTGATTTTCTTTGCGTCATTAGTTGGGTGGTGAAATTCGTGATGGCTGAGGACTCGAGTCAGTTATATGAGAAGATGTCTCTTACTACGGAAGAGAGAGACTACAAAAGTGTTAGTAGAGACAGAGCTATTAGAAGAGGTGATCATCAGAGGGGAGCAGTGTTTAATTATCAAAATGTTTACTGAGAGACATTTTAATAGAGAGGCATTCAAAGAGACTATGAGACGTATCTGGAGACCTATGAAGAGCATCAAATTTCATGATTTAACATCAATATTGATGCTGGTTGAATTTGAGGAAAGTCACGACAAAGCATGGGTACAACGCGATCGACCCTGGTCTTTCGATAAGCAGTTGGTGTTGACTAAAGAGTTTGAGGGCCAGTTGTAGGTGCACAAAATTAAAATGGCGGAGGCTACTTTCTAGGTTCGAATACACGATTTACCTCTATTGGCTTGTAATGAGTATGTGGGGAGACTAATTGGGGAGTCGATGGGAAGGATCATTGAGGTTGATCTAGAGCATAATGATCTAGCTTGGGGAGAATTTATGCGAGTTAGGATTAGCTTGGATATTACAAAACCTTTGTTGCAGCATAAGAAGGTTGCTCTGGGTTCTCAAAGTGACTGCTGGGTTTCATTCACCTATGAGCATCTGCCAGATTTCTGTTACCAATGTGGCTGCCTGGGCCATTGCCATCGAGATTGTGTAGCATGGAAGTCACGATCAGCATCTCAGGCTTCGAAGAATTTCCCTAATACGCAATGGTTGAGAGCAGCGCCACCTACTGGAAGGGGTGGTGGTAAACGATCAACAGTGCAGAGGGATCATGTGTGGGAGTGGCATCGGATTCAATAGAATCGACGAGAAAAAGGATCATGCAGCAGAATCGGAGGGGATGCCAACGAGGGAAACTAACTCAATGAAAAAGATGGATGATGGGAATCAGTTTCTTAATGTCCCTAGCTCTTCTAAATCTCCAATAGTTGGGGATATGAATATGGTTATCCCAATGGTGACGGTTACAAAAGAGGTGGGAATTGTCGAGGAATCAGGGGGTTTGAATAAAAGAGATGAAATGGGGACTAATTGTCAAGTCCTTGGTGATGTCGTTTTGGTTGACATTGGGCCAAATACGAGCCAGGGTGATGGCCCAAGTTCGTCAACTCTAATTTAGTCTCATCGGTCGAACGTTAAGAAAATCATCAAAAAACCAAAGTCCACTTCAGTGACCATTGCGGGATCAAGAGAAGCAATGGTCAAGAACTTGAGGAAAAGGGAAGCACCAATGCTAGGGAAGGAGGATTAGAGGACTGCGAAGAAGGTCTCCTTGCACTTACCTGAGGGTTTGTTCGAGGGGAGTGATGAGAATGTATCGGTGGTGGATGTAAATCAGCTCCGCTAGGAACCATGAAGCTTTTAAGCTGGAATTCTCGTAGACTTGGGAACCCATGAGGAATTCGTACCCTTCATGACATGATCAGGATGGAAGATCCCGAAGTTGTCTACTTATAGGAGACAAAGGTGACATCCAGAATAATGGACAGGTACAAATTTCATTTGGGTTTCGTTAATTGCTTAACAGTGGATTGTAAGGGTAGAAGTGGTGGTTTAGTGCTAATGTGGAAAGAGGAAATTGATTTGCAAGTTCTTAGTTACTCTTGTCACCATGTTCATGATGTGATTAAGCATGATTTTGATAGAAACAAAGATTGGTTCCTAATAGGCATATATGGCCACCCTAAGACAGCACGTAGAAATGAAACTTGGGATTTAATTTGGTTTCTTTCCATTACAGTTGATAAACCATGGCTAGTTTATGGGGATTTTAATGAGGTATTGGATCCAAACGAGAAGTGGGGTGGATGGGGGGTGAGACCAGAGAGTCAAATGGAGCATTTTACATCTGTTTTAAATGACTGTGAGCTGAAGGATCTGGGATTTGCTAGGTCTTTTTATACCTGGTGCAATAGAAGAGAGGATAATGACAGAATTTGTGGGAGGTTAGACAGGTTTTTAGCAAATGCTAAGTGGGTTGATTTTTTTTCTATTGCTAATGTTCAGGATGGGTCTAGTTCTTACTCAGATCATGTGCCTGTTTAGTTGGACACAAATGGTGCTTTTCAAAATAGAAGAGGAAAAATGATGTTCAGATTTGAGGCTATGTGGGTGGGTAATATAGATTGTGAGCAGATTATAGAGGACACTTGGCAAGGGGAGTCTAGTAGCAGTTACATGGCTGATGCAATGCATAGGATCAAAAATTGCAGTGGTAGGTTTGCTTATTGGAATCAAAAGACTTTTGGTGTGGTTCATAAGAAATTAACACAAGCATAGTCGAAGCTGCAGAGGCTCCAGGCAAAGGGTCCTACTTGTGAGAAGATTGGGGAGCATAATGTTGTAAGGGAAGAGGTCCATTTATGGTTGGAAAGGCAAGAACTCATATGGAAGTAAAGGTCAAAAGTGTTGTGGCTGCATAGTGGTGATCAGAACACAAAGTATTTTCACTCCAAAAGCTTTTCAAAGAAAGAAGAAAAATTTTATTCATAAGTTGCAAGACGAAGAAGGTGAATGGAAAGAAGGTTCACAAAGGGATGGACTAATTAGAGATTACTTTAAATCTCTATTTACATCCTCTTCTGAGAGGGGATCAATGGAGGTATTGGTTGAGGTGGAGCAAAGGGTAACTAGTGAGATGAATGCAGAATTGGGAAGGGTTTTTATAGCTGAGGAAGTGACTATAACTTTGAAACAAATGCATCCAAACAAAGCCCCTAGTCCAGATGGTATGTCCCCAATATGTTTTCAAAAATATTGGCATATTATTGGAGGCACTGTGACTGTTGCTGTGTTAGAGGCCCTTAATACAGGTGTGTTCCCCACTGATTTAAATCATGCTCTTTTAGTTTTGATTCTCAAGAAAAAATACCCTATATTTGTATCTGTCTTTAGGCCCATTAGCTTGTGTAAGGTCATTTACTAGCTAATCTCCAAAGTTATTACTAATAGACTAAAAGTAGTATTGCCCTCTATTATTTCTACCACTCAAAGTGCTTTTGTGCCTAGAAGGTTAATTACTGATAATGCACTAGTGGCATATGAGTTAGTGCACTATCTAAAGCATAGGAGAAAGGGGAAAAAGGGGTTTATGTCACTAAAATTATATATGTCTAAGGCCTATGATAGGGTGGAGTGTATTTTTTGGAAAGCATTTTGCTGAAGCTGGGTTTTGCCAGTGGTTTGGTTGGACTAATAATGAACTGTGTTACTTCTATGTCTTTCTTTGTGATGGTTAATGGTGTGTCTACTGACCCAATATTTCTTTCTAAAGGAATAAGGCAAAGGGATCCACTATCCTCTTACATTTTCCTCTTGTGCATTGACTGTTTGATAGGATTATTGAAGGATGCTAAGCTGAGAAAATATGCTCCTAGTGTAAGAGTCTGCAGGGGCACCTAGAGTGAATCATTTGCTATTTGTAAATGATTCTGTTATTTTTTGCAATGTAGATGTGAATACTTGTTATTCAGCTACTATCAAGCAAATATGAGCTAGCATCTGGTCAGAAGATTAACAAGGAGAAGACAACCATGGTATTTAGTACTAATGTCACAGCATCAGTTAAGCAGGATATTACGTCTATGTGGGGTGGTAGCTCAATTCAACAGTATGAGAAGTATTTGGGTTTACTTCCTATCGTTGGAAAGGCTAAGTCTGTTGCTTTTGCAGAAGTCAAATGTAGGGTATGGAGAAAGTTACAATGTTGGAAGGAGAAACTCTTGTCTCAAGGTGGCAGAGAAATTTTGTTAAAAGTTATGGCTTTATCCATACTAGCTTATACTATAAGTTGTTTAAAGTTGTCTGTCAGCTTATGCAAGGACTTGGAAAGGATGATGGCTCGGTTTTGGTGGGGACAAAAATTAGATTAGAGAAAGATCTACTGGGTAAAATGGGAGCAGATGTTTGAGTCAAAATATAGGGGTGGTTTGGGATTTAGGGACTTAAGAGTGTTTAATATTGCCTTGTTAGCTAAGCAGGCCTGGAGGGTACTAAAGAATAAGGAAACTCTACTTCACAAACTATATAAGGCAAGATGTTTCCCACATAATTCTTTCTTTGACTCAAAGTTAGGGAACGACCCTTCTTATGCTTGGAAGGGAATTTGGGAAGCTAGAAGTTTTTTTATGAGAGGTTGTCGATGGAGGATTGGTGATGGGGCTACAACTAGAATTTGGGAGGATATTTGGGTTCTTGGGCATCAAGCTTTGAAGTTGGAAATGGCTGTTAGGGAGGATCGTGATTATATAGCGAGGGCGGCTTCACTTATTAACAATGATTCGAGATGGTGGAATGTTGAAAGAGTTAGAGCCCTCTTCAATCCAAGAATAGCTTCTGATATTTTGAAGATTCTTTTTTAGCCTTGGGTAGCCTGTTGATATGTGGATATGGAGGCATGAAAGGAATGGCAATTTTAGTTAGAAGTGCTTATAAGTATTTTCGATCACTTGCTTTACAAGACACTGCAGAGAGTTGAATTGCTAGGGAGGATCAACAGCTGTGGAAATATATCTGGAAAATGAGGGTCCCTAATAAAGTTAGAGTCTTTGCATGGAGAGCTTGTAGAGAGGGTTTACCTTCAAAACAAAATTTGTGCAGAAGGAAAATAGTGGACAGTACATATTGTGATTTTTGCAACTATCATATTAAGGATACAGCTCATGCAGTTCTACATTGTCCTGATGTAAAAGATACTTGGTTGAGTTTTATGCCTGCTATGAAGGAGTTAATTGGAGTTATGACTGTAAAATGTGCGGCAAAGTTTCTATCGAGGAGAAGGGATCAAGATTTTCTTGATAGGTTTTTCCTTATGGCATGGACGCTTTCTGGTATAGGCGCAATAAGATGGCCAATGAGCATATTAAGTTTGGACCTTTGCAGGTTGTTAACCACGTTTTAAATTTGCAATGTTCTCTTAATGTCCCTAGAGTTGATCCATCTCTTAAGGTGGATAAGATGCACTGTTGGAATGCTCTTCCTTGGTTTTTTCAAGCTAAATGTAGATGGTTCAATGTTTTTTGACATTCACAAAGTTGGTGTTGGTGCTGTTGTAAGGGATGAAAATAGGAATGTGGTTTTGTCAGTCAGCAAGATAGAGCATGAAGTACTGGAACCTTAATCTGTGGAGTTGTTGACTATGTTTCATGGTTTTCAGTTTAGTACTCAATTGGGTATATCAAAGCTTATATTGGAGAGTGATAGTTTGCTTATGGTTGAAGCTTTACAAGCAAGGGAGGACTCTTTATCGGCTTTGGGTAATCTGCAGTAGGATGTGAAGAGAATGCTGAGGAATTTTGATGATTTTCAGGAACAACATGTGTTGAGGATGGGAAATCAAGTTGCTTACCACTTGGTAAGATATGCTTGGAAAGTTGCAGATGTGGAGATGTGGATGGGCTCTATCCCAGTGTGTGCTTCTCAATCTGTTTGGTTGGATCAATTTCATTTGTAATCTAGTTTCTCTCTATCAATGAAAATTTCCATTTACAACCAAAAAGAAAAAAAAAATCGTAGGCCTCTAGCCCATTAGATATAGGCCCACTTGTTCCATAAAATGTTAAGTGGCTTTTAGCCAACTTATTGGGTCCAATTAAAATCTTTCGCCAACTATATTGAATTTTGGGCTCGTGGCCTATGCAGTAGTATCCAATAAACCTCAGTTAGGCTTCCCTAAATTATTGGTCTGTTAAATACCCATCCAAAATTATCTACTAAACAACATGCTTTAAAATAAGCTGTGGACATATAGGTTCAATAACGGTTATTAACAAACCTCAATAGACGTAGAATCCATGAATTTATCTAATATGATTCAATAAGCCTAATTTAAAGAATGAAATTTAAAGAAACAAAGGGAACCAAAAAGGGAAGAAAAGCAAGACGAAACAAGGTTGAAAGGGTCATGCAAAAACATTGAACTCCGATTCCATTTGAATTTTGATTCCAACTTTGCTCTAATGTTAAAGACCCAATCAATGGTCCAAAAGTCCTAGGATTGTTGGATATTAATTTGGTTAAATCTTTAACTCTTGGGATCATAACAATCCATCACGCTTCCAAATCGGACGTCCACGGCGGCCCACTCTAGCGACACTGATCCGGTGGTAGCCCTTTCACTTTTGGCGGCTTCACTCATCTATCATTATTCAATGACTTAACACTATATCCATACAAAATACCAAGATATTTTAGTCCAGCCTATAGGTCATCATCTCCGTAACTTGAACTTATGAGGTGATCCCTGCTCTGATATTGTTAAGGGCCTAACCATTGATCCAAAAACCCTAAGACTGTTGGATACTAATTTAGTTAAGCTTTTAACTCTCAGGATCATAACATTTAATTGGGATTTTGGTCTTTGAAAATTCTCAGTTAGAGTTAAAGTACTATGTCAAAGAGAATTTGCAATGATGACTCTGAACTCCCTCGTATTGTTGTGTTTTCTACTTTTGTTTCTATTTTTGGACTGTGCATTATCTTGTTTACTTTTAATTTCTATATGACATTTTTTCTTTGAAATTTCTTCTCTTTTGTGACTAACTGACTCAAACATTGAGAGAGAAGAACTAAATTGTTGTTGGCATTTACTCCAAGTCTTCGGAGGTTAGAGCTTTGTATTCCAACTCACTTGCAGTAATGAGTTATCTTTACAAGATTAATCTATATATATGCAAATAAAAGAAATTATATATATATATATATATATATAGAGAGAGAGAGAGAGAGAGAGAGAGAGATGTTGAAGAAATGAAAAACAAGTTGATGAGTGTGCCAAAGGTGAAAAACAGATAGATGAATTGAGAGAAATACTTGAGACGTACACTGATGAGGAGAAGAAAAGAAGCTATTCTCATTAAGTTGTTTCTGATGTATACAAAATATTATATATAGAACACGTACATAAAGCATGATTGTCAAAAAAAGAAAAAGAACAAAAGGGACCAATTTTGTCCATTGTACATAAAATAATACTTTTTGTCTGCTTTATTAATTCCTAGCCAACTTTATCGAATGGCTGCTATGTCATGCTCCCACTATCATCCTTTGTTTCATCTGTTCTAATCACAGCAGGTGCACTACCACGATGTGCATTGTTTAATACCTCACTTATCCCTTGGACAACAACTTTATGCTGAGAGTTTTGGACAGCAGCTCCATGCTGCAAACCTTGGACAGCTGCTTCATGCTGCTGGTTTATTGATGAACTTTGTGAAGAGAGAGGATTGTTATTATGTGATGGAACAACATATGTTCTGTGACAACGTAAGAACAAGAACATATTAGATTCTCGCATGTAAGCTCCAACATTTGCTCTCTTCCTTCCGTGAAGAGTACCAATTATGCATGTTTTGGACAGTGAGATAAGATGAGACAAGATAATATGAGATGATTTTAAATGAAAATTGAATAAAATATTATTAAAAAAAAAATTTTAATATTATTATTATTTTGATATTTAAAAAATTAAATTATTTATTATATTTTGTATAAAGATTTAAAAAAATTATAATAATTTTTTATAGGTAAAGTGAATATTAATTGACGAACAAAAATATCTTATACCTTTTTATGCAAGAGAGCTTATGATGGGAGGAAGCAACGAATGCAGAGTGGCCATGTAGCCCGTAATTAATTCGAGCCTTTTTCTTGTCAGAAGGAGAAGGGTCCATGAAATATCAAATAAATGATCCCTTCCATACGTTTCGTCCGTACGTTCAGAATTGTATATAAGCAATAAATAACGACTAACCGACCACATTAAAAATCAATAGTTATGAAAGGTGTAATGGTTAAAGTCTACTCTACCACTGTTCACACGAACTGTTCTGTCGCGAACAAAGCTATACTGACCCGATCCAATTCCACAGACTTCCAAACAATCATTTTCGAACCGAATAGATTAGCCGATTAACCAAACCAGAAATTTTCGAAAATTAACTGATTAAACGATTTTTATTTTTTTATTTTTTTATTTTTAAAGATTGCCCAAAATCTGAATTTAAGAAATATCTAAAATCTGAATTTATCAAATTTCCCAACCAGGTTCGTAACAAAAGGGAAGAAATATTCTTGAAGTTCAGAACTCTCCAAAAGATCATGTCAAAGAAAACTCTCGGAATCCCCAAGTTTAGGTACCATTGTAATATTCAAACACAGCACGCACTACAAAAAATTAGGTTTTTTTTAGTACTTAAAATCGTCACAAATATCCATAATAATTGTTGCATTTGATCATTTTCGACAATTTATAAATCGCTGCAAGTTCGACGAAATCCTAAAGCCGATTTTGATCAATTTTAGTCTATCGCAAATATCCTAAAAATCGATGGAAATGGTCTTCTCATTTACTACTAAGAAAAAATATTTTCGATGATCTGCATTGTCACAAAAAGTTAATAAAATCGCTGCAAATAATTCATTATTTTTTCAATTATTTTAAATTGTCATCATCATTAAATATTTCCAGTGGGTATGCTTTGCTGCAAAAGGCAATTTGAGTCGATTTTATGCCGCTGCAAATATATTTCTGTTATGAAAAATTATTTCTGGCGAAATTTACTCACCGGAATAGGTTTTTCAGAAAATAAAAAAAACAAATGCACAATAACATAATACATAAATTACTTAAACCCACATAAAATTTGCATAAACTACTCTATTTAGAAAAGTTTCACCGATATGCCAACATACGCCTCAACCACAATCATCTATCAATAAAGGGAAATGTCACAATTAAAAAAACGCATAACTAAAACAAAAAGAAAAGTGATAACTCCCCCTCCTCGTCCAAAAAATAAAAGTTGGGTGCAAGGAAAGAAGGATCTAGTTGAGCTTTTGTCCCCAAAACATCCAGCTAGCATTCAGAGTAGTTCCCTACCACAAGGCTCACACAACATTATGTGTACTCCTAAAATCTACAATTAACTATCAGCCAAAACAAGCATACCACCCTCTTGAAAAAGGAAAAGATTGATCAAGCAACTTATTAATAATTCACCTGATTTAAGGTTAAGGTTCCGGTCTTATCAATGCAAATAGTTGTGGTAGAGCCCATGGTCTCACATGCAGAGAGCCTTTGCACCTGCAGCATAACTTCGGTTATGAACAACATACTTCCAATCGCACAATAGGCATGTGTGTGCCTCAGCGTCTGTGAGTAAGGTCTCCCATAAGCACAAGGATGGAAAATCCCCAATGTTACATACCAGGGCCTTGTCTGCCATCATTTTTCTCATGGAATAGGCAAGGCTATATCATAGTAAAACAAATAATAAGTCTACTGGTAACATATGGGAACATTGAAAAATTAAAACATTTTCAGCCACGCTATCAATAATGTCTCAGATGATAAACAAGAAATAAGCAGCCAAGATTGTGGGAATACATGTATAAGAATTACACTCCTGCCAAAAAATAAATGGGTTTAAAATTAGAATATTTGACCATTTAATATCCCCAGTAACAGCCTAAAGGAACTTTAAAAATATTTTTATTTTATTTTACAAAAACGTTCATGATTTTCCAACTCCGATATATAAGTATATACATTCCAATGTGCACATCGATATGGGTTGCACTAATAAGAAATTAGAAGTAGCACCATCTGCAAGTTAATGGGAAAGTAGGCTTAGAATATCTCAACTACTTGAGCCACGAAGAAATTGGTGATGTTGGTAATACAAGAACTACAGAAAGGAAATAATAAAATGAAAGAACATGGGTTGACATGTAGGAGAGATTAAGAAAGTCAAGAATCTGAACAAAATTATATATAAGGCCAGGCAAACTTACGTTAAGGTAACAGCCAAGGGAAGCCCTTTGGGTACTGCAACTACTACTATGGTGGCCTACAAGATTTCAACAAAGGTAATAGGAAAATAAAATTCTACACACAATAATAAATATATATCTACATACAAAAGACACACATACAACAACAATAGGCCAATACATCCATACATGCATGCATACATCCATTCGTTCTTATCACGTACATGCATGCATACATCCATTCGTTCTTATCACTTTCATAGGCCAATACACACTGTTATGCCCCGTGTGTTGGGGTTAGTGGTCTTCCATTGGACCCAGATCTGGCCCATGGCCACGGGTTGGGAATCCCTTTTCAGTTAGGGGGTAGCACTGGGTGCACTACCAGCACTACTTACCCGACATTGCAATATGCCTATTCATTGGTACCCATTTCATTCATTCATTTGGTTGTTACGTATCTTCATACATTTCATGCTTTCATTTCTTTCTTGCTTTTCATTCGTTCGTTCGTGTCGGCTCGAAAGAGTTGGAGCTTTCATTCAATTCATGCTTTCATTTAATAGTCTTTTCATGAGAAAACATTCCTTTTCATGAGAAACATATCTTTTCATGAGAAAAAAATCGTTTGGGGCGTAAGCCCGAAAATCGTCTTTTCCTTTTTCAGTTCATTTCGGTTATATCCTTCGTTTAACAGTTCGTTCGTGAAAACGTCATTTAAGAACATACATGGGCTTAAACATCAGCTTCCATGGCATCCATAAGCATCACCTCGAATGTCGTCTCTCATGGCATCCCCGAGCATCACCTCGTGGCGCACATGAAAGCGTCGGTTCGTGGAATCCATAAAAGCATCAGCTTTTATGCCTTTCATGCATTTTCATCAGTTTATGAATTTTCTTAGAAAATACATACAATAGATACAACGTATAGTCATCCATTCACATGCATGCAATTAATACTTTGGATGCGTAAACAGGGGCTGCCAAGGAGGGGCCGTTTATACTTGTACCTTTGAACACTTAGCATTTCCTTTCTTAAAACGTCTTTCGTTTCTTTTCGTAAGCATCTTAAAGGAAAAGCATTTCTTGTATCTTGGAAAACTCTAGAAGAGTATGAACGTAACACTTACTTGGACTCCATGCTACTTGCATATCATGCAGTCCATTCATGTGCTTGTCAGATGGCAACTTACATGCATACACATACCTTAGCGTCATTCTCTATCCAATACATAAGCAACTTAAACTATAAATAGAACTACGCTATACTTGGAACACTCTTCTTCTATCCCGTGCACTTACATGCCCTTTACTATGTTAAACCCTTCGGGGACCACTTACGGTCACCACATCTTCCAACTCAAAGTCTTGTCTCGAGTGCTCCTCCACTAAAGTGAATCCATGATTCACCTTAGGATTAAGACACCAAGACATCCGTCTTACTCTTCTTACAACCACATTCTGACGCATGATTCCAACCAATGAAATCACGCATCCCAATCCTAACAATACGCCCATCACTACCTTCATGCATCTTAGCCCACACTAAATCCTCATTCTCATCCAGACAAGCCACACGACTCTAAGCTAACTCTTAGGCTTAAGCACCGTGTAACTGTGGCTAAGGACAGATTACCCATTACATATGGTGAATCCGTCTGGCACATGTGTCTAACCAGATTACACATGTACCTTACCCCTTTATCACCTAAGATCAACATATGATACGTTGATCACCTGCTTGTGTAAACAAGCAACATACTCCGATATCAACATTCTCTTAACCTGGCTAGTATGACTTTTCACGCTACCCGTTCCCTTTGACAGTTCATCCCAACACTTGACATGACAGGACTCTATTCACAACTACGCGTTATGTCACGTCATATAGCTCGAGATTGCTCCCAAGATACACCATGACCTTGTCACATCACCTGACATCCCGTTACATCATTTCTATGCCAACTCCTAACTCATCACGAGTACGATTCCTCACGTACTCCTATCACATCGTGACATCTCATCATGTTCCCGTTACGTCATTCTTACACTCTAACACTTCACCCATCAAAAGCATGACCGCCAATAACCATGTCACTTCGTGACGTTGCCCAGTCATGCTTCCGCTGCGTACTCTCACACTTGTTCCGCTACTTTGCCCATCACAAGCACGATTGTCAATAGTCATGTCACTTCGTGACATTCCCCAGTCATGCTTCGGCTGCGCACTCTTACACTTGTTCTGCTACTTCCCACATACTCCTAGCCATAAGTCCATCATGGTGACACTTGTCACCTCAGACTACTAGCTATGCCATAACTACTTCGGGACATTGTTTCATAGTTCCCGACACTACCCATCACGTTCCATGCCCATCAATCACGTAACCATCCTTATCTCTATGACACACCACACGGAGTGTCGCTATCACGTGGAGTACACTCCACATATACTCCCTTCACATACGCCACATCACCACTATGGCATACTCGTCATATGGTGCATCACTATACCACATGGAGTACACTCCTCGTGTATTCCCTTCATACACACTACGACACATCACCATGGCATACCCACCATATGGTGCATCACTCCACCACATGGAGTACACTCCAAGTGTACTCCATTCTCATGCGTTACGCCCATATCACCATTATGGCATACTCGCCATATGGTACATCACTCCACCACATAGAGTATACTCCACATGTACTTCCTTTACATACGCTACATCACCATTATGTCATATCCGCCACATGATGTATCACTCCACCATACGGAGTACATTCCACATGTACTCCCTTCATACACACCACACCACATCGCCATTATGGCATATCTGCCATATGGTGCATCACTCCACCATATGGAGTACACTCCATGCATACTCCCTTCTCACATGCTACGCCACATCATTACTATGGCGTACTTGCCATATAGTGCATCATTCCGCCATATGGAGTACACTTCCCGTGTACTCCCTTCACATGCATTACGCCAGATCACCACTATGGCATACACGCCATATGGTGCATCAATCCACCACATGGAGTACACTCTACGTGTACTTCTTTTACACGCACTACGCCACAAAGTACACTCCACTTGTACTCATCCCGTTCCACAATATGCCAGGAGGGTATATTTTACATATACTCTCCTTGTATCACACTACGCCACACACAGAGTACACGTAGCGTGTACTGTTCCCATTCCACCTACCACGTCACTAATATGGCACAATCCACAATACTACACCGCGCACTTCCCAATTACGCTCAACACTTCACCGCACACTACACGGCACAATACATCTCCACCCAACACATATATGCCCAACACCTCACATACGCATCATATCATATCACATCACCACACTACACAGATATGCCCAACACTTCATCACACAGCACCACATCACAATACCACACTCCACAATACCAACAGCACAGTCCACAACCTAGTCAACTAATCAATATCTAACATAATTAACGAGGGATAGAGGGTTATACCATCGACGGGGTAACTCGTGCGTTGCTCGTTGATCGTCACAACCGATGATGTTGGAAGTATCGTATGTGGCGGCTAACCCACATACGTTAACTGTTTAGGCGTTTGGATAGCTAGGTGTGTTCTTGGAAGGGCTCATGGTGGCTTTGTGATGATGGCAAGGAGCGTAACATGGCAGATCTAGCCGTGTACAGTGGCGGTCAACCACCCGCAGTGGCTGTCCATCACGTGCAGTGACTACCCGCTACTCAAAGTGGTGGTTTGGACCTAGGGTTGGGAAAAGGGGTTGCTGGTGGAGCTCATGGTGGCACTAGGGTGGCGCCACGGTGGCTCACAGCGGAGGAAGGAGGGAATGGCCATGTAAGAGGGGGGAGAAACCCGTGAGAGAGTGAGGGAGAGTGTGGGTGCATGGTTGGCAAATCGGGGCTGTGGATGGTCAGGATGGCTTGGTGGTGGCCTAAGGAGGCTCAAGGTGGTGGTCAATCACCGTGGGTGGTGGTGCACGACGATGAGAGCTGTGCAACCCGTGCTTGGGAGGAGCCTTGTGCGGTGGATCAAGGGGAGGCTATGGGCCTCGGGTCACATGGAGGAGGAAGGGGGAGTCCATGGTGGCACTTGGTGGCCGTGGGTACCGCATACAGTGGTGCTAGAGGCAACGCACGGTGAAGTCGTGCGTGCGACGGGGAAGGTGACTGCATGGGAGGGCCTGACCTCGCTAGAGGGTGATGGAAGAGGAAGCTGTTGTAGAGGTGGTGGCGCCATTGGGTGGCGCACGGTGGCACAATGGACACCAAGCCCGTTCAGGCTTTGCACTTCTGAAAGGGAGAAAGGGAGAGCATGAGAGAGAGGGGCTGGGCTAGGGAGGTTCGCCGGAGCGAGGTGCAGCTAGTGGTGCCTGCAGTGAGAGCTGCTGACTCACTGTGGCATCGGGCTGAGGCATGGAGGAAACGGTGAGGGGGATGGGTTGCGTACAATGTACACTAGGGAGAGGGAGAAGAGAGAGAGATACGGGAAATGAGGGAGAAAGAAAGGGGGTCTGGGTATTTAACCCAGTCCCTTCGTCTGGGATCCACGTAACGATCTAACGGTGGATCTCAAACACTGATTTGAAAATGCGTAAAATATTAACTTAACTAAAAGCACTTAGAGGAATTAAGATAGAATATTATTTTAAACTAGCTTTAGTTTATAAAATAATATTCTTCATCATTAATAAAATGAAGTCTCACTTAACATATTAAAGAGAATAAAACCATTTGATTAATAAAAGCTCTCAACATAATATAAATCTCATAATATTTTAAATAGTTGAAATCATTTTAATAATGCTATTAAGATGATTTATGACAATTATAATATTTTTGGAGCTCTTTAAGAATATTATAATTGTTGTATTTAAAATTAAATCTTAATTCAATAACACTGGAAATACTCCTTATAAATATTTCTAACGTATTTAAAACATTGGGCATGCCTTAGAAATCACACGATATCTTTCGAAACACGCCATCATGGTTCGGCATGCATGACGAGTCTCACGGTCGCTAGATAGAAGGGGTAGACAATTTACATATTCTCTACCCTCGGGATTTGCTTACGTCATAAAGACGAAACATACGTCAGAAAGAAGAAGCGTACGTAAGAAGGAAGGAGCAAGGTATCACATATTATGATATGCAAAGCTGTCCAAATATTCCTAAGTCCATGTCATGCCATAAAATATAGCCCATTTATGTTGTCCTCGTTTGGTTAAATTCTACCTAACCCAAAAATCTAAAATATTGATGAGCTAACCTTTTTATAATGAAGGACCACAAGTTGATTAGGGCATGTTTCCTAAGATTGTCTAGCCTACTTGAGATGCCTAAATCTATTTTAAGGCCCAATGTCGAGAATTCCAGATTTTATCTCCTAATGTCCATCCTAATGTCCATAACCCAAAGTGAGCCTGAACCAAAGAAACTTTGCTTGAAGCCTATGAATTCTTAACTACCTTTCATGTAAGATTTTAAAATAGTCTTTCCTTGGACATCTAGCATATCTTAATACTTAAGTTATTTTTCTTGTAAGTTGAGGTGAGGATTAGTCACTGGATTAATGCTAAGCATATGAGGGATGTTAAATTATAATATCGTCGCTTTCTCTTTTAAAGGGAGGGCTAAAGAATATTGTACGAGTATTAACTCGCTTATGCTATTTATTGGAATAGGAATATTGATGATGGAAGCATCAAGGAGCATAGAGGTAAGTAGCTATGACCATGTTTCTTACAACAAGTTCTCTTTATGAAACGATGTCTCTCTCTTTCTTATTGCAAATGTTCTTCTAAAAAAAAAGAGTAAATGAATATAGTACGTACAAGCCCTTTCTTGATAGCTCATGTTAAGCACCCTATCGATTATAGTTGTGTGTATGTGTATAAGGTAATGCATGCACGTAGGCTCTAAGTCATGAGGTTTCCATACATGCTCTCTCAATAAACATATTGATTATTCCTATATGTAGTATAGCATGAAAATTTATCTTTTTCATAAAAATGCATGTGCATCAAAATAAGAAAGATGATGAAAATGTTTTGATTACAAAGGAAAGGAAATCAATGTGTCATGCCTTATGCTTCAAATGATGCTTTAAATGAGTTTTAAAATGCCCCTATAAACTTATGCTTTTAAATGACGTGAAGGAAGTATTTTAAAATGTCCCCACAAACTTATGCTTTAAATGATGCGAAGGGAACGTTTTAAGATGTCCCTATGAACTGATGTTAAAATGTCTCTATGAACTGATGCTTTAAATGACGCAAAGAAAATGTTTTAAAATGTCTCTATGAACTGATGTTAAAACATCCCTATGAACGAATGTGTTATGGATGCCAGGAAAAATGATGTTTAAGCTCATGCTTTTAAAATGATGTTTTCTTCATGAATGCACTATTAAATGAAAAGATGATGTTTAAGTTCATGCTTTTAAATGAAGTTTTCCATGAATAAACTGTTAACTGATGAAAAGGACTGAAATGACTGAAATGAATGAAAGAAAGGACTGAATGAATGAATGTCTTATTGTCTGAAAATACGTAACGGCCATATGAATGAAAAGGGTACCAAAGGAATGGGCATATTGCAATGCTAGGTAAGTAGTACTAGTAGTGCACCCAGTGCTGCCCCGTGGCTGAAAGGGATTCCCAACCTATGGCCATGGGTAGAATCCAAGTCCAAAGGAAGACTGCTAACCCCAACACACGGAGCGTAATAGTGTGTACCGGCTAAAGAAAGTGAAACATGAAAGCATGATTATTTCTTAAAATGTTTATACATGAAAGCATAGTTATTTTTTAAATGTTTATGCATGAAGGTATGGCCTATTCCTTAAACTGTTATGCATGAAAGCATTGTCAGGAATTAGCAAAATTGTTTATATATTCATGTTTTCAAAAGAAAATAATAGATGCCTAGTATGTTCACTGCATGGTGTACTACTTACTGAGTATTCGACTCATTTTTGTTTTAAACGTCCAGGTAATGACAAAAAGGCTAGGGAGTAAGGCATTACTATAGAGGGAGAGGCAAATGCTTAAGACCTTCCCTAACCAGAATAGTTATGTTTATGGATGATGAGTTATGTTTTTGGGTAAATTCCTGGATAGAATGTCTATCAAGTGTTCCCTCTATTAAATTAGAAAATTTAGAGTGCACATGTGTCATGTTCATGCTGATCACATATTACTAGAAAAAGAAAATGAAAGAAAGAAAAGGCTAGGTATGTACATCGTGATCCCACCCTTCCCAAGGCGGGGTTGTGATAATAGTGCATCTATTAAAATTGCTTGGTTGCAGTCTGATGGAGTATCTGATAATCTGTCCTCTTTGTCTAATAAGCTTGCTTGTTGCATGAAATTTGTTAGTCGATGGGCTAATTCAAAAGATCCAGTTTCTAATAAGCATTCAAGGAGGAAATGTGCCAACTTGAAAGGATTCAGAATAATCTTACAGTAGCCTCAGTATCAGAAGTCAACAAGTTGCAGAAAGAAATTTTCATACTTCAAGAGAGTTTGCACTTAAAATGGAAACAAATGGCCAAAGTTCACTGGTTATAGAATGGTGATAGAAACACCAAATTTTTTCACTTGAATGCTAGCCAAAGACAAAAAAGAAACAAAATTATACAAGTGGAAGATGAGGATGGAGTTCAATGTAGTACTGCAGCTGAGATTGGCCTTGCTTTTACTCATTTCTATCAGAAATTGTTTAGTTCTTCTAATCCTTCTCAAATTGATGCTTGTCTTCATGATCTTTCACCTAAAGTATCTTCTGCTATGAATGAAAATTTACTTCAGGCCTTTAAAGAAGAGGATGTTAAGACTGCAGTTTTCCAGATGGGACCATATAAAGCCCTTGGACATATGGATATAGTGCATGTTTCTATCAAGACAATTGGGATGTGGTGGGTAATGAGGTTTGTCATACTATTCTTTCATTTCTCAACTCTCATGCAAATATTGAAACAATCAATTACACATATCTGGTTTTAACTCCCAAGTCAAAAAGTCCAAAGAATGTCTCTAAATAATATCGAACCATATGCTTATGCAATGTCCTTTATAAAATCATTACAAAAATGCTTACTAACAAATTGAAATCTATTATGCCTTTTCTCATTTCACCAAACCAGTGTGCTTTTGTACCTGGTAGATAGATCACTAATAATATCATGGCTGCATATGAAACTCTTCAAACCAGGAATACACAACTCCATGGGAAAAAATGATTTATGGCTTTAAAATTATATATGAGTGAGGCTTATGAAAGGTGGAATGGGGGTCATTCAAGCTGTTTTGTTGAAACTGGGGTTTAATGCTAAATGCGTTGAGTTGATTATGTTATGTATTTCTATCTCATCCTTTTCAGTTTTAGTAAATGGTGTTCCTCAACATTGCTTCAAACATGAAAGGGGCCTCAGGCAAGGTTGTCCTTTATCCCCATATCATTTTATTCTCTGTGTTGAAGCCTTGAGTTCTCAACTGTATGCTGCATAACAACATAGAGGCTTGCCTAGTGTACCAATTGCTCAAGGCCAGATTAGATTGAATCATCTATTTTTTACAGATGATAGCCTCTTATTTTATCAAGCTAATGGGCAGGAATGGGTCCACATGAATCAAATTCTTAGTGTCTATAAAGTTGCATCTGTCCAGAAGCTTAACAAAGACAAAACCTCCCTATTTTTTAGCAAAAACACTAAGGCAGCAACAAAGAGACACATCGTGGAGGTGGCTGGTTTATAGGCTTCTACTAACCTGGACAGGTATTTAGGCCTTCCATCTATTGTTGGGAAATCCAAAACAAGGGCCTTTAGTGGTATAGTTGAAAGGATGATTAAGAGGCTGGATAATTGGAAAAATAAGTTTCTTTCAAAAGCAGGGAAAAAGATTCTTAATAAGGCAGTATTGTAGGCACTGCCCACCTATAGTATGAGTGTTTTCTTTCTTCCAAAAACACAATGCTATAAACAACATTCATGTTTTGCAAAATTCTAGTGGGGTCATCAGGAAAATCAGTCAAAGATCCATTGGACAAGCTGGGAATCCTTATGTGCAGGGAAATCTTGTGGGGTTTGGGGTTTAGAGACCTACACAGTTTTAATATAGCCCTTTTAGCAAAGCAGGTATGGAGGTTGAGAATGTTTCCTGATTCATTGCCAAGTAGGATACTTAACACTAAATATTTCCCACACATGCTGGTCTAGGTCCAAGGCCCTCATACTTATGGAGAATTCTTTTTCACTCTATTCCTCTAGTTGAGAAAGGCCTTATGTAGAGAGTGGGTGATGGCACCCAGATAAGAATATGGAAGGATAAATGGTTGAATAGAGCCTCTTCATGCAAGATTCAATCTTCTGTGTCTACTTTTCGTGAGAATGCAGTGGTAGCTGATCTTATTGATGCTCACACGGGTGGTGGAACATGGATCTACTCCAAGCAATTTTTCAAGAGGAAGATGTTAAGGAGATACTGAAGTTGCCTATTAGTATTCTACCTACTACTAATAAACTGATATGGAAAGGAACTGTCTCTGGGCATTTCTTAGTGAGAAGTGCTTACCACTTGCATAAACAACTCCAAGCAAGAGATAATGATGAATCTTCAACTAATGGAGCACAAGGGTTCTTATGGAAGAGGCTTTGGTCCTTACAAACAACAAATGTTGTTAAACAGTTTATTTGGAGTGCCTGCACAGATTCATTGCCCACTCAAGTTAATTTATGTAAGAGGAAGGTGATTACTGATTCTTGTTGTCCTATTTGCATGCTTGAAGATGAAACACTAGCCCATATTTTATGGGCGTGTCCCTATACTAAAGATGTATGGCTACTGTGTTCCAAGTCTATTCAAAAGGCAAACATTCAAAAACATTCTATGTTTTTTAGCAGCTGCTTTACAGATTATCAAGTCAGGATCTTGTGTTATTTGCCACCTAGCTCGATTCATCTAGTTTAGAAGAAACACACTAATTCATGATGGTCCTTTTCAATCTCCCTATGTGCTCTATGGTAATGCGGTTAAAGTTGTTGAGGATTATTGTAATGCAAGATCAAAGCCATCAGGGTCAGGAACTCAAAACCCTTTGCTTGCTATTCAATGGGAAACACCTCCATCACATTGGGTGAAAGTAAATTGGAATGTGGTAGTAAGAATTGATTTTAACAAGATTGGTGTTGGTCTGGTGATAAGAGATGCTAATGGTTTTGTTTTGGCAAGTTTGATGCAACCAAGATTATTTTTCACTGATCCTGTGATGGTAGAAGCAAGAGGATTACTCACTATTATTTTATTTTTCCAAGAGTTGGGTCTCGACTCCATAATCTTTGAAGGTGATTCTAGTCAAGTTGTCCATGCAATTAAGAGGTGTGATTCCCCTACTTGGAAACTGCAGTGCCTTATTTCAGACATCATCAATCTTCTGTGCAATGATCAATGGATGAATGGTGTTGCCCATCAACAAACTAAAATAGCAATGAATTTAGAACATGAACTACTAGATATCAATTGTGTTGTTGAATTGTATTAATCCTCTTGTAATGGTTGAATGCCATAATTCAGTTCAATAAGATTGAGTACAATGTTGACTATCAAAAAAATAGGGTTTCCACCCTAGTGAAATTCTGAAATAATGAGATCCAATTGAAACACCAAAACTTTGGTGGAAGCCGAAACCTTAAATGGTTTCCCAAACCCTATTTTTGGCTAGCTTAGTGATTAATAACTTAATTAAATCACTTCTACATTCTATTAACTATTCACATTTATGTCATTACACCCTCATTTATTCTTCAATATCTTAATGATTTTATTGGGCCAAGAAAATTTAGATTTGGATTTGTTGGAACCGAAACCCCAAACCATACCCTCTTTAAACCCTAAAGTGAGGCCCAATCGATTTAAGCCCACTAAGACCCACCGAAATGTACCATCAAGCCAAAGCTTCTTGAGGAAGGTTTCCCCCACTGCCCTAGGTTTAGTATGGCTTCCAATGTCATCCCATTAAGTGAGCGATGGGAGGCTGCCCCCCAAAACCACCATGTCACACAACAGCTTCAAGGTTTTAATACCATACGGTTTTGCCCTTAGTTTTGGTTGAGACAACCCCCATAAAAGGATTAGTAGTCCTAAGTCTTCCATGCTAGTCCTTTCAAGTTTTTGTTGCTTTCTTTTCACTTTCTTGGAGAGTACTCAAGTGAAAGTTTCTAAAAGTGTTTCAGGCCGATTTTGCTTGAATTTTCCAAAGCCAATATAAGCAGATTCTCAAGAGACTTACTTCATATGAATTTTTCCTCTTTGAGTATAGTTTCTATTGATATATTTATTTTATTTTTAGTGGAGTGTTTTTTGGTGAAAAGTGAGTTTGAACACACAAAGGTCATACTAGGCGTCAATTTGGATGATGTTGTGAGATCTTGGTGTTGTGATGAAATTTTTGTTAAAGTTAGGAATTGATATTGCTATGATGAAATGCTAACACTTTTTATAATGAGTTGATCCAAAGTATGTTAGCATTTTTATTAAAGCTTTATACATAGTTGCTTTGGAGTTGAAACTGGAACACACAAAACAGTTTCTATTTGGAGGTTTTGATGATTTTTGGTTCTTAAAACCTAGTCCAGTGGCCATGAAATTCTTACATGATGTTCTTAATACTTTTATTTATATTTTAAGAGTTTTTTTTTAAGAGATTTAGTTTCAATAATTATTTTGAAGCAAGTTTTACATGAAAAGGTTCGGTTATGGCTAAATATTGAAGCTTTCGGGTTGCTTGATATTTTTAACGTTTTTGCCACATGATTTTTGGATTTAATGCTAGGATCATGCTTAGGACTTTATTATGAAGTATATATTTTGTTATTTAAGGTTTGCATGATGGATATTTCAGATTTAATGTGTTTGTTCTAAGTCAAGAACACATGATACTTTTTTGAACCTTATGAGCATGTTGAGTGGTTTAATGTTGGTTTTTGTGTTTTTTGTTGATGTTCAAGCATGGTCATCACTTAGGTCAGATTTAAAAACATGTTAAGTGTATTTCTATGGACTTTTGGAGTCCTTGAAGTTTATTGAAAAAGTGTTAGATCAAGTACATCAAGGATTTGTTCTATTTGTCTAAGATTTGGTGTTTTGACACTTTGGCATAAGGAGTTTATGATTTTTGTAGAGTATATTTTGTGGTCTTAGTATGATTTTAAAACATAGGATGTGATTTTTACATGTTGCATAAATCGGTTTGAGCATGATAGTTGAGATTTGGATGAATTGCAAAAAACATCAAGAGTTTAGTCTTAGTATAGTTTTGGACAAGGCAAGTTTTATGTAGTTGTGCTTTGTTTTATATTTTCCTGATTACATATTTAAATTTAGGAAAATATTTACATGAGGAATGTAAATTTTGGTAAAATTTAGAGTTAGTATGCAAAACCCTTAATTTAGGAACAAAATTGTCATTTCCCACATGTGGAGGGGTAAAATGGTAAATTTTCCATAAGTTGGTGATTTTAATGCTTCTAAGTGTTTATAGGATATTCTAACCCTTAGAATATTATATCATTCCAATGCACCTTATTTTCCCGTTACTTTTACATACGTTACGCTAAAGCCACTATAAGCTAGCCTTCAACTTACTTTCAGGATATTTATGTATGTGTGGTGGTAAGAAACCATCATTCATTTTTATTATGCTTATTATCAACTTTATGTTATGCCATGCCATGATGTATTTCCAAGTACATACTTATCTATTATACGTTATGTTATGCCATGTAATGATTTATTTCCAGTACATGTCACGTACATTATATGTTATGCCATGCTATATCATTAGTCACACTTACATGTCACGTCATGTTATGCCATGTCAAATGTCACAGGATCATTTATTTCATGTCACACACATAGAGTATGTTACAAAAAATAGTACTTTTAAGTTAGCAGAGTCTTTTATGTTTATCATGCCCCCAACTATTAGGATGGGGCATTATCCTAGTGGAACTCCATTGTTCACGCTGGAGTATTTAAACTGGTGTGAAATTTCTTAGGTTGACAACGTACCATCAATAGGCTACGAATGTGACCTAAGTAACTGGTTGCCAGAGCGGACTTAGGCACCAGTTATTATGTAATCATAGCATGTGTAGATACCTGTTATGGGTGTTGATTGTTTCTAAGTGTGATTGTTGTGATGCTGGTAATTACGAGGATCAAAATCATGTTTTGTTTGAAGCAGATTTTGCTACGCGGATGTGGCACTATCTTTGGGTTACCGCTTCGTGGTAATTGGAAAGAGACAGTGTCCCTTTGGTTTCATCGAGCATCTTCCTCTTCTCAGGTTGGTATTATTGTGGGCCTCCTTCCTTCATTTCTTTGGCGTCGTATATGTGTTGCTCGCATGGAAGGTCGACTTGAGCCTTTTAATTTGGTTTGGCAATCGATTGTTCATGAGATTCGCTCAATCTGCCAAGACGTTCACAAAGTTTCGAAATGCTCTAGGCATGATTCTCAGATTTTACAATCTTTGCTTATCTCGCCTCTTGTTCCACGAAGGTGATGCTCGAGGTTGGTGGCCTGGGGCAAACCCTCTCAGGGTCGTTTTAAGTTAAATACTGATGGTAATAGCTTTGGGGCGAGTGGTATTATCAGAGATGATCATGGTAATTTAATTCATGTTTTTGCCTCTCCTCTTGGCGTTGGTTCCAATAATAGAGCTGAATTATTAGCTCTGTTGTATGGCCTTAAAGCTTGCAAAGCTCTAAGGATTGGTTACATGGAAGTTGAATTGGACTTGCAAGTGGTGGTTTCGTGGTGGAATCAACGGAGATGTGGGGTTTGGTATCTTGAGGATTTTTGGGAGGAGATTTTTGGTCTTTTGGATTCGATGTCATGTCTTCAGAGAGGGTAATAAAGTTGTTGATTGGCTTGAAAAGTATGGTGCTCTTGGTCATCACATGGAGCAGTAAGTGATTGGGGATGTGCCGAGGTTGTAGAGAGGTTTAATCCACTTGCACAAGCTGGGTATTCCCTTGTTATGCTATCGCTAATTTTTATTGCTTTTGTTGTTGTTTTTTTTGCTTTTTATTCAGGCTTGTTTAGTTTTTTCGAGTATTGTTGCTTCTTTGTTTTAGGCTTGTTAGACTCTTTTTTTTTTTTTTTTTGGCTTATTTTGACACTTGATTTTGGATTAGTTTATAGCATTTTATCCTGTAAACCCCCAAGTGTAATGATGTTACCACGGTATTCCTCTACCATAAGTGAGGGCTTATTAATAAACTTGGGACGAGGCCGCTATGTGTCTGGCTACTGGCTCTTCTCAAAAAAAAAAAGATACCTGTTATAGGATGCGTACATTACGTATTCACAGTAGGTGCAGATACCTGTAGTGAGTGCAGATACCTGTAGTGAGTGCAAATACCTGTAGTGAGTATTTAACGTACTCACAGCTGATGTCAGTTTTCAAGGGGACGTGATGTGATGCGGTACAGGCATGGCCACATAGCTCAAGGGGACCTGTATAGCATCTACATGTGATGTTTAATTAACCAATTTATTGATTGAATAAGATTTCAAGTTCATGTTCAGTTTCATGTTTGGTTTACATTTAGTTTCAATTCACATCAGTTTTCAGTCCACGTCAGTCTATGTCAGTTTTCAGTTATGTCAGCACATGTCATGCCATTTGCCAAGTCATGTCACTCTCATTCATATTGATATCAACATTCATGTCATTTTGTTTTCACGCATACATCTGTAATTGCTGGTTAAGTTGGTTGTTAACTTGCTAAGATTTGTAATCAAATCTCACTTCCTAGTCTCAACTACCATTCCCCTCAAAATGATAGACCATGTGTCAAAATATCTAGAGCCAGCGTCCGTAGGTCTAGACGAGGCTGACTAAGCCGCAAACGAATGACTCAGAACTGATAACCACAGTTATATGTTTCTTTACGAGGCTACATGGACAGCTTAGTGATCTATTAGATTAGTTTATTTTCAAACTGTAATTATGAAGCCCCATCTCCAATACTTATGATGTTACAAATCTTTTGGACAAATATTGTATCTTTTGGATATTTGCTATCATATGAATGATGAAGTATGCTTATGATTATTTTGGGATATATCATATCTGGTACATAGTATTGCTAAAAAAATAAAGAATTATTTGCTACATATATTGCATACTATTAAATGTATGTTAGGTGCATTGCATCTTTAAGTGTCATGAACGGGGGTACGTAGCCTTGTGTTGCATGTCTCGACGCTTCAAGTTTCGCCAAATCTCAAGTAGAGCCTGTTGGCATCACAAAGAGAGACTGAGGATCGGACATAAGGTAGGTCGTAAGGACGTGCGAACGATGCCCTGCCAATCAATCTCTGCCATCCAGTAGTGGGACAATCGAGACTAACGGACTCCTATTTGAGCACGTTTGGAGTCAAAAGGACACCTGACGATCCCATTCTATAAAAGGCTTAAGGTAAAAGCCAAAATCTCACTTTTAAGATTGTAAACACTTGAGAGACCTTGGAATCGAATCCTTCAAAGAAAGTAAGTGACTTCAAAGAAGACAAAGAAAGGAGTAGCACAGCACCGCTGTAATTTTAATACAATGAGGTAGGTTAACTTCTAAGACAATGTCAAGGAATGGGGGGTAAAGGTTGGGTGACGATGTTATGAAATTTTGGCATATGCATACTGTAACGCTCATCCTTGTGGTGAGACTTTTTTATAAAATTATTTTAGAAAAGACGATGGGAATTACCGTGTGATTTAAAACTCTTTACTTCCATACCCAAGGTGCAAGACTCTATGCTATAAAATAAAATGTGCTTTGAGAATAAAAGAGGTTTACATCGGAAAACATTAATCTTACAGTAAAATAAAAGGCCTCTCATGCAATTAAAACTCTCATGCCTAGACTTTCGTGCTCTTCCCCATGGGCAGTGTCCGTCCTGACGTGTACTGCTCATTCAGTCCCTGTGGGGAAAGGGGCGTACATAAAAACTAAAATGAGTTAATGACTCGTAAGCATTACTTCATACCGTTAAAATATAATAACATAGGTTTTTTATCATGCATTCATCATTCCATACATACATACTATACGTACATGCATGCTTGCGTTCATTTGAAAAGATCACTGGACAGGGTTTTCCTTTAAAAATGGGCTTGCTCTTCATAAAACGTTTCTCTCGTCAGTGCCTTCATTTCTTCAAGAGTTCGATGCATTCATGCATTCATACATTCATACATTCTTCTTATCACTTTCATTGGTCGATACACACTGTTACACCCCGTGTGTTGGGGTTAGCGGTCTTCCTTTGGACCCGGACTCCACCCGTGGCCACAGGTTGGGAATCCCTTTCATGCAGGGGCAGCACTGGGTGCACTACCAGTACTACTTACCAGGCATTGCAATCTGCCCAATCATTTATACCCTTTTTATTCATTCATATGGTTGTTACGTATTTTCATATATTAAACGTTCAGTCCTTTCATTCAGTACATTCTTTCAGTTCAATCCTTTCAGTTCATTCCTTCGGTTCATTTCAGCTCTATCTTTCATTTAACAGTTCCTTCATGGAAAACATCATTTAAAAGCATGGGCTTAAACATCGTCTTTCATGGCATCATTTAAAGCATCATCTTTCATGGCATCCATAAAACGTCAGTTCATAGGAACATTTTAAAACACTTTCTTCGCGTTAGTTAAAGCATCAGTTTAAAGCTCGAGGCACAAGCCTCGACATTTCTTTTCTTAGAAAATACATACAACAGCTACAGTGTATAGTCATCCATTCAAATGCATACAATTAATATTTTGGTTACGTAAAAAGGGGCTACCAAGGAGGGCCGTACATACGTATACATTTGAACACTTATACTTAGCATGCTTTCATAAAACATCTTTCGTGTCGTTTCGTAAGGCGTCATAAAGGAAAAGCATTTCGTTTTCGTTTTCATTATCGTATATTTTAGAAAACTCTAGAAGAGCATGAACGTTATACTTACCTGGACTCCATGCTACTTTCATATCATGCAGTCCATTCATGTGTGTGTCAGATGACAACCTACATGCATACATATAACCTTAACGTCATTCTCTATCTAGTACATAAACAACTTAAACTAGAAATAGAGCTACACTTTAATTGGAACACTCTCCTTCTATCCCGTGCTCTTACGTGTCCCTTACCATGCTAAAAACCTTCGGGGTTCATTCACGGTCACTACCTCTTCCAAACTCGATGTTCTACTTCAAGTGCTCATTCACTAAGGTGAACCCATGATTCACCTTAGGATTAAGACACAAAGACCTTCGTCTTACTCTTCCTGTTGACGACATTCTTACGCATGATTCTGACCGACGAAATCAAGCATCCCAATCCTAAACAATACATCTGTCACTACCTCCATGCATCTTAGCCCATACTAAATCCTCATTCCCATCCATACAAGCCACACGGCTCTAAGCCAACTCTGAGGCTTAAGCACCGTGTAACTATGTTTACCCATTACATATGGTGAATCTGTCCGGCACGTGTCAAACCAGATTACACACGTACCTTACCCCCAACCATGAGTCAAGGTGACACCCGTCACCTCAGACTATAGGTTACACCATAACTACTTCAGGATACTATTCCACAGTTCTCGACACTACTCACCACGCTCTATGCCCATCAACCACACAACCATCCTTATCTCTGCGACACGCCACACGATGTGTCCCTGCACCTCATGGAGTACACTCCACTTGTACTCCTTCTCACATGCTACGCCACATCACCACTATGGCGTACACGCCATATGGTGTTTCACTCTATCACATGGAGTACCCCCTTCATACACGTTACACCACACAAAGTACACTCAGCATGTACTCTTCCCATTCCACATTATGCCAGGAGGGTATATTTTATGTATACTCTCCTTATCCCACACTACGCCACGAGAGTACACACTCTCTTCCCAATCCACATGATGCCACGCTACCATTACAACACATATTCCACAACCATACTACATAGCACAGTCCACAACACTTCATAGCACACTTCCCAACTACACCCAACACTTCACTACATAGAATGCCCAACACTTCATTACACAACACATCACAATACAACGAACTCCACATTACTAACAACACAATCCACAACCTAATCAACTAATTAACATCTAACATAAATAACGAGGGATAGAGGGTTATACCATCGATGGGATAACCCGTGCGTTGCTCACTGATCGTCATGGTTGATGACGTTGGAAGGCTCATACGTGGTGGCTAACCCACATACAGTGGCGGTTGGGGCTTAGGGTTATGCTAGGGAAGGCCAAGGGAGGCCGAGGGTGCCCTCATGGTGGCAGTGAGGGGCGGAACACGACAGAGCCGTGGGTTTCCAAGGGAACCCGTGTGTCCCAAAGCATGGAAATGTAGGGGGAAGCTTGGTTGGTCTTGGCTGGCCATGGAGGGACTGAGAGAGGTGCTAGTGCAGCTACGGTGGCGAGGTGGAGGCAGCACGGTGGCCTATGGCGATGGATCTAAGCTATGAAGTGGAGAGGAGCCGCGGGAGAGTGAGAAAGAGTGAGGGAGCTAGGTGGCTCGGCTAGACATGAGGGTGGCTAGGGGTGGTTGCCGGTGGGAGGGGAAGCTCTTAGTGGTAGTGCAATCGCTGTGGGAGGCGGAGCTCCGCCGTGGGTATGGAGAACCCATGCATTGGAGGAGCTCCGTGCGGCTGAGGAAGAGGCTACCGACTTCAGGTCAAAGGGAGGACGAAGAGGGAGGTCAAGGGAAGCCCATGGTGGTGCTCTGTGGTAGTGGGTGGAAAGGGCTACGCACGATGAATCCGTGCATGAGAGGCTACGTGCGTGCATGGGAGAGAGTGGATGTGCGGTGGAGGCTGGCTTCAACAGTGGGAGGTTGCCGGCGTGAGGGAAGTTGCCGGTGAGAGGGAGAGAGGTGTACGTCGTACACAGGGGAAAGTGAGGAGAGAGAGAAGGGAGGGAAAAGTGAGGGAGAAAGGGAGAGGGATGGGCATTTAATCCAGTCTCTTCGTCTTAGGATCTTCAAAACGATCTAACGGTGAGATATTAAAATACTGATTTGAAATGCATAAACATTAACTTATTTAAAAGCACTAAGAGAAATTAAGGTAGAATATTATTTAAACTAAACTTTAGTTTATAAAATAATATTTCTTCATCATTACTAAAATGATGAAGTCTTATTTAATATCTTTAAAGTATAAAATCATTTAATTTAATTAGAGGTTTAAACATAATTTTAAATCTCATAATATTTTAAATAACTGGAATCATTTTAATAAATTATATTAAAATTATTTCCGACAATTATAATATCTTTGGAGCTCTTCAAAAATATTATAATTGTCTTATTTAAAATCAAGCTTAGTTCAATAACTCTGAAAATACTCCATATAAATATTTTCAATGAATTTAAAACACTGGGCGTACTTTAGAAATCACATAGTATCTTTGAAAACACGCCATCGGGGTTTAGCACTCATAACGAGGCTCGCAGTCGCTAGAGAGTAGGGGTGAACTGTTGCATAACTTCCATCCTCGGAAGTTGCTTACGTCAGAAAGAATGAGCATACGTAAGAAGGAAGGATCAGGGTGTTACACATACTCTATAATCTCTCATTTTCTCGTCATGAAATAATAAATGTTTTGCATTATGTTTACAACTATTTTTACTTCATGTTTTCTGAGATTTGAATGCACTTGTTTTTTGTGCTATCTATGTGTGAGTAATTGTATCTTTGTGTGAGTAACTTAGTCTCTGATGCACATTCGGCGAAGCATCCATAAAGGTAGGGGACCTATGCATTTTAGTTTGGTAAAGGATGAGAACTTATTGTATAGAGGACGGAAAGTAGTTCGAGCTAATTCAAAAATGTTAGAACAAATACTAGCAAAAGCTCATTCCTCGCCATACTCAATACATCTTGGAGATACGAAGATGTACCGAGATCTTAGGAAAGGATTATGGTGGGAAGGAATGAAGCAGGACATCACCCACTTCATAGAGAGATGTGCTACATGTCGAAGGGTGAAAGTTGAGCATAAGAGACTGGTCAGGGATTTACAGCCCTTGCCTATTCCAGAGTGAAAGTGGGAAGACATCGCCTTGGACTTTGTGGTAGGGCTACCCCAAACTCCCAATGGTAAAGACACCATATGGGTAATCGTGGATAGGTTGAACAAGAGTGCCCACTTTTTACACGTCACCTTTACGAACACACTAAGCAAGCTGACTCAGCTGTACATAAGAGAGATAGTTAGGTTACACGGAGTATGTAAGACAATAGTTTTAGACCGAGACCCAAGATTTACATCCTATTTCTGGAAGATTTTACAAGCTGTGATGGGCACTAAGCTAAAATTCAGTAGTGCTTACCATCCCCAAACCAACAAACAGTTGGAGAGGACTATTCAGACATTGGAGGACATGTGTATTGGATTTTAAGAGACCTTGGGAGAACCACATCCCACTCATTGAGTTTACATACAATAATAGTTACTAGTCCTTTGATCAAGGAGATTGGGTGTATTTCAAGGTATCAACAATGAAGGGAGTTAAAAGATTTGGGCTAAAGGGGAAATTAAGCCCAAGGTATGTTGGACCGTACCAAGTAATGGAAAGATTAGGCCCAGTAGCATATAGAGTTTCATTACCAACGGAATACAAAGAGATTCACAATGTGTTCCACATTTTCTCATTGAGGAAAAGTTTCAAGAATCAGCAACCCCGAGTAATTAGTTTGGATATAGTTCCACTGAAATCGAATCTCACTTATATAGAAAGACCAATACGAATCGCAGACTGGAAGGAGCAGAGATTAAGGGCAGGTTTGGGGGGTGAGATGAGAATTTTGTGTTTTATTTTGAAGTTTAAAATATTATGTTTTAATATTATTATTGTTTTGGGATTTGAAAAATGTGTATTGGGATTTGAAAAAGTTGAATTGTTTATTATATTTTGTATGGAGATTTGAAAAATGTGTAATGATGAAATGAGATGAGATGAGAATTTTGTGTTTTGTTTTGGTTACCAAACCTGCCCTAAGAGCTAAGGTCATACCCTTAGTAAAGTTACAATAGAGAGATGCAAGAAACGAAGAGTTTACTTGGGAAAGTGAGCGGTCACGTGGGAACAGTTCCAATATTTATTCGAGCCGTAATGAGTGCGTTGTAATGCTCGAGGCTAGGGTAAGTTAGTCAAATCGAATGCAAGAATAAAGCTATAAGTAAGCCTTCAGTTTACCCCCTTCGAACCATAACACTTAGAGCCCTTGGAAGCATAACCGTGGTGCAAGAGAAAATAACCGCATGAAGGGCGGCCATACCTCTTGAGATAATGCAACGATTCATGGAGGAACAATGCGAGGCGACGAGATTGGAAGTCAAATACTGACAAGCAGAGGAGGAATGCCATCGAGATGAAGAGAGTTCTCATAGGGCAAAAGCCCTAATAACGGATATGCTGGACCATGATGGTACAACTAGGGCACCTTCAGGTGAGAAACAAGCGATGTCAGAGAGTGATGAGCAAAAGAAATGACAAGGGTGAGGATTCACCAACATCCTATAATTCCAAACCTAGTGGAGGAATGAGAATACGAGAGAGCACAACCGGCAAGCAACCCAGACAGAGGAGGCATGAGGAGTCATCTCAAGTCTCAATCTCAGATGGTGAAGGTTAGTATATGGATCCAGAAGAGGGCAAGCCCCCTTTTTAGTCAAAGGCAACCGGAGGCATCAACTTATCCCCCGTCTAGATCTTCTCCCTTGGAAGGCTAGATCAAGGGAGAACCGTCACCAAATTTCAAGGATGAAATTCCTTGTAAGGAAGGGAGGATGTGAGGACCACACCAGCGGATGGGGACAGACCACCAATCAAGTGTGAGGGGAAGGAAAAGACAAGAAGTTGCTCCATTGGTTGGGTGAAAAATAGTAGCGGATGCTGCAGAGTGCAACTAGTCCCACAGATGGGCGAGCGACATTATAACATATGGATCCTCAAATTAGAGCATAAAATAGTTTTAATATATTTATTTAATTGTAAAATTATCATAATTACATTAATTCGGATTATTATTATTTTTAGCTATAAACGTAGTTAAATTATCAATTTAGATTCTTCCTCATCTTTAAATCATCATTGATTGAGATCTCCTACATCTCAGTCACTTTGAATTTGAATTCTATTTTAAATGAACTACCAACTTCCATAGGGAACTATTCCCTTTCTTAAAATCTTAGTCATTCATTGAATAAATTTGGCATGTTTATCTCATATCAAGTAGATTCAGCCAACTTATTACACCTACAATTCTCTTCATGCACAACATCCTTACAGTTTCAAACTCTCACCAAAAAAAAAAAAACCAACATTGTCTGTCATGTTTCCTCGTTTCTTGTGATCATGATTGGCTCATCAGTCATCACCCTACACAAGTCAATGATTGACTTTGAGTTTAACACCCTTAAAAATTTCCAGGCCTAGTTTGGGTACTCAAGTATGCTCAGGTATTCTGAGAATACCTCACTACTATTCATTATTTTATTATTATTTTTACCTATTTTTCACTGTTATTCATTATTATTCAATATTCTATCATTACTTCTTCAATACTTTTTCACTACTATTCACAGAATACCTAAGAATACATCTCACTACCCAAATGCAACCTTAGGGCTCGTTTGGATAGTGAGATGAGATGAGATGGTTTTAGATGAGTTGAATAAAATATTGTTAGAATATTATTTTTTAATATTATTATTGTTTTGGGATTTGAAAAAGTTAAATTGTTTATTATATTTTGTATGAAAATTTGGTAAAATTGTAATAATGAGATGAGTTAAGATGAGATGGGTTGAGAGTATTTCTATATTCAAATGGGGCCAACTGTATATATATCTCCTTTCTCCCTACAATCGCAAAGCATAACAACCCAGCATGAAACTAAACAACACGAGACATCCATTAATTTTCCAACCAACCCACTCACGGCAAACTGAGGTACTTACCTCGCCGAAGTCAGTCGTTGGAAAACGCCGGAAGACGCCCAGAAATAGATGACCTGTCACCTCTGTCAGATCCACATTTTCTCGGTATGCCTCCGTCGCACAACTCTTCTTTCAAACTTTTGGTTTTTTGCTCCTCTACATATTGAAAGCTTACTTTGGCTTTCAAATTCATTCTTTGTGCCTGTCTTTCAATCCAGCACTCTCTCGATTTCTCTCTCTCCCCCCTATTTTTTCTCTCACATAAGGGTGGCAATATGTGACATGATCTGTGAACCCAATACGAACACGACACGAAATTAGCAGGTTTGGGTTTGATGTTAACGGGTTCAGGTCAAAACAAGTTGATCCGTTAAGACACGATTTATAAACAGATCAACTCACTTAACATGAAATCAACCCATTTTGACCTGTTTAAAATTTATTTTAAAATTTAAATTTTATTATTGTTAAGTTGTAATATTAGTATTTTTCAATATGCCTATGTTTTTATTGTTTTTATTGTTGGGATTGTAATTTTAAACCTATGTTCATATTTGTTATTGTATGGTTTGTAATATTGGTTTTATTA
This sequence comes from Juglans regia, assembly GCF_001411555.2. Classification (NCBI taxonomy): domain Eukaryota; kingdom Viridiplantae; phylum Streptophyta; class Magnoliopsida; order Fagales; family Juglandaceae; genus Juglans; species Juglans regia. The sequence continues at coordinate 15,168,329 of NC_049912.1, forward strand.
TATGTTAAAATTTGAAAAATATTTATATATATTTTTTAAGATATTGTGGTTGTTAACATCATGTTTCGCACATCTTTGAGCTAGACTCCGACAACTCAGATCTTCTGAAATGGGCTTGCAAAAGACAAGGGAGAAGGCAACTTCGAGGGGCAAACACAGGCCTAGGAGTCTTCATTTCCAAACTTAGTAAGTGTTATTGGAAGTTTGTAAATAAGTAAAGGATTCTAGGGATCATAGAGCTTTCTCGTACCTGGAACTTGCAATTTATACCTTAGGTTGAGGGAGGTGCAGATCCTTTTTCTCCACCGAGTTCGTGTCCCTTCCATTGTCAGAGTCTTTTAATGCGGCATAGCTTCTCAAATGGCACCATAAAGATGGCGTGTAGCTCGGTAGTGGCAACATTAATGCAGCGTGGTTTCCTGACTTTGTGTCTATTCTTTATGAGATGTAGATGATCAGATGTCGATGGATCAAGGGTTTTCTGCATTTCCCACTGTGCTCTGTGTAGGTCTCTGGGTTCTGAACGCGGCCGCAGGCTGTCATGCTGACCAGTCTTGTCGACAACTTGACTCCTTTTCCTTGTAGATATTTTACCCCTTACACGGACTTCCGAATATTGGATCGAGGCCCAGTGGGCTTTGTGAAGTGGGGAAAATCCCTTTATTGACAGGTCCAAGGGGAATTCATTCTTCATTCCTTAATCCTTTGCCATGCAAGACCACTCGGCCTTCTTTGTTGTGAGACGAGCAACTATTTTCCTTACACCCACGTGGCAGTATGGCATCGATTACGTTTTTGCATTGAATGGTGTCCCTTCAGTCTTTGCGACGTGACTTCGTGTTACGTAGCCATTTATTCCACACATCGTATCGGCAGATACACTCTGTAGAAGTTACGATAATCGAGGGATTATGGTACTTTGGGGGATACATGGAGTTATGTTAAGTTATGTTGCCTCGGGAGTTCAAACGTCAACCTCACCTATATAAGGACCCTTCCTCCCTCGTGGAAATTCATTGTACTCACTCTACCTTTTGCTCTGTTCCTGCATTTCTTGTTCTCTACTAGAGTTCTTTGCCCCTTTGTTTTCCTTCAGTTTTTCTTCCGAAAGTTCTTTATTTTTCTTTCAATTTCTTATGGCCCCAAAGAAATCTTCACTCCCTTCTGGACAGGTTGGGCCCTCTGGTGGTGCTCCGACTACTGTTGCCCCAGGCGGTTCCACTCCGGATGAATTCGCCGGATTTTCATGGCAATCGATGGTGACTCCTGCCGAACTAGAGGAGTTGAAGGTGGCCTACAAGGTCCCTTCAAAAGTGGAGCTTTTGGTGCCCTCTCCCACCAAAGGAGTGGTGGATTTCGAGAGCAACGGCACCAAGGTTGTGGTCTCTTGCGGCCTCAAGTTTCCATTTTGCTGACCAATGCAAGACGTTTTGGGCTTCTTCGAGTTGGCGTCTGCTCAGCTTCCTCCCAGCGCAAGGAGGATTCTTGTTTCGTGCTGCGTCATCTAGCGTCGCGCATTGAAGGGGGTCAGGTCAGACTTCCTAGACCACTCAACCCGTGAGTTCTTCATCACTCACAACATTGTGCGGAAGGGCCGACACCTCTATAGCTTCCGGCCGATCAAGGAATTAGTTCGGGTGGAGCTGCAGCATGCTGTCGTGAAAGGGTACAACCTCCAATTCTTCTTCTTGTTGGGCGATGGATGGGAGTACCAGGTTGGGCAGGCCATCAAGCGCTGGTTTCCCGTATTCGCCATATGGGGTACCATTGGGGGGGACATTGGCCGCCACCCAAAACTGATCCCCTATGAGGCACTTAGGCCCAAGGTCTTTTCAGCCTGGGTGAAGGCGCATCCAAACGACATTTCCTCAGAGGCCCTGCTGACTATACCTAACCCCCCAGCCAACTTGCGCTCTAATGTGGGTTTCCCCATAGCCGCTCCCCCAACCCAACAGTAGAGGGGAAAGGGAAGAAGCCTAGAGGATCTCACCCGCTCGATCTGATTCTAACAATGTCCCCATCCCTCCAGGGGGCTCGTCCATCCTGGTGCTCTTGATTCGGCCTAAACCAAGGGTGCCCAAGAAGATGCTGATGATAGCGAATCCTCCTCGCGTCGTGCCGCTGATCCAAGATGTTATTGTCGGAGCTGCTCCAGCGGTTGAGGTCATTTCCCTTGATAATGCCGAAGTGGTAGAGACTACTGCTTGGGCCGAGGAGGCGACGACGCCCAGAGTTCCCCACGGGGGGAAAAGTGAGGAAGTCATCAAAGAAGTCTTAGCGGGCCTTTGGAAGTCCGCTTTGCCCATCCATGCTGATTGAATCCACGAGATAGAGGGTAGACTCTAGAAGCTATTTGCAGGGGTAACACTTTAACTTGCGAACTCCTCATATTCTTCTTTTGTTTCTTTTCTTAGTCCTAACTCAGATTTTTGTGATAGGAATTGGAGCGTCTGGAGGCCTTCGTCATGGATGGCCAAGAGGAGTTGAGGAACGAGAATTGGGCTCTTCATTAGTTGGTTCATGTGGCCTTGGACTATGCGGCTATGGAGCGGAAGCAAAAAGAAGCCGAGGAGGCCCTTGCCGACTTGATAAAGTCCTAGGGCAAAATGGGTGAGCTTCGCATTGAGGCCTCCCTTACCTCCAAGGCTAAGGAGGCATTGCAGCAGTCCCTTGACAAATGCCAGTTGGAGCATGAGCGACTACAGGCCAAGAACTGGGAGCTGAACCGACAGTGGGACACAAACAGTCGGTCGATCAAGTGGCTGAGAACATAAGTTGAGAATGTCAATGAGTCACTGGTGAAGAAAAGAAATGCCTTGGAGGAGGAAAGGCAGAGAAGGAAATATGCGGAGGCCACCCAGGAAGAAGCCAGGGGATTCTAAAGGCTCGTGAAGCTACCTTCCATAGTCTATTGGAGGAGTTGTCTTATGTCCGTGACGATGCGTTGCACCTTGCCTATAATGACGGCTTAGAGCAAATGAAGACTCACATTCTTCAGAACCCCCAGTGCGACCTCAAGGTAATGAATGTGGGGGATTTTCCTCCACATCAGAAGTCTCTGAAGAGGGGTGCTCTCCTCAGGAAGGGTCTAGTTATGAGCGGCCTTGGTGATGTCCCTACGGGGAATGATCCCTCCCATTGCAGGCAGACCTTCTTACTCTTCAATGTTGTTGTTGTCTCGAGTCCCTTTTTCTTATTCTCACCCTTCTGCTTACTAGTTCTCTCCCTTTTGCTTACAGGGCTCGACTTCGAAGCGATTCCCACTCGCTGTCTTCACTTTCTCCAACAGTTTCTTCTCCATCTCCACAGCTGGTGGATGGTTTTAGGCAGCTTTGGGGCGATGGCCATCACCGTATGACTCAATTAGTTGCCACATTACATCTCTATTGATTTTTTTAGGTAACCTCAGGCATTAACGACACGTCATAGTGATGGAGATCTATGTCTGCCGCTTCCATGGAATATGATTTGATTGAGCTCAGTTGCGCTGGTACCCGACCTTTTTCAGTAAGCGATTCTTAACGTAGAAATGAGATGTTCCAATTCTTGGCGGTATCTTTGTCGTCGTCAGAGATTCCAATTTATCCTGTTTCAGAAGAGTCCAAGAAAAGTACGGCCTTTTGGTTTCCTTGGGTTATACTTGGTTGTTTTATGGTCTAGGTCTGTGGTCTCACATTGGAACTTGTTCCTTGCAATTCTGCGACTTTATGTTGTATCTTGTTCCTTGTAATTCTACGGCTTTATGTTGTAACTTGTTTCTTGTAACTATTAATAATAACACTTCTTGTTGGCTGGGAGTCTTGTCGGTCTTGGGCTCGACCTACCTCATCGGCCAGTCGAGAGGTAAATAGACTGGAAAGTTTGAAACTGTACCCGACTTTCTCCCTTAGCATAGATTTGACCTTCGGGCAGCCATGGGGCTAATCCCGCTCTCCACCACAGGAAGTCAAGTCAGCCTTAGGCTTGACTTGGATCCTTAGCCCACAAAGAGGTAATTTGTCCGGCCAGTTAGGAACTGTACCTATCTTCCTTCATTAACATAGATGTGTTCCTCGAGTAGTCGTAGGGCTAATCCCACTCTCCGCTGCAGGGAGTCAAGACAGCCTTAGGCCTGACTTGGCTCCTTAACCCACAGGGAGGTAGATTGCCTGGCTAGTTTGGAACTGCCCCTATTTTCCTCCGTTAGAATAGATGTGTTCATCCTATTTGGAAGCAAGAATATATCATTATTTTGTGTTCGGCCACAGAAGTTAACGTCGCAAACCTGGGTCCTCTGATTAGTGTCATGCAGTGCTTCTCAATGATGTCCATGTTAATGTCCTGTGTCATCAACGTCTATATTGCCAATGTCCCCGTCCTTCGCTTCATTATTCGGGCAGTCCATGGACTTGGCTCGCTCTCCGCCTGGGAGAGGTCGGAATGCCTCATGCCAAACCGCCTCTTTCTCTCCCAGGGAGGTCATTCGGATAGCGATGTGGCTGGTCCACTCCTTCACCACGGTGGGGGTCGAAGTAAGCCTCGGGATAACCTCGGGGCTAAACTCGCTCTCCTTCACAAGAGGAACAAGGCGGCCTTTGGCTCATCTCATCCCTTTGTCCCCTGCGAGAGGTATGTTGTTCCGGCAATCTATTCTGGACCCGCTCTCACCCGTTGACATCGCAGGAAAGGGTAAGTTTGGGTTAGGCTGGCACTGATCCCACACTTCATCGTAGCGGGGGCCGGGGTAAGTTATTAAGGTAACCATGAGGCAGATCCCGCTCTCCACTACAAGAGGGATAAGGCAACCTTTAGGCCTACCTTTCCCTACAGTATCTCGTAGGGAGGTAAGTCGTTCTAGTAGTTTGTTACTAGACCAGCTCCCTCCCGTTAATGCTTACAAGGAAGGTAAAAGCTTTTTCCTTCAGGTAGCTAAGGACTGGCCCGCACTCCGCCGCAGGAAGGATAAGGAAACCTTTAGGTCTACATTTCCCTTTGTTGCCCACAGGGAGGTAATTCGGACAACGATGTGGCTGATCTGCTCCTTCATCATGATGGGGGTTGGTGTAAGTTATTTGGGCCGCTGTAGGACTGGTCCCACTCTCCCAGACGAGGAGGTTGAGCCACCTGCTCACTTATCATCCTTCTTGGGGAGGTAGGTTGTTCGGACAGTTTGTTCTAGACCCGCTCCCGCCCATTGACATCACAGGGAATGGTAAAATTGGGTCAGGTTGGTGCCGATCCTACACTTCGTCGTAGCAGAGGCTGGGTAAGATATTCAGGTAGCCATGAGGCTGATCCCGCTCTCTACTGTGGGAGATATAAGGCAACCTTTAGGCCTACATTTCCCTATAGTATCCCTCAGGGAGGTAAGTCATTCGAGCAGTTTGTTACTAGACCCACTCTTGCCTATTGATGCTTAACGAGGAAGGTAAGCCTTTGTCTTCGGGTGGTCAAGGACCGAACCACACTCATCTGCTAGAGGGATAAGGCAACCTTTTAGGCCTACCTTTCCCTTTTTACCTTGTGGGGAGGTAAATTGTTGATGGAGTTCCTTTTGGTGAAGTTGACTTTGCTAATGGAGACTGTCGATTTAATCAAAGGGGAGTTGGCTTCGTGGGTTATGTTATGCTCATGAAATTAGCCATTGAGATACAAAAACTTCTTTTATTAGGGCCCGCAACGAGTGCATGAGAACATATAAATTTATGACAATAAACCAGTTTAGCAATAATATTTCCGTAGATGCTTGGTGTTCCCCGGGTGTGGCAACTCATTTCCTTGGGAGTCCCGAAGGCGGTAAGAGCCCAAGCGATTTGTGGCGACGACCACGTAAGGGCCCTACCATCGGGGGCCTAGATTTCCCTCGTCCCGTGTTGTTGTTCTTTGAGCACGAGACCTCCGACCTTGAATGTTCTCTGACGCACGCCCTTGTTAAAACATCTCTCGGCCTTTCTTTTGTTGACTATGGTTCTTATCTCAGCTTTTATTCGGTCTTCTTCTAATAAGTCCAGCTGTTCTTCTAGCTGCCTATCATTAGACTCTTGTTCGAAGTGCTAAACTCTATAGGTGGGGTTTTCAATCTATAC